>NC_061118.1:169988079-170207162 GCF_002878395.1 Capsicum annuum
CGACTAGTCTAGTGCTATCAAATAATTGGTCAACAAAACTATAATCGTAGGGTGCGCTGCATCGTGCGATTAAAGAAACAATGGAAGAAAGTCGCGTTAAGACGTGGGACAACCTAAAGAATGAGAAAATCATTAATGCCAATTAGAATTTTAATCAACATAATTATTAAGATTGTATTATTATGATACGAGATCCAAGATCCTTCTCCTACTATAGTTTTGACCGATTTAATTTTTATTAGTTCATATGAATCACATTATAATTATTAAATCATACACAATCCGCCTTCTAAGGATGGGCATATTGTGTTCAAACAACATCTAATGTGACGCTGCACCTAATTTTTCTGTAGTCAATGTGATTTGAAATCAGATTAATTTGAAGTTAAACCTTTGTTTGGACAAACAATTTGATTATTCTATTTTTTTATTTTTCATAAACATGAAAATTTCACAATTAAGATTGATCATACAATGTACGCCAAATAAATATAATAAAGCCAAATAATAGTAGTAGTAGGTAAGTAGGTACTAGGTAGTAGTGCATTATCTTGCTATCCACATATATTGATAGTCGTGGACTCGTAGTATTGCTCCCGTAGTTTCTTATCTTTCCATTTTGTTACTTTATGATGTTTATTTTACTTTGACTATCGAATATTTTTTTTTTAAACCATTGTTCAATATCTTTTAATACTTTCACTTCTGTATGTTCTCTTTGGATTATTTTTCTTGAGCCGAGGAAAAGGTTTGTGTACATATTACTCTCCTCAAAGCTCCCTATGTGGTATTATACTAGTTATGTTGTTATTGTTAAAGATAGGGCGAACAAGAACTAGCTAGGAGATGTGATTAGACAAGACATGACACAACTTTAGTTTATTGAGGATCTGACTGTAGATAAGAGGTATGAAGGTCGAGGACAATGGTAGAAAATTAGTAGATAGGCAAGTGTTGGGGTGAGAGAGGTAGAGGGATAGCCTTTCATTCCCTTCTTGGCCTTACTAGTAGTATTATTTCGTAATCGCATAGTTTCGTATTCTATAATGTGTATTACTATGTGTTGCTTCATTTGATTTGTATCTTCTTTTTTTTGTCATTTTGCCTGCAATTCTTTTGAATAGAGAGTTTTATTGAAAAATAATTTTTCTACCCACAAAGGTACATTCTATCCTTCTCACACCACTAGTGAGATTGTACCGGGGTTTATCATTGTTGTTTCTTAATCTCTGAATTTAATACTTTTAATCTCTCTTCATATTTATTAAATAATGACGAAGGTGGAAACTATTGACGGATGTCTTAATTTTCTAAAATAATAAAATAACAATTATTTTGGACAATAATGTAATGTAGGGAGTATTGACAACTAAAATGGACAGGAGGGAGTAGTTCCAAGATGCCTATATATTTGGAGTTCCTACTTCTTGTAAAATATGAAAGTTGGGTTTTCACAAAAGATGGGTGTGTCAAGAATGGGATATTTTGGGTGCAACATTCTTGTTGTTCTGGTTTTGGTTCTGAATGAATCACATTTATGTAATGGTGGAGTGACCAGTAGTTTTGTTAGAAAAGTTGATAAGACAATTGATATGCCTTTGGATAGTGATGTCTTTCGTGTCCCTCCTGGATATAATGCACCTCAACAGGTATATTCATATTCTCCTTTTGATGTTTCGTAAATTTGTATTTATTCAGTTAGAGCTCCTAAACAACATCTTTGATGCATCATAGAGTTTGCTATGAACCGTTGATGTTTATGGATATCATGTTGATGCACTTTTCATCTTTTTCCTTTATGTTTAATGGCATTCTTATTATCTTTTACTTCTAGAATTTGGTTAATGATCGAGCGAGAGGGGCCTAAGGAAAGTACAGTAGCAAAGTAGATGTCTTTGGTATTGAGAATTTAAATTTGATAGATTCGATCTTCAGAAGTTTTAATTTTCCTTTATGTTTAATGGCATTCTTATTATCTTTTACTAGAAGAATTTTGTTAATAATGATCGAGCGAGAGGGGCCTAAGGAAAGTACAGTAGCAAAGTAGATGTCTTTGGTATTGAGAATTTAAATTTGATAGATTCAATCTTTAGAAGTTTTAACACCGATCTCCTTCGTAGTCTTGAAATTGAAATTACGTGTTCAAAATATTCGTCTTGGAAGCTAAGTCCAAGGGAGCGGGCTGGAATATATGTGTGTAGGTTAGGTTAGCCTCTCGTCCTACAAATGATAGCCTTTGAAGGCCTCCTAAGGGGTGCTTTGTATGGTAGTAGTTCGTGGGTGTCTTCTTTGCTATTTATTTTTGACCAAGTCACTATTGAAGAAACTCTGTTTTAGTATTTGTCAAAATCTTACTGTTTATTAACATATTAATCAGTATATACGAAACATACTGGTTCAGTTAAACCATTGGACAAATGCTGCCTCTACCTTTGCTCCGGGATAGTGTCGAAATTTTTTATCAGATGTAATAAGTTTTGTATATGCTTGTCTCATTCAGGGAATTTGGTTTATTTGCCAATTGATTGTGTTTGGGGTTTCTTTATAAGGTTCACATAACACAAGGAGATCATGTGGGAAAGGCTGTAATTGTTTCATGGGTGACTATGGATGAACCTGGTTCAAGTACAGTCGTATACTGGAGCGAAAATTGCCAGCAAAAGAATAAGGCCAACGGAAAAGTTACTACCTACAAATTTTATAACTATACATCTGGTTACATCCACCACTGCACCATCGAAAATTTGAAGGTTTTAACATTCTTTCTTTCATTCCCTTCTTGGTGGGATAAGTTTGGTTCTTTGAACAAAATTTGTGTTGGGATGCCCAAACTTACAATGTATTTAATACTCCTTTTGCAGTTCAATACCAAATACTACTATAAGATTGGGATTGGGCGAGTGGCACGAACCTTCTGGTTCACAACTCCTCCAGAAGTTGGGCCTGATGTACCCTATACATTTGGTCTTATAGGTAACAATTCCAACCAAAATTATTGCTGTTGCCTGTTGGGACTTGTTCGAGCTTTTTTAGGTTATTTTACCATTGCTTTTGAGGTCCCATTCGTATTGTGTGAAACAGCCTATTTCTGAAGGGGAGGAATGCTATTATCCGCATGTAACATAAACTCTTTTTCGCACTTACAAAAGAAAAGGAGAAGTAATGGATAAAAAACATACATGTTGTTAGTATTTGTGTGGTGTTTCTCAGTCGGCCAGATTTTCATTACAGGGGATCTTGGTCAGAGTTTCGATTCAAACAAGACACTCACACATTATGAATTAAATCCAATTAAGGGGCAAGCAGTGTTGTTCGTAGGTGACATATCTTACGCAGATAAGTATCCGAATCATGACAATAACAGATGGGACTCTTGGGGAAGGTTCGCAGAGAGAAGTACTGCTTATCAACCTTGGATTTGGACCGCAGGAAATCATGAGATAGATTTTGCTCCTGAACTTGTAAGTAATACTGTACTAGTTCCCTTCTTTGCCAGCTATGCGAGGTTAGTGGCATGAAATTCATCTCGCATGCTAAAAAATGACAAAATACTAATGATGTGCATGCATTCGCACTTTAGAGAACACATGGTTATCTAGTTAATTAACTGAACTCCACAGCAAAAATGACCTTTTGCTTTTCCATACATCTAATATTATACTCTTGTTGTCCTGTATTATAGACGGTGTTGCACTGGAAGTTTGATGAATACATTTTGATACTGCCTGCAGGGCGAAACAGAACCATTCAAGCCATACACTCATAGGTACCATGTCCCGTATAGAGCATCAGGCAGCACATCTCCACTTTGGTATTCAATCAAGCGAGCTTCAGCATATATCATAGTTTTATCCTCATATTCAGCATGTGGTAAGGATATGACATTCTTGCGAGTACTACTTAGCATTGAGTTGAGCTGAGCACTAGTGTCCGTTTTCTCTCTCTCTCTCTCTCTCTCTTTTCATCGTGTTAGTGTGGAAATAGAAGTAGTCGACCAGAAAAAGTGATCAGTCTGTTACTTTTCCAGTTCTCGGAAAAAGTCGTAGTGTAGTAGCAAATTTCAGTCCAAATGTCATAATGGCTTTTTATTGATGTCTATCTTTTGTTGACATTCACCTTGCTTCCCTTTAGCTCATAATGCATTTTCTTGAAGGCATTCAGAAAATTCAGGACCAGGGATTTGTCTGTTTACAGTTCCATTTTCTTTTAAAATTTTAGGCAAATACACTCCTCAATATAAATGGCTTAAGAAAGAGCTACCAAAGGTTAACAGGATCGAGACTCCGTGGCTGTTTGTTGTTGTGCATGCTCCATTGTATAACAGCTACAACAATCACTATATGGAAGGGGAAACCATGAGAGTAGTGTATGAGCAATGGTTCGTGAAGTACAAAGTGGATATGGTTTTTGCAGGTCATGTTCATGCTTATGAGCGAACGGTATGTACAGCTCACCTACTTCATATGTAGCCAAAGTGAGAATCATAATGGTATCTTTTATAATCCAATTTTCAATTGTGTTTCAGGAACGGATATCTAATGTGGCCTACAACATTGTCAATGAAGAATGCACTCCTATTCCTGATCAGTCTGCTCCAATTTATATAACGATTGGTGATGGAGGAAATCTTGAAGGCTTAGCTACCAAGTAAGATTTATCTAAGTGTAGCTATAAATTAAACTTGTTTTACCTATTGTAATTGCACTTTTGTCTGAAAACTAATGAGATATCCTCTACATTACTTTCAGCATGACAGAGCCACAACCAAATTACTCTGCATTCCGCGAGGCCAGTTATGGACATGCCACTATTGCTATCCAGAATAGATATCATGCTGTTTATAGTTGGCATCGTAATCACGATGGATGTGCTGTGGAAGCTGATAGGATATGGGTTAACAACCGTTTTTGGTATCCATTTGATGAATCCACAACAGCCAAATCAGGGTGAACATACACGAGATTTATCTTTTTCTCTTCCCTTTTTCTAAGCAAACTTCTGTAATTTTGTTGCTTAGCCTGCGACCAATAAATTTCAAGCTCTTGCTGTCTCAGAAGTCATTGTGACGAAAATGAAATAACTCCATGAAAGAAAATTGGATGACATATATATGTTCATAGTTTACTCATTTATCCAATTATGAATGTGATTTAGCTTGTAAAATCAAGTTTACCTGATAGTGTAGAATATTTTATACACTACGGTGCACAAAACTTAAATTCTATATAAAAAAAAAAAAACTGCAGCCAGCTCACAAACTATATAAGCCTTCATGTAATGTAAGTACACTTTTACACCAGCATCTGAGGTATCCTTAGAAATACAGAGGACAAGACATAGAGAAGACCTGATACAAGTAAAGCCGCAACTATGTTGTAGCCAAGACGTTTATCATCTTTCAACGGAACAAATGTGGATTTCAAAGTGTTTGTCAATTCAAATAATCTGTGAGAAACTGCAACATATATGGCAGTGGTGAGCATGAAGTTCATCAATGGGTAGTCGGAGATCAAACATAGCAACTTTTTAGGCTGTCCATCCGGCACACCAGATCTTAACCATATATGGATTTGGGATATATAGGTCTCCAAAGTGATCTTCCCAAGCCATGCAAAAAGGGTTAAAGTGTGGCTTCGAAAATATTGGGTAACATTCCTCAAGGATATGTAGACAGTTATTGGTATCCAAGATGTGTATGGATGATATTTGTTATACATGATCTTCGGGAGCTTGTATATGTACTCATACCAAAGATATCCCATCGCGAGCGACATTATGACAACAGCTGCTTTTATTGATATCCTACGTTTCACTTCGGTTTCCTCAAGTTTCTCCATCCATCTCTCTACTGTTGGATGATAGTATGCATATATCATCCCAATTATCCATATGTAACGATCAAGACCTGAACGGAATTTCCATTCGTGCAAGAGAGACTGCTTGGGTTTTGAATGATAATCTGGGTCAGCATATCCAAGGAAGAAATTTGAATGATAATCTGGGTCAGCATATCCAAGGAAGAAAGTAAATGGGCTCCAAACCACCTCAAAGACTCCTGGAACTTCCCAAATCAGAATAACAACCAAGAAGCAGGCAATGAATTTAATGGCAATAACAGTTCCATTATTATTGTATTTGTTGAATATACCAAGGGCCCCATAAACCATCAGAGTGAAAAGAGTATGCATGGGGCATATATAGTAAAACATGTAACTGTTGTTAAGGACAACACAGCTAAAAAATACCAAGAAATTAAGCCTCCACATCATCTGAGTGAATCTTGCAATGCTGAAATCCTTGCGGATGTAGTAGTAAGAGAAGTTTCCGAATCCAGTCATCCATACATATGCAGCTATAAAAACTCGTATAGCATTGTAAATTTCTGTGGCAGCAAAGTAGTGATACATTAAAAATAATACCTGCATCCATCCTTTCCATTCTTCAGTTTGATGCCTATTCAAATACATTATGGATTTTCCGGAGATCAAAGCCGACTTGTCGTCATGGTGGATCTTAAAAGAAGTGATTGCAGAGACTATGATGAGAAGTAAGTAGAGGAAGAGGAAAAGATCACGATTATAGCTCTTCTTTGATTCACCAAATAGATTTGTACGGTCAGATAGGTAAAAGTAAGTCAAAAGGACACCAAACTCTGATATTGCTCTCAGAGTTAACCGATTTTCATGCAAGAAAGTTT
Organism: Capsicum annuum; assembly: GCF_002878395.1. Classification (NCBI taxonomy): domain Eukaryota; kingdom Viridiplantae; phylum Streptophyta; class Magnoliopsida; order Solanales; family Solanaceae; genus Capsicum; species Capsicum annuum. The sequence goes on from NC_061118.1 coordinate 169,994,777, forward strand.
CATCCATCAAGAAAAAACTAGTAATCTGAGACGTCATAGATGAACTTCTGATTCTAGGCGATTTTGATTGAAGATCACCTCCTTCAAATAGAACCGCTCTATCGTCTTCTTTGACTGCTTCATTTCCCAACTCAACCAAATTGATCATATCAGAATGACTGCCAACTTTGGATGATGCTGAATTTTTCTTGTACTCCAAATACACTGAATATAACCAAGCAGCACATACCGGCACAATTCCAAGAAAAAATGACACCTGACCAGGTGATAGGGGGCCGTAAATTAGCATCCTCACACACAATTCACAACTAATAATTAACCTTATTATTATTTTTTTCCAAGAAATGAGTCCACATCAAATAGAACAAGAGAGAGAAATCATCATCACATCCAGCTATGACGGACGGATAAAGACAATGAATCTTTGGTGTTCAAATTTGGAAATATGCTCTATGTATTTATTACTCAACTACTGACGGAAATGGATGGGAGGGTGAACGCTTAACAAAGTTGGCCGCCTGGAAATGTCTTCTTCTTCCAAGCCTTAAATAATTCTAACACTGCTTAAGCTAATCAAGAGTAACTCCAGAAACTTGAATGCTAAAGTCAAAATCGACTTTTAAGTATTTTTAAGTCAAAATTAACTTTTAAATACTTTTGAAGTGTTTGAATATACTTAAAAAGCGCAAGCTAAAATGTTAAAAATAAATCAAAATCTATAAGTTAAAATTTTTTCCTTGTGTTTATAAATCAAAAGGCAAAAGTCAATCCAAACACACTTTTCCTTATTAGGAAGTGGATGACGGATGACGTACAACTTATATGCTCCTAATTCATTTTGTTTTCTTATTGATAAAATAATGAGACATTTGAACACCGCACCATTGGGGCATAAATGAGATTTGGGACAACTAGACAGGCTTATTGCAATATTTTTGATGAAAGGAAAAAATAAACGAATATTGTGGATAAAAAGTATAAAAAGCAAAAGAAGAAGGGTGCTTCTCGTAAAAACATTATAGTTTCAGGGTTGGAAATGATAAAAACAAAAAGAATATGGAGTTACTCGCCACAAACTTTATTACTACTAAAATTTATAAAATGCACCGTCACCGAAAAATGGCGCAGTTCACATTTTAACAAACTCCGTTCTCCGCCATCGTCGACAGAATTTTTTTTTCAAAGCTCTTCGCTTCCTCCACGATCTGGTTGCCGGAGGAGGCGATTTTTATTGAATGAAGATTTCACCTGAATGGCGACACCGACGAATTTTCAGAGAAGCTCGCTTGATCATGAACTGAAGAATGAACTGAAAGAGGAGGAGAATAATATTGAGAAGAAAAAGGATTTGACTACAAATCCTGACCTCTTCACCTGTATGCTTCAGATAGCGCCGGCCGATTCAGATCCAAATTACATTGGAATTCGCCGATTCCTCCTTCATCGTAAAGCTGAATCCGGTGTGCTTCGTCGCAAGGTAACGCTTCACATTTAACTGCATCATCACTGTGAGTATGTGTGATTACATTTCTCTCCACAAACAAATTTTTTGTGTATACATTCGTATTGTATTTGTACGTATTTACGTTTTTCTCTTTTTCCATTTGTTTTACTTATTCATTCATGATACACGTACTAGTTTCCTCGTTCAGGCGTAAATAGGATCTGATTTTCTTCGTTCGGATCATGTGAGAGTCCAGGAACTACACCTTAGACAATTAAGAACTCCTGATAGTACTTAAGTTAGAATCCGTAACCAGAAACGTGGCCTCGAAAAAGGCCTTTATAGTTTGTACTGCTATTCGATTAGTAACGCTGCTTCGATGTAAAATTCCATGGCGGACAGGTAATTATGTACAAATATACTCGTTTTCGCTGCAAGGAAGTCGTGGAGAGAGCACGGAAAGTTCTCATTGTGAACAATTCATTGCTTACTCGACGTACATTTGTGGCATTTTCGCTTTATCTCAGTTTAAACTTATTTTTGTGGTTCAGGTGTGAGCTGTATGCAATTTTATCCAACATTTTGATTGTAGCATCTATGTATTTGTTGAGATTAGTTATGTTGTGACCTGATAGAATTTTATTTCTTGTTTAAGGACTGGAGATGCAATGGAAAAGGATATGTAGCTTATCGTAATTATATTAATAGGCCAAGGAATTGGGAGAACTTGCAAATACCGAGCCGCTCAAGTACCCCAGGGAACAGGTGGTTGAGATCTATCTTTATTTCTTCTAGTATCATTCAATCCCTTTTTATTTAATGCGCTTGATTAAGACTCATAATTGGTTATTTAATTTACTTTCTTACGATTTGTAAAATTTTCATTTGTGATGTCAAATACCAAGAACACTGTTAGAGAGAGATACTCAGTTGACATAAATGTATGTTGCCTTCAAAAAATCGAAGGTCTATTTTTGCAACTATATTTTAGTGCAACACTTAGCAAGCCGTGGATTTTGAAACTACAGATAAAAAGAAACCTACGCGACGACTTGCAAAGTCTAACAAGTAACAACCATATTGATGATTTTGTTTTTTAGTCTGAAATTTTTTGGACTATGAATTTATCACTGTATAGGAGGGGCCAAGTGCCAAGGTCCCAAGGATGTATTCTCTTTTTGCTTGACATACTGGGCCATGATCTGAAACGAAGTGGATTAGGAACCATGAGGTTTCAGGTTAAAATGCTAGCGAAGACAAAAAACATTAGGTGTTTTCTTCCAATCTGTCCTCAAGGCCCGACCCACGTGGGGTCAAGAGGGTTCAAATGAATTCGCTTTGCAATTTTTTTGGGGAATGTGAACCTCTACAACATGAAACATTTTATTTTTTTATTTAATCTTTTTTTTATGTCATTTGTTGAAGTTCGTACTTCCATACAATCTGACATCAGGATAATTTACTGGTTGATGCATCAGTGGCCGATGGATAACTTCACCAAGTCCAGTTTCCCAGTTACTCGAGTCGGATAGCTGGAATTCTTTAAAGGTATGTGCATCTTGACTAATCTTTTTTCATATTTTTTGATTTAGCCTATGCATGCATCTATTTATGACGAGTATTTGACTATCTGTGACATGTCATCTAAAAAGTATTTGGATGATGGATTGTATCTACACACTACAAGTTAAGCTGAAGGGTGAAATTCATACAACTAAGTAATTTAATCACTGAATTCTTTGGAAGCTGTTAACCTGCATTTTCTGAATATTCTTGAGCAGTTCCCTTTCTTTAGAAATGAAACTTATCTGTAGATCTATTAACTCTTTAATATCTTATAATGTGATAACATTAATATTTCAAATGTATATAAAACATTGTTATATATAAATAAATGTTATAATCTCAAAAAGAAAGATTTAAAGAATTTAAATTTTGACCATGGAATGCTGCAGTATTCTCTTTTTCTGTTGCGGAGAGGGTTAAGTCGGAGTGAACTACTGTGTCATGGTATGCTTGTTTGGTTATATATCTTTCCAGTGTTCTCATTTTTCAAATCTGCAAATGTTTATGCTGTCTCTCTATTTGACATTCACTGTATTTGTAGATGTATGTTAATGCCTCCTTAAGGTCTTTTTTGCAAATAAGTTTCTTGCACCTGATTTGGACATGTATATAGAGTTTCGTTCGGACTGTTGAAGCTGAGTGCGTCATAACATACTCCAGCATGGAGATGATAAGAACATTCAATTGCTCAATTTGTTCAATCTTCTAGATCTATAGCTCTTACATATGGCCTTATCAGATTAACTTTTAGCAAAGATGAACATAAGGTAATTGGCAAATGACTTGGTCGAGTCTAGCTCCATACCAGCCATCTGCCAAATGTTCTTGGTGTGTCAGTCACTAGAAGATCGGAATAGTTTCTTTCTGGTCATTATAGTTGCATGACAAATGAGAATTTTCTTAGCACAGTTTTCACCATATCATGTTTATGCAGGATTTACGAAGTCCCAGTCAAGCAAGCCAAGCATTGAGTCGGACTACTAGTTTCAGTTCAAATGTCAGTGATACTGATGATCGGCCACGTAGAAGGTCGGAACCTGCATATTCCTTTGTTGGGATGCATTGCATTTTTGACCAATGCAAGGCCATGGGTAATTGTTTTTCATATCAGAAGCAATCTATCTCTTTCTTCATCTAGCTTATTATTAACTTAAGTACTCTAATTTTTCAGTTACGGTTATAAAGTTTGGACATATGAGTTCTGATCTACTTGCATATGGAGCATCAGATGGAAGTTTGACAGTATGCAGTGTCTCCATGCCCCCTTCAGTCACTAAACAGTTAATAGGGCATTCAAAAGATGTCACAGGTTGGATTAACTGGTATTGATTCTGCAGTCTTAGTCTTTAGCCTCGTTTTCATATATCAGAATTGTTTGAGTTATACTTCTCCTCTATAAAAATGTATTAGAAATAGTAGCTTAAATCTGTAACCATAGTCTTACTTAAGTTGCAATCAGCATCCGGCATCAATGTTGTCAAAGGCAAAAGTTGTAGAAAGGCACCAAAATCTATCGGGATTTTAAACTTAAAACCTCAATTCAGGTTTTTAGTGAAAAAGGAGCTGAAGAATTAGAAAAGAGCAGCCTGGTGCACTAAGCTCCTGTTATGCGTGGGGCCCGAGGAAGAACTAATACGTAAAAAAGGAACAAAAAGGATAAACACAATAAAGTAATGGGTAGGAGAATTTTTAAAGGTAATTCGTGAAGGATTGGTAGCAAAATTATGTGGAAGAATTCCACTTTCTTTGATCTCTGATTCAGATGCGAATGTTAAGTTGCTAACTCAGTATAGTGTCTTGTGATCCCGACGAATCGAATCACCAAATATATGGAAATGAAAACATGTTGCGTCCTAAAATTTAAAAAACAGAAATTGTTGTTTGTCTAAAACCTCTCCCATGTATATATGACCCTCTACACTGGCAGTTTTATTACTTTATAAAAATTTTAATTCCTTTTTATTAATATTTTTTTAAGTTCTGGTCCAAACTCAGGTTTTTTGTGGTGATTGTTAAGCATTATTTTGAGTTGATAGAAAGGAAGCGTTTTCTTTTGATATCATGCTTTGCCTAGGAGCTTTTATCATCACATGAGTTTTTGAATGCTCGTACTCTTTTAAACCTCTTTTTTCTAATTTGATATTGGTTTTGTAAAGAACCCTTTAATTTTGACAGTTTTTTGGATATGTGAAATTAGTTGAGGTGTTTTAGTCCTTATCCCAATGTATTGATGGTCTAAACTGAGTGACTCAGAAATCCAGAAACCACACAATGGTGCTCTTATGGATTTTTATTTTTTTTTGGAATGTGCTTAGCATGCCTTTTCGTGACTCTAATCGTAAGTCTGTTCCTCGGTCAAGAGTGATGAACTTCTAGCCATGCTTTGTATATGTTTAAAATGTCACTAGTATCATTTTTAAAATCTGTCCTTTTCCAGATTTTGATTTCTCCACAAACAATCAGTACATCGCATCATCTTCAATGGATAAAACTGTCAGAGTATGGGATATTTCTAAAGGCCTTTGCATTAGGGTGATTTATGGAGTCTCTTCACAGCTTTGTATTCGATTTCATCCTGTAAGTGGACAAAGATGTACCTTTTGGTTATGGGTAAACATTTTCTGCAACCACCAGAACAGATTATCCTAGATGACATTCTTCTTAGGTTTTTGAAAGGCATGTTTACATGCAAATTTCTTGTGTTGTTGGCAATGCATGTTTGCATGCGTGTCCTTGTGCTTCACAGTTCTTTTCAGCTTCTTCTTCTTTTTTTTTTTTTTTTTTTTTTGTAAATTTTGTAACTGTTATTGAATCAGTAGACTGTATAACTTACTGCATGAAAGCACCTTCAAATTCTTTTCTTAGGCTTGGCACATATATTCATTTAAATAACTTACTAAAGTCAGTTCTTTCTTTGTTGCCTTTTTCTTTTCTTTTACAGGTGAACAATAACTTTCTTTCTGCTGGCAATGCAAAAAAAGAAATAAATGTAATTATCCTCTATCTTCTAGTTTAACACATTTTGATTGTTTAGATCTTTACTCTATAGATTATTGTACTTATCCTTGTTAGATTTATTTGTGTAATTAATGAAATACTTCTTCATGGGCACATGATAAATATCTATCTACCCTCAGGGAAAAGAGGATAGAACAAAGAAAGGAGGAAAGGATATTTTCATGTGCACAGCAATCATCATGAGATTAGATTGTTAGAGAGAGATAATGTTTCCAAAATGCATTAAGGTACACATGTTTTTCATCACCAAGGGGTTGGCTGAGTGGTTGAGGCACAGTAGTAATAATCCGGAGAATCTTAGGTTTGAGTCCATCGCAACAGTGCCGAAGCTTGGGTACGCAGGCTGACTGACACTTGTGCTTGTGGGCTGTAGTAGGGGGATACCCAGTGAATTAGTTGAGGTGTACGCAAGCTGACTGGGGGATATCAAAGGGAACAAACAAGCAGTTTACATCGAACTGAAAGTGAACAGATCAAACCTGCACATTTACTAAGATACAGACGAAATTTGGCAGTTAATGACTTGAATAAGTTGGCAACAATTTGTGGGAATCACATAAATCAATTGGTAGTTTGCATGTGAAGCAAAGAGCTGACCTAAGCTTTGTAAGATAAGAACCAAGCAATAGTACAAATTTATTCAGGCTGACATGAACCTACTAGAGTATTTCTTTTTCTAAAATTGGATTTGAATATTGTTTCGCTAGAAAAGTAGGTTACTTCATATACTTATACGCCTACAGAAACTGTCAGTGGATTCATACAACAACAACAACAAACCCAGTGTATTCCCACATAGTGGGGTCTTGGGGGATAAGATGTACGCAGTCCATACCACTACTTCAAGAGAAGTAGAAAGGCTGTTTTCGATAGACCCCCGGCTTAAGACAAAGAATAATAGACAAATACTTAATAAAGCATAGAACAAGATGTAAAGACAAAAATATGCCACCCACAAGGCATAATAAACAAAGAATAGTAAACACATTCGTAATAAAGCATACAAAAAGTGTCCTAGCAAGAATAATACATCTACCAAGTAATGTCCTACCCCAACGACTCAAACTGTCACTAGCCTTCTATCCTAATCCGCACCCTCCAGATCTTCCTATCTAGGGTCATGTCCTCAGTGAGTTGTAACTGCTCCATGTCCCGCCCGATCACCTCTCTCCAGTATTTCTTCGGCCTACCCCTACCCCGCCTGAAACCATCCAAACCAAGCTTCTCACACCTACGAACTGGGGCATCCGTGCCCCTCCTCATCACATGCCCGAACCATCTCAATCGGACTTCCCGCATCTTGTCCTCCACCGAAGCCACTCCAACCTTTTCCCGAATAGTCTCATTTCGAACTCTATCTCCCCTATTAAGCCCACACATCCACCGCAACATCCGCATTTCCATCACCTTCAATTTTTGAATGTGAGAGTTCTTGACTGGCCAACATTCCGCTTCGTACAACATGGCCGGCCGGACTGCCACCCTGTAGAATTTGCCTTTAAGCTTGAGCGGCACCTTCCTATCACACAACACCCCCGAGGCGAGCTTCCACTTCATCCATCCCGCTCCAATACGATGGGAGACATCCTCGTCAATCTCACCATTCCCCTGAATCATGGACCCCAGATACTTGAAACTATCCCTCTTACACACCGTCTTGGAATCCAACCTTACTACCACCTCGTCTTCCTGCCTCACGTCATTAAACTTGCATTCCAAATATTCTGTCTTGCTCCTGCTCAACCTGAACCCTTTAGACTCAAGGGTCCGTCTCCACACCTCTAATTTATCATTCACACACCCCCGCGTCTCATCAATCAAAACTACATCATCTGCAAAAAGCATACACCAAGGCACCTCTCCTTGAATACGCCGCGTCAATGTCAGTGGATTCATACACTTGTTCAAATTACTTCTGAAGGTTTCGATGACAATGCATCCCTGTATATATTTGTTTCACCATATAGAATATGTCACAGCTTTCATTTCACTCTTTATCTTCTCAATCATTGAGCACTAAACCTTAAAACTAACATTCAGGTGTTCAATTTTAGCACGGGGAGAACGATCAGTAAAACTGTCGTCGATGGTGAAGTCACTGCCATGGACCATGACCACACTGGTCAGCTTATTTTCTGCGGTGATGGTCAGGTTGCCTGCTTTGTCCCTATTATTCTTCATTACAGTTTCTAGTCCTCTCTGTACTCCAAGGCTTACTATTTTCAGCTTTATCATCTTCAGGGATGTATTTACACAGTTAGTATGGACTCCCATACAGGTGCACTTTCTCGAACTCATCGGAATAGAAGTAGCAGCAAGCATAGATCTGCTGTTACAACTGTTGAGTACAGGACATTTTCTCAGCTGGCACGAGGCCCTGTCTTGCTGGCTTTTACTCGTGATGGAAGTTTGTCTTTTTTCAGGTCAAAACTGAAACATATGCCTCTCATCTTGGTTTCTCTTTCTTCTGATTTTCCTTTTCTAGTCATATTGAAAGTATTATGGGTTTGCAGCATCTCTTTGGAGATGAAAGGTTATTTGACACTAAGGTGCTCACTGAAGCTGGCTGCACGACTACATAGTATCCGTGCGGCTTTCTGTCCTTTACTTTCCCTTGAAAAGGGAGAATACATAGGTATGTATTGTGGATTTGTTCATAAAAAGTTTATTGTCTTTAAAAGCTGCTTCCAATTTGTGAATCTCCGCTTGCCCTTTTCTCTTCCCGAGATCCATTATTTTGTAGTCTGTTTGACTAAGCCCAGTTGGAAGTCATTTTCTGGTGGAGAGAAAAGGGCAAATCCCTTGTTTTATTTATTGACTTTGACTTCCAACCTTTTAACTTTTATTGTATTTACACTCAAGAAGATACTCAAAAAATGAAAAGGATAGCGGTTGGAGTTTTACAATAGAAGGAAAAGAAATTCCTAGGTAGTCAAGCAGATAATGTTGGAGGAATTAAGTCTTAAAGACTTTCTTCGGTTCCTACATGCATCTAAAGTTTTTTAGAGAAAAAATGAAAAGGTTTCAATGACAAGAGATATTTTCATTCTTTAGGGTGCCCCGGTAAACATCTATGTTGTTTCCTGAAGCTTCATGTATGTACACATATTTTCAGTCTCTGTTATTTATGAATTTCTTCCACAACTGACTTAGTTTTTCATTCTACTCAATTTGTAGTTGCTGGAAGTGAAGATGCAAATGTTTACTTCTATGATTTAACTCGGCCAAGGAATACATGTGTAAACAAACTTCAGGTATAAAAAAAAATGGGACGCAAAGTTGATCTCCAGAGTTAATATGGACCACCAGGTAAAGGGAATTAAAAAATTGGGGTGTATTTGGCTGCAGGGTCATGGCTATCCAGTAATCGGTATTGCTTGGAATCATGGAGAGAACTTGTTAGCTTCCTCTGATTTTGGCGGCACTGTCATCGTATGGAAGAGAGCAAAAACGGTTTAACATCAACGTCATGCTCAATGCAGATCTGAGCTAAACACAGCTGCTAATATATTTGGTTTTGGCGTAGAATTTGTGAGAATTGTAATTTTTATGCAGGCAGTGTAGCTAACTCAAAAGTTTATCACGAGAACTTGGTAAGTGGATATCAGGCTTTTGCATACTGATAGCACAATTGTATGTCAATTTTTCCACCGGCTTTGTACAATGTGTATTTGACGTCAGTGAGTTAGAAGGAATTACATGATTTCTTGGTTCAAAACGCCCTACCCAGTTAAAGCAATATTCCAGGTACAGTTACCACTTGCGTCTTACATGTTTGTGTATATTGGGAAAACTGACGCTGAGTCCAAACATAAGGCAAAAAAAAAGCAATTAGTATACCATAGTAAGCAGTTTCCGTAGGAAAATGTTAGCAGAAGGCTATTGCTTCAGCAAACGCCAAGCAAGCGCCAGCACGTATTTACAGAAAACACACTAAGCTACTTTTAACTTAAATATAAACACAACACACCCCATCACCCTAATAAGTAGCAGCGTGGAAGAACATAAAAGGAAACCTACAGTAAATAATTACACACAACCAAACACTTCCTCGACCTACTTAACGAGATACAAGGTGCACGCATGCCTATCAAACCAGTAGGTAATAAAAAGTTTCAGTCAGTTTCCCTTTACATTAGTCCACATGATAGTTGCTTCTGATGCAGTTATAGTTGCCTCAGTGTTTGCTTGCATCACGCTGGCCAAATAAGATAAATGTTACAGTTCCTTCAGCAAAGGCAGAAGTATCACCTCCTTCGGCGTTTGGACTCAACCTGAAATACTCGCGTCAAATTTTAAAACTTGCGGCTTCAGTAGCATATCTATAGGACAATAACAAAATATTAGTGAATAAAATCTAATAGAACTCCAGCTAAGAGCTGATTTTGTCAGGTTATGGTTCTTACACTGAAAAACCAAATGTTCACTCCCACAAAAAAAAATCAGTCAGCCAAAAACAAAATCTATTGAGTTCCAGCTAAGAGCTTAGTCATACAGAGTCTTTTTTATCACAAAATAACGCACATCTATTTCTGTTCTGTTTATTGAAAACATCGTTTCAAAACTAAGGTGGATCCTTGTGTCCCCACAATCTCCAAACTTGACTGCTGTACTATCACTGTTCAACATTTTCCATAGAGTCTGATGGCAACCTTACCCAATGTATTAATTTTCAGCCAGCAATAGACGCAGCTCAGTTAGGTTAGCTGTGTCATTGCCCAAGCGCAAACTACTCTGACTGTACATGAAATAGTCTCGGAATGTATATGAAATGCCCCAAGACCATATTCAGCATTGATGATCCATTGGAGAACCCTCTTTTTCCCAGATTTTGTTTCACCGGATATACAACAACAACAAACCCAGTATATTCCCACCAGATATATGTATCGAAATCTAGCCCATTTTTTCACCAAAGAAATTACTTAATAACTGTAATGATGTGCATATATTACATTGTACACTTGTTTAGGGGATGTCAAGGTTAATTAAGGACATGAAGGAGGATAAAATGAAAAAGATGCTTAGATAGACTGAGTAGTACTTGCTTCCCTTAATAAAGCAGTTCTATTACTGAGACATAATTTTTGATCATCAAAATAGAGAGTGCCTTACCATCATGAGTTGCCAGGGTGGTTTGAGAAGATAAATTTCAGAAAAAATATGTATAAATCTCAGATAAGTTTTTCCTCAAGCACTTCACCTGTTTATCTTCAATTCCAACATTCTTCTCCTATCAATTACCTTTTCCGTCATGTTTGCTATTCCAAAAGGAGCTTTGAAATACACGGTATCTCTTTCCAACCCCCACCCGGTCTAATGACATTTGCTATTTATTTTTCTTTGGAATTACTAGTATGTCGGAAAGATGACAGTTTTACACACCCAAGCTGCTACCACTGTCCTATGTGACAAAGTGTGATAACGCAGCAGCTTTACTGAGCATGTATCATCTAAAATCAACTCATCTTTTTCGCCATTGTTTTCCCTACCAGCATGTTTGGAATGAATACAACAAGCGACATCAGTGAATGGAAGCCAAGGTAAATAGAAAATAAGAAAATTATATCAATGTAGATCATGGAAAGATAGATCAGAAAGGTAACAAGGATGTTTGCGTTAATCTAGCAATGGGCTCACCTTTATATCAGAATGTCTTGAAGTAGCATGAGGATTTAGCAATTTCTTCTGATCTTCAGATGAACAATTTTGGCAAAAGAAGTGGTCAAGTCTCCTGGCTTCCTCAGGCGTCATGTCTATACAAGCAGGGTGGAACCTGGATGAAAATAAAACACATTTAGTTGCAGTCATCCAGATGTTAAAAGTAGACACAAGTGATGTTACAAGTTTCAAAAAATGCTTTGTTGCTTAAGAATCTTCACATAGGAATGACTTTAAATCATGCAAATATGCCAGCACAAAGCTTAACTGAAGACTTGTTCAGACCTCAAACTAGCTAAAACAAAAAATCATATTACTTGAATTCAGTTAGGAAAGGTGACCAAGAATTTGCTGTATTCAGCTCTACGGCTTCTCCCACACCTTGGCATCCTTCCAAAACAAGAGTTTCAATGCAGGAAAGTACATACCTAACATTTTTAAAGGTTTGACAACCAAAGATAGCTAAAATAATGATGTCTTTCAATCCTTGCATTCAAGACTCTGGTTTTCTAGCAGAGATTCCTGATGGTTACTCTTTTCCTTTCATTCTTTTGCCCAACCACATTTGCAGATAGATGCAGAGATAAAAGTTCAATGCAAGCAGAGAAAAAACAGAACTGACAAATCTCCAACATAACATGAACGTTGATGTTCAAACCATAATGGAACAAATTGATCAGCATTAACAAGACCCTCCAAAATAAATGATTTATGATGAGCCAGTTACTTTTCATATAAATAAGTGTATTGATTTCCATATATCAGCTCTCACGATGGATTAAAATGCTTTTTGACCTTGGTTTTGGGGCCTGATAAGTTGATACTTCCAACCTTTTGATATATCTAAAAATGAAAATTTTATGTCCTGCGATGAACCAAGTGCGATAACATAGCCATAAGGCATGAGTATGACCGTTTATTTGAAGAATTAAAATGATCAGTCTAAGTTGCTGCCATGTGATCAAGAGGTCATGGGTTCAAACCTTGGAAACAGCCTCGGGCAGAAATGCAAGATAAGGCTGCGTACAATACACCCTTGTGGTGAGGCCCTTCCCCGGACCCTGCGCATAGCGTGAGCTTTAGTGCACCAGGCTGCCTTTTTTTTTTTTTAACCCACAATATCACCAATATCAATCCTTCGTCAACAAAAATACTGAGCGCAAACTTGCACTGGACTAAGAGCATGTAAATATGATTGATATCATGAATTTTCTCATCTCAGAGTATGAAATTCCATTCCAGAAGCTCTACACTACATAGACCTTACCTATCAGAAATTGGATGATAAAAAATTAACTTTACTCCCCCCTTTTTTCAATTACATGAAACTTTTTTTAAACGCAATGATTGTTTGATGCTCTCCATTTTGAGATCCAAAAAGTTTGACACCATTATAATCTCCAACACTTTAACAACTTCAAGAATTCAAATTCATTAAGCTATTCACATCTAAGTTACTCGGATTCTTCACTTTCGGTGCCGCACCCATGTCGACACGACATGGGTGTGGGTGTGGGTGTGGGTGTGGGATCCGTACCCGATCTGGTCAACTAATTTTGGGTACTTTAACCAAAATTGGTTGGGTAAGTCCTAACAGATTTAAGAAATTTTGTAATCAAAACAAAAAGCTAAGGTGAAATTAAAGAAAATAGAATATCTTGTATATAGAAATTTCTGTTTTATTGCTTTTCCTTTTATCTCCTTTCGGGATTTTCTTCTTGAACAATATTTTCTCCTCAAGTTTTCAGCATGTTTTCAACATAATATCTCATAATTTATGTTTTATAACTCTATTTTTAGATATTTAAATTATTTTTCGCCGAATCCACACACCCGTATCCATCCCTAGATCCATATCCCCAAATCTTTAAATTGAGACTGCGAAGGATCCGCCCTCTAGATACGTACCCGTATCGGACACCCACACCCGAGTCCGAGCAACTTAGATTCAAATTATAAAAAAATTGATGTTATTTTTTCATTGTTTTATTATTGTTAGAATATGAGTAGGAATAGGAATAGCATATAAAATCCTACTTGGAAAAGGATAGTAATGTAGTGTCCTATTAGGACAAGGATTGGAATTATTGTCTATAAATAGGGCCTCAATGTAACAATATAGTTACAACAATTCAATAATATTCTTCTTTTATATTTCTCTCATGGTATCAGAGCTTCCACGATCTTGGTAAAGAATCAGAGAGTTTCCACTGCCGGCGGGCGGCTATAATCCATATATGCCGCCCGTCTGGCCAATGATTATGTTAGCAAAAGTTGGGTCACTGACTCACTATGTATCTTTCTAGTGACTATTTTCTCATATCTTTGCGTAGCACCATGCATCTATCCGGTGACTATTCATATCTATTTTTCTTAGCACCGTACTTCTTTTCGATGACTATTTTCTCATATCTGATTTGCGTAGCACTGTGCATCTTTCCGGACTACTATCTCATATCTGAGTTGCATAGCACCATGCATCTTACTGGTGACTCCTCAGATTCAATTTACATAGTTCCGTACGTCTTTCCGGTGACTCCTCAAATCTTTTTCAGTAGGGTTGTGCCTACATTCCGACGCTGCCCATATAATTTCTCTTTTCCAGTAAGATCGTACCGTCATTCCGACCCTACTCATATAACTATTTCTCAATAGGGTCGTGCAATCATTCCGACCCTACACATATTTCTCTTTTTCAGTGGGTCGTGTATCATTCTGACCCTACCCGTATACTTTTTTTTTTCCTCAGATTGTAGTCACTTTTCAGCCATCAAATCTAATAATCCGGCGTGTGAGCATGTTTCGGCTAAGTTTCCAGTGACTTTCGTGTTCAAGATCTACTCGTCTCTTCATTTCGAGATGACCCGTATATTTTATACCAGTTTTCGGCAAATTTCCAGCGACACATCGACTTTACGGCAATATTTGCTACTTTTTGGATCATTTTTTTTTTAGTTTGTTCCGTTTCAATTGAGGTCTCCCAGACGTCCAAAGCAGTCCTTATCAGTTTTCTTGCAGATATCTTCACCAAGTCCCTCACCGATTCTCATATTAGTTGCATCCATAACAAGCTTGGAACATATGTCTTCTATGCACCAGCTTGAGAGGGAGTGTTAGAATATGAGTGGAATAGGAATAGCATATAAAATCCTACTTGGAAAAGGATTGTAATGTAGTGTCCTATTAGGAAAAAGATTGAAATGTATTGTCTATAAATAGGGCCTCAATGTAATAATGTAGTTACAACAATTCAATAATATTCTTCTTTTATATTTCTCACAATTATATTAAATTTTATTTAATAAGGGTAGTTTCCAAATCAATTTGCTCATATCCAACCATAATCCCCCGGCTATTTGCTATCTTCCACTCGCCCATGTACTAATAACCTTGTCAGTAAGGGAGAGACAAATTAGAAAAATCACTACTTGAAATCATTGCCTAAATTATCTTAAAGTTCTGATTACAAGTTCCTGTACCTCAGAATGATCCTATCTTAGTTTTCTACCTAAACATCAATAATTAAAAACAAAAATAGGTTATAGAATACTAGCTTTTAGCTAGACTTAACATATATGGGAGAGTTTGTCATACTAAACTTTGTCTATCCCACTTGGGATATTAACTGTTAGATGCAAAAACTAACCAACGTCCAATTTCACAACAAACCCTTTAATTTAAATGATTATGTAATAACCGAGGTGAGAATGTGTTAATAACTGTGGTTAGTGATAAATTGAACATGTTATACATTTATTTGGTTGGTGTAAACTCTATGTTAGGTAAATTCTTTCCATTATTCGATTTCCTGAACAAAATATTCCAAATCTGACCAGCCATATAGATATGCATAACACATTAGCATACATAATGAAAGATTACCAGAAAAGCTAATGACAGTATAGAGATCTAATGGCCATTTAATAGGGAACCTACTACCTTTTTAAATCAGTCTAATAAGACACTTACACTATCACCTCAACGGAAGCTTTTTTTTTTTACAACAAATAGGAAAGCAAAGAGAAGTAGGCGTTCCAAAGTAGAACACTAAATGCATGCATTGTGCACCTAAAACTGTCTTGAGTAACTCTGCTATGTGGGTAAACTTGCTCCCAACATTCGAACAGAAGGCATACAACATGTTAAAGGGAATCATGATTCTCTGTCAGGAAATGTCTGAGTAACTCCAGGTACTCATGAACAGCTTGAGTCGCATATCCTGATGCAATTAGAGGCCAACTTTTCTTTTGAAATTGGCTCTTCCACATTATCTTGACTTAACAAAAAAGGAAAATAATACACATAGAGCATGCAATAAAACACAGGAATAGATTTGAGATTGGAAAGTAATGCATAACCTACACTATTTACCACCTATTATTACCAAACTATTTGCCTCTTACCAGAAATTTCAAAGCTTGAGAAGATTTTAAACGTAGTGTAACTGAGAACTAAACAAGAAACCAGATCATAATATATTACCTGCCTTGAGAAAAATGTGAAGAATCAGACTTACCAGTCACTGCAGCTCTCACACTGAACCATGAGATCATCAGGATTGTATGGCATTTCACATTTACAGTACCTGCCGAATTAGGACGAAAAAGAATACTTTATAATAAACCAAGGTTAATAACCTATTCAACCAAAATGGCAGAACTTCCAAAAAAATGTTGTTTCCTTATAAACATCATGCAGTTAGTATTGTAGCTACATATTGTCAGATTCTGAAGCACGGAAGTATATGAACGTCTTTAAACTGAAAACTTTGTTCAGAAAAATAAACTACTCTCCTCAACAAGCTATTACTAAATCATTAATTAATGATGACGCAAGAATCTGATATCAAGTTAGCACTTTTTTAATGTTCAACTCCCTCTCCATTCCACACTACTTTTCACAATTTCCTTTTTGAGAGTCTAGCAATATGGACTTTGACAAACATTTTCATCATATTGATATGTAAAAAATAGCAACTTTTAGTACTTTCCGTCTAATTTTTAAATATCTAAATGATAATTTTAAAATATCGAAGTAATCTAATCTAATTTTATCTGTGTAAACTAGTCAAATGGACTTTCGCAAAGCAAAATATTGTTAAACTTTGTAAGCAGAGATGGTAAAGGGAAAGGCCATAATTTTCATCAAACTTTGTACATACACGGCAACTCTGTCGGGAATAAACGATCCAGTAGCAGAATTGTACTCGAATCGGCAAAAGAAATCATCGTTACCAACAGCATCGAGTTTGGTATAGCTCTTGAACGTGTGGACCATACACTTTCCTTCAATAGTATCGGCACTTTGTATATCACGGTGATCGGACATAAACAATTCCTTTGAGCCGTGAAATTGACGTCTGCCGCCGAGCGACTCCTCCGGACGGTAGTACCACCGGACATGAACCTTCACGTTGCCACCTCGGCTATCGGACTCAATTTTCTCAACTTTTGCAACGTACGACGGCTTTGATGACTCCGACGGTCGCATCAACACGCAGTCGCCGGCTGAATAACGTTTTCTTCCAGTTAGTTCATTTTTCCGGCCTAAAAAGTGGAAAATTGAGAGAAGTAACTTACCTCGAATGGTTTTGCTGATGGATTTAACGGTATAGGAATCTAGGGTTCGACGATTGGTACGAGTTTTAGCCATGGACTGAAGGAGTGTGTAACAACACTAGAAATTAGTCATGCGCCTGAAAATGAAAACTGTGTAGACAGAGAAATAGGGGATAGAGAGAGGTAGACGAAACGAGCCAAGCTAACGTGTGTCACCGGGGCTTTTCTTTCTTTTTAGATTTTTTTATCAAGTCTCAGGAGAAACGCTGATTTTCACAAAAATTACTCCACAGGCATGATTTTGTGGTTTTTATTTAAATGGTTAAAGTCTCCGTTTTATTTTACTTGTTTTAAATTTTTTAATTTTATTTTTTATTTTACTTACTATTATTTTTCATAAATCAAGAAAGATGAATTTTTTTTTGGTATTTTATTTTTTGTATTAATTATTTTTTTTAAAATTAAAATTTAAATATTATTTAATTAAAATACTATAATAAATTAATTATGTTGTTAATTATTATTTTTAATTAATATGTCAAGTTAAATTAGGACAACTAAAATGAAATGGGGAATATAAAAGGAGAAAGAAGGAACATGTATAATCTCATAAATAATTCATTGAAAGTTATGAATAGCATAATTTGTATTTAGTACTCAAAAGGAAGGAAAATGAAATGCATATGTAAGTAATTGTAATATGATGATATCTATATCAACAATCTATATTTATAATTTATCTACAATCTATATCTATATCTATAATTTGTAATTTATATCTATAATTTATAATTTATAATATATTTTATAATATAATAATAGTTATAGTATAGTAATATATTAAAAGTGTGAATTCCAGAAAAGTGATTTGAACTTTTTACCCTTCATTAGAACTTCTTTAGACAAAACTTTCTTTTTATTATTTTCTTTAATTTATTATTTAATTATATTTATTATATTAACTAGACTCCTAAAATATATGAAAACTTTTAATTTTAAAAAGATTGTCTTCTCTTCTTTTTTTTTTCAACTTTTCAATGCTTTCACATAAATACCATAAATCTTTTAACCTACACCACCATAATCACTTCATTATACGTAAACCCCCTAACCAATTTCTCTCTTACCCCATTAATGAAAAAAAGGGTACCAAAATATCGTGTTTTGTTTCTGTTAAATTATCAAATTTAATATATTTTTTTACTGATCAATTAGAAAAATACTTTTAAAATAATATAGAAAAATACTCATAAAATAAGACTTTATTGAGGAAATGCTTCTATAAATATTGAAATGCATGGTAAACTAGAGAAAAAAACGATTTAGTTATTGAAAAAATATGTTTGATGCTCATCTAACTCGATTCGGTTGAATGTCTAGATTGGAGGATGCTTAATTTTCTAACCCTAAACTTCTTCATTATTTTTTACAACATAATAAAATTCAACGTGTGTGTATATATAAATCTTATTTGTTTTCATTCAAGTCATTCTTTAGGGTCAAAATTTTGCTCGGGCAAGAATTATTTTCATCAAAACTGAAGTTTCGTGATCACTATTGTATTATTTTGTTGTAGTTTACAGGTGTGATCACTATTGTATTATTTGGTAGTAGTTTACAGGTTGTAGATGAATTTACAAGTGGTAGCTGAATGTCGGTCGGCTTTGAAGATTTTTTCAGATAAAGATTAGATTTAATTGTATTGTACTTAAATCTCAGTTTTGAGATTTTTTTTGTGTAAAAGTTAATTTTAGTTGTATTATTTTGATATCTCTATTATCATATTATTTTGTTATAATTTACAGATGATAGATGAGTGTTAGACGACTTTGAGGAAATTTTTGTGTAAATGTTAGATTTAATTATATTATTTTGATGTCTCTATCATCGTATTGTTTTGTTGCAGTTTACAGGTAATAGATGAATGTTGATCGGCTTTGACAATATTTTTGGTAAAGGTTAGGTTTAATTAAATAAATTCTCCAAAAGATGTTGAATTTAATTATTGTGTCCATCGTTATTATTTAAACAAATATCCTATTTAGTGTAACGTTATCTCTATTAGTTTGTTATTTTGTGGTAATTTACCGTTCGTAGATGAATCTCGATCGGCGTTGAGAAATTTTTGTGTGTAAAATTTAAATTTAATTGTATTGTTTTGATATCACTTTTATCGTATTATTTTGTTGTAGTTTACAGGTGATAGATAAATGTTGGTCGGCTTTGAGGAATTTTTCTAATGTAAATATTTGATTTAATTGTATTATTTTGATATCTTTATTATCGTATTATTTTGTTATTGTTTACAGGTGGCAGATGAGTGTCGGACGATTAAAAATATTTTTGGTAAAAATTAGATTTAACAAATAAATTATTCAATCTTTACATTCTTAAAAGATATTAAATTTAATTATCATATTCATCTTTATTATTTAAATAAATATTCTATTTAGTATAATCTTTGAATTCATTAAAATGAAGTACACACGCAATACGCTAAACTAGTTCTAATAAAAATACAAAGCAACTAACAACAGGAAATCAAGATAGACTAAAAAAGGAAAACAAAAATAGCACACCAAATGGTAAGATACTAGTCAAAATACTTACAAAACATAATTAGATAAATTTGATCTCATATTACAAGTAAAATAAAAGAAGCTTGAAGCTCCTACCTCTCCCACCTAAAGGTGCTACAAAGCTTGTCTATTTATCCTCTACTAATTCAACTTCCAAATCTTAGGGTAATATCCTCATTAATATGTCATGCCTCACATCGAGTCACCTTTCTACTTCAACTTGGCTCAACGAGTGTATTCACACCTCCTCCAGTGACCAAACAATTATAGTATCACTTTTTTCATCCTATACTTCTCAGTGATACGGGATATACAATTAAAAGTAACAAATAATTTTATTGGGGGAGGGGTGTCTTTCAAATTTTAAAAATTAGATAAAAATATATATATATTTTTTAATGTTTTCACTCCAATAACTATAAAAGATGTTTCAATAATTATAGAGTTTTTTTCAATAATTATCAAAATTATTATCGGTGAGATAACTAAAGTAATTGGATAATTAAAGTAATTGTTGAACAACTATCTTCAACCATTTAAATGACTTTCCTTATTTTAACTAAATAATATTGTGAAACTCTTATGGCTTTAAATTGATTGAGTACTTGACAACATTCTCCAACTCATTTTTCTCAGTTACTACTCCCACTCTAATGAAAATAATTTCACTCATTATAATATTTTTTTTTTTTTTTGTATTACTTCCCAGTTTCATTTTAGTTGATCCTTTTTAAACAAATATTTGTTTTAATTTAATTGTTCCTTGACGAAATCAAGAGAATTTTATTATGTTATTCCAATACTATTCTTAATGATTAAACAAAGTGTATTTATTCAAATTTATATTTTTAAAGTATAATTAATAAGGTTAATTTGATAAAATAAACCCTCTAATTAATATTTTTTTTTAATGAATGTGGCAAGTTCATAGATCAATTAATATAAAACGGAGAGGGTAGTGCACATCCGTAAATTACACTTGTCATTAATTAAGTTTATATCCTTCACAGGGCACCCGTGCAACTCTCTTTGTCTGCATACTTCCCATGATCAAAGTTGACTAATGAACTCTATCAGTTATCATCCAGTAGAGCACAAACTTTCAGCTTTTGGACGCAAATTCATCTCCTCTATTGCCTTCATTGGTACCACATCTACTTCCCCTCACCAGCTTCCGAAGAACATTGTTCACTCAAAACCCGATATTCTCCATGCCCATCTCATAAAGACCCAGAATCTTGAACGCAATACACATGCTGCAAATTCTGTGCTATATGCTTATGGTGAATATTCAAGAATGGAAAATGCAGCCAAGGTGCTTGAAGAAATGCCTGAACCAAATTCTATTTCCTGGAACCTGATGATTTCTAATTCTAATAAGGCATTACTGTACCAGGATTCTTGGGGGATATTTTGTAAGATGCATAGGTTGGGGTTTGAGATGAATTTGTATACATATGGTAGTGTTCTTTCAGCTTGTGGTGCTTTAACATCTACATTGTGGGGTGAGCAGGTTTATGGGCTTGTGATGAAAAATGGGTTTTTCTCAGATGGATATGTAAGATGTGGGATGATAGAATTGTTTTCGAAATGTAGTAGGTTTCATGATGCTTTAAGGGTGTTTTATGATTATTTGTGTGATAATGTGGTTTGCTGGAACGCGATTATATCAGGGGCGGTAAAAAATAGGGAGTATTGGGTTGCGTTGGATATTTTTAGCCGAATGTGGGGTGGGTTCTTGAAGGTTAATGAATATACTATTCCGAGTGTACTGAATGCTTGTGTTTCGTTGTTGGAACTTCAATTTGGCAAGATGGTTCATGGAGCGGCTATAAAATGTGGTCTGGAGACTGATGTTTTTGTGGGGACTTCTATTGTTGATTTGTATGCAAAATGTGGGTTTATGGATGAAGCATTTAGGAAACTCATGCTAATGCCGTTCAGCAATGTTGTTTCTTGGACTGCCATGCTAAATGGTTTCGTGCAGAATGGTGATCCTATTTCTGCTTTTCAAATGTTTGCAGAAATGAGGAATAAAGGGGTAGAGATTAATCACTATACTGTCACTTGTGTGCTTGCTGCTTGTGCTAATCCTGTAATGACAAAAGAAGCAATCCAAATCCATTCTTGGATCTATAAGACTGGATTTTATCAGGATTCAGTTGTGCAAACGTCTTTAATCAATTTGTACTCGAAGATAGGGGAAGTTGTCTTATCTGAACTAGTCTTTGCAGAGGCTGAAAATCGGCAGCACCTAAGTTTGTGGTCTAACATGATATCCGTTCTTGCCCAGAATAATGATTCTGACAAGGCAATTCATCTATTTCAGAGAATACTCCAAGAGGACTTGAAACCTGATAAGTTCTGTTGTTCTAGTGTCTTGGGAGTTGTAGACTGTCTAGACTTGGGTAGACAGATACATAGCTACACTCTTAAATCGGGGCTAATCTCTAATGTTAACGTGAGCAGCTCTCTGTTCACGATGTACTCAAAATGTGGTAGCATAGAGGAATCATATATTATATTTGAGCTGATTGAAGATAAGGATAATGTCTCATGGGCCTCAATGATTTCTGGTTTTGTAGAACACGGTTTTTCAGATAGAGCTGTTGAACTGTTCAGAGAAATGCCTGTGGAGGAAATCATCCCTGATGAAATGACACTAACTGCTATCCTTAACGCATGTAGTTCTCTTGAGACATTGAAGTCTGGCAAAGAAATTCATGGCTTCATTCTTCGACACGGTGTTGGTGAGCTTCGCATTGTCAATGGTGCCATTGTGAATATGTATACAAAGTGTGGTGATCTACTTTCAGCAAGAAGTTTCTTTGATATGATACCCCTTAAAGATATGTTTTCATGTTCTTCCATGATATCGGGGTATGCTCAAAGGGGTTATTTGGAAAACACACTTCAGCTGTTCAAGCAAATGCTGATAAATGATTTATATAGTAGTTCCTTTACAATTTCTTCTGTTCTTGGAGTTATTGCTCTTTCTAACAGATCTCGCATTGGCATCCAAGTGCATGCACATTGTATAAAACTGGGATCACAATCGGAAGCATCGACAGGAAGTTCACTGGTTATGATTTATTCAAAATGTGGAAATATTGATGATTGCTGCAAAGCATTTAAAGAAATTGTGGCACCTGATTTGGTCAGCTGGACTGCGATGATTGTAAGCTATGCTCAAAATGGAAAAGGGGGTGATGCTTTGCAAGTTTACGAGTTAATGAGGGATTCAGGAATCAAGCCTGATTCAGTGACTTTTGTTGGTGTTCTTTCTGCTTGTAGCCATGCTGGTTTGGTTGAAGAAGGGTACTTCTTTCTAAATTCAATGATGAAAGACTATGGAATTGAGCCTGGTGCTCGTCATTATGCCTGTATGGTAGATCTTCTCAGTCGCTCTGGTAGATTAACTGAGGCTGAGAGGTTTATTAGTGATATGCCTATAAAGCCTGATGCTTTGGTCTGGGGAACACTACTTGCTGCTTGTAAATTGCATGATGAAGTTGAGCTAGGAAAGCTGGCAGCAAAAAAGATCATGGAGTTGGAGCCTAGCGAAGTTGGTGCATACATCTCATTGTCAAATATCTGGGCTAGTGTGGGTCAATGGGATGAAGTCTTGAAAGTAAGAGGTTCAATGCGAGGAACTGGGATAGCGAAGGAGCCTGGATGGAGTTCTTTGTGAAATACATTTTCAGTGCAATAAAAATCTTTGCACCTTGTTCGTTACTGGTTGGTATATGTTCTCCAAGGTGGAGAACTTTCAAAGTAACTGGGAGAGATCAAGGAACTGATGCGATCTTGAACTAGACAATTCACTTTGCTGAATTGATCAGACATCATTCTCTCTTGCGGATGGTTTTGACAAACGCCCACAAAAATTAGAACATGATTTGGAATCCCAAATCATATTTTTTGGTGAATTTGGGATTTTGAAATCATGATCCCAAATTGGATGTCCAAAAGTTGATTTGAAATATGACTTCATATTGCACATCCAAACGCCACAAGCTAAAATACTAGCTCGACCATCAGCGAAGGGCCTTGGCAAGTGCCGGTGTATCTCAACAACGTGAATGTGTGGCTTTTGCAGTTCCATCAACAATCAACCAAGCGCGTATGCACTGATTTCCTAGTTTCACTTCAGTTTACGGTTCTACTTTAATCCCATGACCTGGTTCTGCTGGTGAGTATTTCTCAAGAAACATGAGATATCTACTTTAGCAACAAACAAAACAATATGCATTTCTCTATAAGGTATTGAAGAGAAAGTTTGCATAATTTCGTTTCCTTGTTTCCAGCAGTTATATACTGAAATTGTTAAATGGTGATAACTATATCTAAAAAGCCTAATATATTAATAACGGACAGTGGCATACGCAAAATTATAAAGGTGAACAAAGTGTATATCATATTAAAAAACATAAAAATGTCCAGAATTGGAATTTTAGAGAGGAGGATAAGTAACTTTTTCAAAAAATTAGCATTTGATTGTTCTTTTTTTAATATGATAGGAGACAATAATTTGTTTTACGTTAGTATCATATCATATGTTGTCTAATCATCTCTTCTCATTATTTCTTCGCTACCTCTCTCAGTGGCGGACCCAGGAATTCAAGATTGTGGATACTCAAAAAAAAAAAATTTATAAAAAATAGTATGTAGCTGTAGGGATTCGAACCTAGAAAACTGAACATGAAAGTCACATACTCAAGCCACTGCACCCAACCATATGTTTGTTCTTTGGGTGCTTTTTAATAAATTATACCATTTATTCTATGTTTCTTATATAATTATACCTAATTTATGTCGAGTTTAGTGGATGCCGAAGCAACCCAAAATTACACATGGGTCCGCCCCTGACCTCTCTTCATACACACACTATAGCCAACCTTTCACACCTCACCGGAATATCTATGCATCTCCCTCCTCTTCATGCAGGGAGATTTTGAGGTATTAAATCTATTTAGCACTAACATTTACTTAGTAATATTATTTTGTTTAGGAGATACAATTTACTCACACGACATGTTTGTGTAACACAAATCTAATGGTTTAGATTGAGGGGACCTTGAGGAAGAATAAGAATCTAAAGCAATTGAAAATGAGAATTGATCGGAGTTCTTTTTTCCAACAGTAACTTCTAATATATACACAAGACATGCAGGTGCACTGCAACCACATTGTGAACAAAGATGATTATTGCAAAGCAAAGAAGCTAATTATTGCCCTAAAAACTAGAATAGGAGTTTTTCATAGAACTCTTTCGTTCTATGAGATAAAGCTCACACCAAACTTTTCTTTCTATTAGTGGTACCTAAATAATAACATATCTATACATATGTAATTGACCTTTTGA
Organism: Capsicum annuum; assembly: GCF_002878395.1. Lineage (NCBI taxonomy): Eukaryota > Viridiplantae > Streptophyta > Magnoliopsida > Solanales > Solanaceae > Capsicum > Capsicum annuum. The sequence continues at coordinate 170,019,968 of NC_061118.1, forward strand.
CAAGAGAAATCCTTGATGCATCCCCACCTATCTCCTCAAAGACTACCAGCAAGTTCCCAGTTGGTTTCAACCAAGATCGAGGAACGTGGTACCTAAAAGAAACCAATAGGTTAAAAGAGTTAGCAACCATTTTTAATCTTCTCATTTATGAAGGGGTAAAATGTACTACTGTTAACTGCATACCATCTTTGAGTTGGCTGGCCACAACCAGATTGGCACTTTTCTTGTCGGTATGTCGCTGCGTAAGTGCAAGGGCTGCAGTTACCAGTGGCATAAGCGGTCCAGTATCTTCCGATGCTCTGTCCATTGATCCATACTTGACCTTTTCCCATACTACCCATGTCCAGTGCTAATGGATCACTTCCTCTTGGTGCATTGAAATATACCTGAAAGTTTCATGAAGAATCTCAGTATACATGGTCAAGATCAAGATTCCTCCTCCTCATTTCTCATTATTACAGCTCTATATGACAATATCCATCTTATCTTCGAACAACAATAATCCAACTCTTAATATAAGGAAATGTTATTAGTTCTTATGTTTCAAAAGTTACAGCAAATAGTACAATTGAGTACATTTTGCAAGGGTTCTTCGTATTACATTTTTCCTTGTTACTAATCATCTGTAAAGCAATTCAATTTGCAAATTCCTCTCTCCTGTCCTCCATATAGGCAGAAGCAAACATACATACCTTATACCACGTAAGAGGTTGTCGTTGCCTTGCTATCAAAGAGCTTCCCACCCATTCAGCAGCAGAAATTGCATTTGAAGCCAAGTTCATGGCCTCGCCTCTCAACCCCACCTGCAAAAAAGTTGTGGTAAGGACCTCTAAGACGCCAAAGCATGAATAGAAATTAGGATATGCACCTGATATGACCATTTCTGCCACGATAAGTCCCTTTGACCCTTGTCTAGCCCATGAAGAACGACTGGTCCAAGGACTCCTGTGCTCCATGTCTCATAACGTGCTCCGTTGTTCTTCAAATACAACACATCAAGACACAAAGGTGAAAACCCAATTTTGGCAAGCAAGAAAGTGAGGAGTGATTTATGAGATCCACAAATGCAGAAATATCTCCCCACCACACACGCCCCAACTCAGTTGTTGCTACTAATGTTTATTCCAAAATAAAAACCTGTCAGTCGTTCCCCTCATGTGTCATTTATTGAGAACCTTTGGTCTCTTGAGTGTGAATTGTAAAAAGAGACTAACCGGCAATCCAACAGCTACACTGAGTAGCGAAATTCTGTTTATTCCAGCATGCAGGTTAACACCTCCTGTAAATGCAACTCTTCGGTTTTCTCGGTTTCCATAAACTGAACCTGTAATTGGGCCCTGGAACTCTTAGAAAGAATTCAAAATTTGATGTTCCAGAACACGAAAATATTACAATGAGTCAACTAAAGGAGAGCAATTGCACCTGAAAGCCGTCCATTTATATACACATGTAAGGCATGGCCTGCTGACTCCACAGTAAGAGTCAGATATTGCCCCCGGCGTAGAAATGATTCAGCTGAATTTATCTCCACACTGAAAGGTTCAACAACATTGTCAAACAAATATACACATTTGTCAGCAGGCATATAAAATGTTTTTGTTCGTACCTAGTGGTGTACCAAAGGTAGTCACTCGCATCCCTGGTAACATTTAATTGCTCCAAGAGACCAACAACAGTGAGCTTTGAATCCGCATCAATGGTGGATACATCTTCGCTAAATGTTTCCCAACTGTGCAGTTGTACGTTTGTGGGCAGCATTTGTGCAGTGGATGTCTTAACTCCAACCTGATTAGATGAGCAAAGGATTTCATCACAAACATTTTCAGTAAATAGACTGCAAGTTGGGAACTGTGTACTTCCTACGCATCTTAGCTTCAATTCTCATCTTTGTAGATCATATTAATGGGAATAAAAGGCCAAAAGTTTGTTTAGTAGACAATTGTCAACTTATTATGAAGTATTATTTTCTTACAAAGTATAGAGTGGATGATATACGAAGAATGATTACAACTAAACGTTAGCTATGGGGAAAATATTCAAGCGACTCTTCAGCACCAATGAATTAAAGAAGAGGATATACACAGGAGTAAGTAACCATTATACTATATACATACCCTGGCAGTATTATATACAACATTTTTACAGTCTGGAAGAATGCTTATTGACCAAGGTGGAAGGTCGTATTGTTTGTGCCTAAATGTCACCCTTGCGGTTGAACTCAAATGGTAATTTGCAAGAAAAGCAGCACAATGTCCAGAGCCGGAGGAAAATACATGTGCCTGCAAAATGGAGAAGATTTCAGAATTTTAAAAGGCCAACATATATGAATTGGATATGTAAAGAAAGTGTCAATGTAATACAAGAAAGAACAAAGAGTTATTGATCATCAATAGTCATTAGAAAGTTAAACATTAATTTGCATACTCATCCTCGCCTTCAGGCCAGATGCAAGGGAAATAGAAAAGATAAGCAAGGCACCTGTTCATAGTTTCCTAAGGCAGTAACGGTAGGGTCAGCAGAAATCAGTGCTGGTTCACATGGCTTGACAGCCTTATGAAGCTCCTTCAAATGGTCATACTTTGGCTGCCTAATCAAGCCTATAAAATAAGCACGGAGAACAAGTTAGTATATACGAAGAAAGCTGCACTACATGTGAAGTTGTGCATCTAAATGGTACTAGCTCGGTCTCTGACCATATTCATCAATAGGAGCATCATAGTCATAGCTGGTAGTGATGAAAGGCCCTCCAGCAGTTCTTCCAAAGTTGGTTCCCCCATGATACTGTTCAAAGAGGAAAAAAGGAGCATTGGTTAAGGCCAGACGTAGCATCACAAGTGTATATCTCTAGATATCATTTTCTTACATTCATTTGGTAAGAATTTAATATGTAATGCCTGGAAGAATGAGAAGTACATAAAAACCACTGAATTTAATTATAGAAGATTGCTTTCCGAAGCAAGGGTAATTTTGCATTAAATCTAACGTAGTGATTTAGAGTTTTGATATTCAAACAACCTTGTTCCAAAAATTCAAACATCAAATTAATAGATATGCACTTTTAAGCAATCGGCATTTCATCAATCAATATAAAACTTCAGAGAACTAGTTATTAGTTAAATTCCATTATACAGGAGCCGCAGTAATGAGATTCCAAAAGCTGGAAAAAATCTACCCACCATATAATAGTTCACCAAAGAGCCACCTTTTTGAATGAACCGAGCAACTGCGAAGGCCAAATCTTCAACTGGTCGATGATGAACTGGACCGCCAAATTCATCAAACCTTTACACATGAAGAAACTTAAGTAGAATCATCCCAACATGGAAAAGTATTAATCACACTGCAAATGCCAAAGTATCTTGAATTTACCAGCCGCTCCATGCCTCTGTCCATATAGTTGGCTTGTTTGGTTTGTTAGGGGAAAAATAATCACAATAAAAACCATTGCAGGTGTTTATCTGTCACCAAAATGAAGATTTAAGTTTAGCATAACATTAGGCAGTCCCAAGCACACAAATCAGCTTTCCTATTCAATGGACTTTCTATAGGATTATTCTCCAATCTGGTAATTATGATGGGCAATCCAAATAACAAATTGAAATAAGGAGCCAAAAGAATTGACTGCAGCGCTCAGTTTATTTAATGAACGAAGCCAAGCCTATCTGGTATAGTGCGAAAAACGTCTTACCACTGGATCAGGGGCATCCTCCTCCTTGCACATGACCCACGGGACTCCAGTACCCATTTCAACAGCCATTTTAGCAGCCCAAGTCATGTACGCATGACCAGGAGCACCATATTTTTTAATTTCTAACCCATACTCGTTCTCAATCTGCATCAACACTTCTAAACATAAGTACCTACGATGCTTCATCATTGCAAAGCACCATACTGCACATGGGATGAGGAAATAAACAGATGGTCCAGTGTACAAGTTTCCTCATAATCATTAAATTGCTTAAAGTACACACCAGATGCCTCAGTAAGTGGCTTTTATCACTTGGTCATGAGTTAATGGTAGAAAATCATACCTGAGACAGAATAATGGGACCACCTTGGGACTGAAATAGCTTCTCATTCTTCATCATTTGGACAATTTTCGTGGTGAATCGTTGCATTTCCCTCTGCAAGACAGAAACAACAGTCCACCGTGATTTAGCTTCCGAGATAAACAACAACAGCAGCAACAACAAACATAACCAGTGTAATCCCACATGTGGGGTTCGGGTAGGGTGGTGTTTTCACAGCCTCACCCGGGGTACGTTACCCTACATTGTGAAGGTAGAGAGGCACAATGTTCTACTTTTTCTTTAACCAAAATTCTACTGTACTACATATGAGGATGTTTCAAGCATATGACTTTTCCACTTGAACCAACAACAACATAACCAGTATAGTCCCACAAGTGGGGTCCCACAAGTGGAGTCTGGGAAGGTTAGAGTGTCCGCAGACCTTACCCCTGCCTGACAAGGTAGAGAGGTTGTTTCCGATAGACCCTCCGCTCAAAGAAAGCAAAAACACAACATTTATGAAGACATAAACAGTAAACTTTTCCACTTGAACCATTACCATAAATGCCATCCCCTTCTGAAGGGTGTGCCTCTGTGTTTGTGTGTGTGAGAGAGAGAGAGATACAAACCTTGAAAGGTCCATTATCAGTTCTAAAGCTGATACCAGGTACATACTTCAACCATACAGGAAAACCACTGAAAAACAAGAAGAAAAATTATACAAAGCATTTGGCATTAGAAAATAAGAACTATCATAAATCAAAGCTCATTTAGTAGTAGTTTAATACTAACAAAAATCAAACTTACCCAAAATTCCACTCTCCACAAATATAAGGCCCAATTCGAAGATGCATATAAAGCCCTGCCTTCTGAACCAGCTTTATGAATCGAACTAAATCATTACGTCCCTCAAAATTGTACTATAAAACCACAAAAATTACACATTAATATCTCAAAACAAGAAAGAACTACTACTACCACTACATGTAGTAACAAAAAAATAAAAAAATTGACTGAAAATATATTCACAATGAACAATTTATACAACAAGATTGAGTAATGTACATTGCCAGGTGAAGGTTCATGAAGATTCCAAAATACATAAGTTTCTATAACATCCAATCCTCCATCTTTAGCCTTCTGTATAATCCCCTCCCACATCTGCATTTTGTCCATTGTTAAACCCCAAAAACAAAACAAAAAAATGAAAATTTTGAAAAAAGAAAAAAATGCCATACATCAGGGGTGCTTCTGGGGTAATGAATAGAACCAGAAAAAAGAATTTTTCTTTGGCCATTGATAATGAGAGACTTTTTATCATAAGTGACACTGCAATAACCAATCTTGGACACAAAAATCAACACAAAAAATAGCAAGAACCATTTGGTACTACTACCCATTAAAGAGAAATGGGAAGAATTTGCAAAATGCTAATGTCACAATAATGGTGGAGAAAGCAAAGTGGGAAATGATAAAGAGAATGTGAATAAAGAAGAAAGAGAGAGAGAGAGAGACTGCAAAGGTGTAAAGAAATGAGGAAACTGACAAACAGTTAACAAAGGCTAAGAATGTCTGTGACAGAGAAAAAAAAAGTAACAGTATTTTGGATTTTGTTACTCCTGCATTTAACAATGCCAATGGCTCATAAATGTGTGGGTATTTTTCATTCTTTTTGTATTTTGTAGTAGCAAAAATCTTACTCCCAACTCTCAATCTTTATAGATACAGCCACCATCGACCTCTCGCTTTTGCTTCTGTCTCTCAAATTTTCGTCAGTCTCGTGAGTAGCCTAAAATTTGTTGTATGATGTGGAAATTCGAAATTGAAGAGTTTTTCTTTTTTGGAGAATCTAGGAAATTCCCATATGTAGAGTAACTTGTTCAAAGTACGACAACTCACGAATAGCCTTTGTCATTTAAATGAATACTATGTGGTAATTTATTTACGGTGCAATAACTACAAATAATATAAGAGAAGTAAATTATATTAGATAATTTAATGTGACGAGGTCATGACTGAACGGTAGATAAATACTAAATTTCATTTCAAATCTCCCACATTCGAACCACTCACTCAACCATGTTCTTGAAGGCAAAAAGAGAAATTGAAAAAGAAAAAAAATAGGACTTAAAATGAGAAATTATTTGAAAATTTTAAATTACACGAGTCATTAATTTTACATACAAGAATCCGGGCTTCAAAAAATTCTAACTTCTCTCTTTGTCAAAAAAAAATCTACTATTATGTTTTAATTATTTTCTCCCTCCGACTTTACTTGTGCACTGTAAAAATAAATATTACTTCTACTTATTCAGTTTAGAAAGAATAATTTGCCATTTAGTTTCTCATTTATCTTTAACATTAATTATAGATATTTATTAATATATTTTTTAAAGTATTGAATTTAAATTTAAAAAAATGATATAATAAAATAATTATTTTATCTATTACTCTTTAAAAATTATGTCAAATCATTACTAAACAAATAAATTAGATGGTAGAGTAATAAGCTAAGGTCGCTAAGAGTACTGCATCTTGAAAATTAAGTGGAAGCTAAAACTTCATGATGGAGATCCTTTTTGTAAATTATTTGGATTTGGAAATTACTGATCATATAAATTAAATTAAATACATTTGGCTAAAAAAAGACGCAAAACTCTTTATCAAAAATAAAAAGGCTCTCTATATAATAATTAGGCCAAAAGAGGGGGCTTGGTGCCATCCCATATCACTTGTTGGAAAAGGAAAATCCATGACTTCGTTATTTCAAGTTCATTGAAAGTATAGTATAAATAGTATTTTTTTAAAAAAAAGTTTTTCTCATACACACTTATTGACAAAAATAAATACTCCAATAGAGTAAGTTCAATTGAACCCAACACTCTTTCCATCTCAGCCCTTGGGATAGTGTGGAATTATATTCCTTATTTCTTTTTTATTCCTTTCTCAGCATTCAAAGATAAATTATAAAATGTTAATATTACTGCTACTTGAGTATATCCTTTCATGAAAGCTTAATACTATTTGCTTTAATACCTTTCAAATATAAAAATAAAAAAGGCTTCGTGTAAATTTTATTTTCATGACTTGTAATAGGAGTAATATAATTTTATTTCTTTTTTTTAGCAAAAAAGACAGAATTGAAATTATTGCATTTAGTCTTTTGGTCCACCAGACCATAAATAAAGGATATCGATACCTACTTGCCTAGTTATTATATGATGGCAACATCAACATAATTGAAATTGAGAGACTTATTAAAGAAGCAAGATATGTATATGTACTTTCCTCTGTACAATATTTAATTTATTCTAACAAAGAAGAAACTTTTGACCTCATTTACTGAGAATTTTGGCAATATTTTCTAACAAGGGCACTTTCTGGTCTTGTGTTTGGGATTTTGCTTTTTGTGTGGCAAATCACTCTAATGTCACCTTGTATAAATTTGGAACATATACCAGAAAGGATGTGGTGCAGCAGATGGAACTGCTCCTTCCTTAATCAGAGGTCTCGGATTCGAACCCTGGATACGGAAAAATCTTTTGGTAGGGAGCTCTTTCCCTCGAATGGGTCCTATGCGGCGTGAATCTAAATTGATCGGATTTCAATGCGGATATCAAATATCGGATAAAAAACCATAAAAAAATTAAAAAATGGAACATATGATATGGCAAGCATCTTAAAATGCAATCGGAAAGCTTAGTCGGTGGCCTAAATATGATATGACACACATCATGAATTATCCATAAACCATAATAAATTTATATACTTGAGCTTACATCAAATTATATTAATTTATTATAATTAAATTTAGCGGTGAAATTAATATAAAAAAAATATGTATTAGATTAACTATAACTAAGTGATAGAAGTAACAAACGGTTTATCTAAAAATATATTTGGTATATTATTAAATTGATCTAAACATTGAGTATGAATAAAATTTTTATTTAATTGGGTTTGGATTTGGTTGTTAATTGCTTGTGATTTAGTTATTTTTAACCAATCCGTTGAAATCATTCATTTGGAATGATCAATAACTGATCTGTCAAGTTAAGCATATTACAATTTTCATGTTTTTTCTTTTTTTTTTTTTGGTCAAAAAGAAGTTTGTCATTTCATATTAACGGGAGTTGGGGGGATTAGTACTCCTTTCAGAGGACGTAGCCAAAATAGAGTTAGTCAGGGCCACATCCCGGCTCTGTGGGTTTGCATCAGAGTTTGCATTGGTCGTAAGTAGACCCAAAAAAGATTGTTTGATCGTACGTCTAAAAGTTTTGCCTGAGCAATCATCTAGAACATAACTTAAAACAAAAGGGGGTGGCGTAGAAGAGGTGATCGGTTTTTCAGTGAACTGTATGGAAGATCCTTCCTTTGCCAGTCGATCCGCCATTGCATTTTGTTCCCTAAATATTTGAGTTGGAGGTGCTGCTCCCAGCTCGTTCAGCAATGTCCTGCACTCCATTAAAATGTTATGATACAAAGGATGATCATTATGCAGCATATCAAGGGCTATCATTGAGTTTAATTCAATATCAAAGTTATAACTATGATGCTCCTTGGCTAGTCTTAGTCCCCATCTGATGGCTTGGATTTCAGCCATTATTGGGCTTGTGTGGGGAAGATGTTGGTAAAAATCAAGAATCTATTCCCTATTTGTGCCTCGAAAGGTACCTCCTAAGCCTCCAGGTTCAGGGTTTTCTTTCATCGAGCCATCAGTATTCAATTTTATGGCTCTTAGCTGGGGGGGGATTCCACCTAAGAGTGATGGTTTGCTTAGGGTTATTTAAAGTTATGGTGTGATTGGCTAACAGAGTATATTCAGCAGCATTTGCTATCGCATTCTCATGCTTGGCGAGGTTGCGTTTGCTATTGAATAGATTATCATTTCGAGTGAGCCAAATCTCTCTTAAGCAGTGTGGTAGCAGGGTGCCCCATGTTAGCCACATATTAAAAGGCTTGGATTAAAGTTTCTCCCACCAAGTATGCCAGTTGGCATCATTGATGTTGTTGTCAGCAAGGGGAGACTTGTAGGTGCTCTTACCTACTAGACTTAACCAAAATTGTTTGGCATTATTGCATTGAAAAAAGATGTGGTCAATTTCTTCCCTATTGTGATTACAGAAGTGACATTGGGGGGGGGGGGGGGACATTAATACCAATGTGGTTAAGGAAGCTGCTAGCGAGGAGTCTCCCATGCATAAGGAGCCAGAGAAAGGTTTTGGTCTTATTGGGAGCTGCAGTTTTCCAAACAATGAAGAAGTTTTTATTCCTGGTGTAGGTGTTGCTAAGATTTCTAAGGCAAGAATACATGGTGGTGATGGTAAAGGTCCCTGTAGAGCTATGTTTCCAGAGGTCTTTATCTTCAACATTGGTGTTCAAATTCATGTTATGGCTAATGATGATGTCTTGGATTGTTTTTGGGATTTCAAATGAGAGGTTGTTGAAGTCCCATTTTTCATCTTTAAGAATATCCTTAATCCTAATGCTCAAGTCCTGCTTGTTACGAGGTCCTTGGATGATACTTTTGAGGCTATCAAGATGAGGAATCCAAGTGTCATTGTAGAAATCTACCCTGTCCTCTTTTCCTATTCTTCATCTAATGCCCAAACAATAGTCCCTCCAGCCCTTCTTAATGATACTTCAAATTTTAGAGGTGGATTTTAGCCTATTGGGATTGTAGTATTTGGCCAGGAGTGCTTGGCCCCAAATGCTTGTAGGCTTATGGAGCAGTCTCTAGGCTAGACTAGCATGCAGAGCTCTTTTTCTAAGTTCAGCTTTGTGAAGTCCCAATCCTCCATTAGTCTTGTCAGTGGTTAGGACATCCCAGTTGAGAAGGTAGAGTTTCTTCTTATCAGTGCTACTTCCCCAAATAAAATCCCTCTGAATTTTGTTAATGTGTTCTGTAACCTTAGCAGGGATTTTAATGTAGTGCATTATATGGGTGGGTATAGCACTAAGGGTAGATTTAGCTAGCACAGATCTACCAGCCATATTTAAGAATTTGGTCTTCCAGCCTACTAGTTTAGAGTTTATACTGTCAATGATGAATTGGAAGTCACTGTTTCTAGGTTTATTGGAGAAGATAGGGTACCCAAGGTATTTTCCAAAAGTATGGCTAGACTGAATGTTTAGGGCTTGAGTGCATTGTGTTACCACTTGAGGAAGACAATTTTTAGAGTAAATGACCTTGGATTTCTGATGGTTAATAGTCTGGCCTGAGAGGAGTGAAAAAGTTTGCGGAGTCCTAACTATGGTATGACAGTTAGTGGTGTCTGCCCTTGCTAGAAAGATGAGATCATCCGCAAAAAAAATATATGACAATTTTGGACCCTTGGGAGAGATGGTTATGGGGGTCCAATTATTAGTTTTAACTTCAGCTTTAATCCCTCTTGATAGTCTTTTGAGGCACATTATAAAGAGATAGGGAGAGAGAGGGTCTCCCTATCTGATGCCTCTGGATGGGTTGAAGAAGTTTGTCCTCTTTCCATTAACCAGAACAGCAATTGAGGAGGAGGTGATACAAGATATGATGAGTTTAACCAGATTCTCAGGAAAGTCAAAGAAGAGGAGAGTGTCTTTTATGAAGGACCACTTAATTTTGTCAAAGGTTTTTTCAAGTTCAACTTTGATGATCATATTATTAGCCTTTTTCCCTTTCATTTTTTTTAAAATGATTGATGTATTCTTGGATGACAATGGCATGATCAGCAACCCTCCTATGGGCCAAGAAACTGGCTTGGGTAGGGCTGATGAAATGTTAGAGAAGGGGCTAAATTCTATTGGCTATGATCTTGGTAACAATCTTGTAGCTGGTGTTACATAGCCCAATAGGTCTAAAGTCTTTCAGATGGGAGGCATTCATACATTTAGGGATTAGGCAAAGGAGAGTACTGTTATGGTCAGCATTTATTTTGCTGTTATGGAAAGTTTCTTTACAGAAAGCAATGGTTTTTGGGTCAACGTCAGTCCAAAATCATTGGTAGAAGAGGGGATGTAGCCCATCTGGGCTAGGTGCTTTCATGGGCTTGAAAGACTTAACTGCAGGAAGGATCTCTGTATCTCTAAGAGGTGCAGGTAAGGACCTTTTCATATCAGAAGGGATGAGGTTAGAGCTGCATGAAGAGATCAAATGAGAGTTGGGGCAAAAAGTATGGCTGGTAGAGTACAAAGTTGCGAAGTGGTGCATCACATGTGTTACAATGTCTTCCTTGCTCCTGTAAACATTCCTAGCTTCATCAGTAAGTTCATTGATTCTGTTCCTCCTTCTTCTGTTGAGGGTTAATGCATGAAAGAAGGAAGTGTTTCCATCACCCTCTGTGAGCCAGGTGATTCTGGATTTATTTTTTCAGAAGTCCTCCTCACATTTGAGAAGGGCATCGTACTCATGGATGAGGTCATTTTCAAGGTTTTGCAAGAAAGTGCTCGTGTGGTAAGCCCTGGATCTTTGGATACCATCAATTCTAGCCCTGACTATTTTCAGCTTAGTAAAGATGTTACCAAAAACCTGTTGGTTCCATTGAATAGCCTGGTTCTGAAAAGAGGTGACAGCTTCCTGAAGGTTATTATTTTGGCTAAAGCAATCTTTAACTAGCATCCCAAAAGAGTCATGGTTACACCACATTGGTTCAAACCTAAAAAGTTTGTTGTGATTACCATGAGATCTATTAGATAGAGACAACATGAGAGGACAATGGTCAGATTTAGTTCTAAATAGATGGGTGATAAGGCTTTCAGGGAAATAATTTATCCACGAGTCATTGGCAACATATCTATCTAGTCTCTCCTGAATAAGGGCAAGTCTATTGTGGTGTCTCTTGTTGGTCCAAGTGTATTTACCTTTCCTAAATCCTAGGTCCACCATGTTGCAGTAGTTTAGGCAATCCCAAAACTTGCTAACTCTATTATTATTGATGGGAGCCCCTCCAAGTTTTTCATTTGCTCTAAGGACCTCATTGAAGTCCCCACCATTTAACCAATCCCCTTTGTGAATGGAAGATATGTGGCATAATCCCTCCCAAAGGGTGGTCCGAATTTTGGGGTCAAGACTAGCATAAATAGCTGAAAAAAGCCAAAGTGTAGGATCAGAGTGTACCTTGATTGTGGTATGAATACCTTGGGGGGAAATGGAGAAGTTTTGCATCTTAACAATATTTTCTTTCCACATTATTACAATACCACATTTTCTTCCATCAGCACTTGACTCCATATAAGAGTCAAAACCAAGTAGCTCAGTGAGATTTATGTGATCAACCATTTTTTGTCTCCAGAAGGACAACCACACTTGGGTTGTGAGCTTTGATTAGAGCAGTACAATGTCTTTTGAAGTTGGGGCTGTTAGCTCCCCTGGTATTTCAAATAAGGAAATTCATGGAGTTAGCAGGATGAGGGGATGGTTCAGTATTAGTCTATTTTCCTTGTCCAACTTGGTCTGATGATTCTTGTCCAAGTATGGGCTCAGAGAGACTGCTGCATTGCATTGATTGGTCATATTCTTCAGTGTCATCTTAAAGGTTTTCATTTTTCTCGGACAAAGCACTATAGTAGCTGTGCTAAATGGCTCTACGAACTCTTTTCGAAGGGGTTTTTTCAGTATGAAAAAGTCCGTGCTTGGTTCCCCTAAGGTTTCCAAGAGTTGTTCCAGTTCTGCATTTGAGCTCTGCATTTACTCTAGGAATATTTTTTGTGTTCCTTCTAGGTCTCCTACTTCTACTATTTTTTGTTTGTTATGATTGCTGGTTTGATTGGTTGAGGCATGAGAGGCTGGTGGTGTCCATGGCACAAACGTTAGCGTGTCCAGCTCCGAGAGGTAAGGGCTCTCTGGGTAGTATGACATGCTTTTGAACATGTGAGTCATCAGTGAGTTGAACTCATGTATGTTGATGATATTGAGTGATCCCAGCATATGAGCTTGTGCGATTGTTTGGGACTATACTTGATAACCCAGTCTCTATACTATGTGATCCACTCCTTCCTTGATTATTTAAGCCATCCAGGCAGGGTCTTGGATCATCAGTACTATGGGTTGATCCCCAACTATGACACAGTGCGATATTATTTTTCCTTTCATCACCAGTTTCGCCCAGGATGTTGGGAGTCGGTTGGGGAGATGAGGTGCTGAGACAAAGACTAGGGGTTCCTTCAAAGGTGGTTGGGAAGCCATTGATATCCTTTAAACTTTATGGTTTGTTTTGGGTGTTATTTTGGGCCATGAGTTCTTGGTTGGGTGTAATAAGGGAAGCGGAGTTAATAGACGTGACCTTGACGGTCATATCAATTGACTCTACATGATGATTACCCCTATTAGGGACTTCAGTTCTCGTCCCAGAATATGCAGAGCCGGTAGCCTTAAATGGAGTGTTGTTAATACTGGTGGTAATTGGGGCCCTTAGCGGGCCATCATTCTTAATGGTTGGGGGGATATTTTTTTTAAATTAATGGATGGTAGGTGATGGTTAGAGTTATTTAAGGCTGGTGCACGTGTGTGTGGCGTGTGGTTGACTTTTGGTGGAAAGCTGTTGTCAACAGCCTTTGTAGACTTTGAAGGTGACTCATTTACCCATGTGGCTTTTTTTTTTTGTGAAGAGGATTTTTCTATAGTGGTGTTTCTGGTGGTACTAGTAGCTCAATTTTGAGCGTTAGGGTGTGGTGATAAGGTTGAGGGGACTTATCTGGGTAATTCTCCGTGTTTTTTAACTGGTTTTGGTCAATTGTTGGTGAAGTTTTCCTTCCATGGTTGGCTACTCCTCGATTTGGGTTGTGTCTCCGCTTTGGGAAGGAGACAACTTGCCATTTTTCTTGTTGTTGTGTTTGTTCTATGGTGTTGCTAGTGCAAGGTTGTTCCGCTTCTTGAAGTACAACACTGGTGCTGTAGTGGCAATGTTTTGCCTGATGTCCAAGTCTCTCACACATAGAGCACAGAAAGCCCTCTCCTTCGTAGATTACTTTCTGAGTGTGGCTGCAAATTATGATATGCTTTTTCAGAGGGACTCCAAGAGGGATTTGGATATATATTCGTGCATACCGACCTCGTAAGGTCGCAGAGGTGCAAGAATCGCTCTTTAACAGTGTTCCCAGCTTTGAACCTATCATTTCCAGTACTTTTTAGTCATCAAATTTTGTTGGTAGCTGTGGGAGTCGCAACCAGATGGTTGTGTATGTTTGGGTTGCTTCCTCTAGCACAAAATTTGGTTCCCATTGTCTTACTGATAAAAAATTCCCCCTGATGAACCACGAACCTCCATGAAGAACTTTTGTCGCATTTTCGGGATTATTGAATTTCGCCACATATTAATCACATCCTAGATCTATCAGTAGCAGTGGTTCCGTTGGCTTCCAAAGCCCAGCTAGCTTGGTTCGTAGATAGTTGTGTGTTAGTTTCTTGCTCACCAACTTCACTACGACTGAGTATTGCCAGGGTCGATAAATTCGAAGCTTTTCTTCTTCTGTTAACTGAATCGTCTCTCCTTCCTCCGCATAGAGTATCAGACTTTTGTTGGTATAATAATTGTAGCTTTTGTTTAAATTGATGTTTTTGTTCATCAGCTTATCTCTGAAGCTGTCTTTTGGAATTTCTGTGGTGGTGTTATTAGGGATTTCGATAGACATCGGATCCGGTGGTTCTGGTGGCGTGAGTTTATGGGGTATGTAGTTCCCTCTGTGTTCGTCTCACTGTTCATGGAAGAAATTTTCCTTTCCTAGAGTAGTCCGTTACGATTTTCATGTTTAATTGGGTGCAACTACTTTCTTTATTATTATTTTTTTTGAAAGTGCTAAATGACCACAATTTTTTGGCCCAAATTTGACCACAATTGTGAAAAGATTTTCATAACCTTGTTTTATCTTTTACCATATTTTACCATTAAAAGGGCAAAAATATTTAAAAGTTAACTAGTTTATAGTGTGAACACAATTTTTTTTCTATTGTGCCTAAATTGTGGCCAAAAGGATTTTTTATCAAACTCAACTAATTTCTAGAGCTATCAATACGGTCGGCCCAGTCCATCCGGGCTAGCCCATACGGGCTTTGAGTTTAATGGGTCAGGCCAGGCTGACCCATCAAAATGATGGGCCAAAAAACACCAAGCCCACGGCATTACTTTGTGGGATGTGGGCCGCGTGGGCCAGCCTACTTTTTAAAAAATAATATTTTATAATTTAATTTTAGAATGTTAATAAATATAAATATTATCAGACAATATTACATAATGTTAATACTTGTTAATCAAGTCTCTAACACCCAAAAAAATACTCTTAATAGCGAAATTAAATAACTTTTGATATGATATCATTCAAATCGAATAAAAATAATAATAAACAATCTAAATAATTTCATGTATTTGACTTACGGGCTAGCCCAACCCACATTATTCAAGCCCCATGGGCCACAGGCTTATTCGGGCAGGGCTAAAAAGCCTTGTTCTTAAATGGACTGTAAAAATAGAAGCTCAACTCCATCAAATTACAGGTCGGATTGAGCCGACCCAACGGGCCTGACCCATATTGACAGCTCTACTTCGGGCATGATCCACCAAATTTCATATTTTTTTAAGTAAATTAAATTATTGATTAATTATAAAGGAACCCAAAATAATTAGCATCAAACAATTTTGTAAAAATGTATAAACTGACTGGTCATTATATTTGATTACATTGTACTAATTCAAGTTGATTATGACTCATTTAGTGACCCTACGAGCAATTATTCATCACCATTAGAGGTAACCTTTTATGAAGGAGATGAATTAGTTACACGTACCTATGTAGTGTAATTGTGTGTTATTAATTACACATCATATTTGGTTTATTTCTTAAAATGTAAATTAGTCAATTTTATAACCGAAAATTCAAACTACGATTAAATTATCAGGCGTTAAAGTATGAATAGGTACGTTGTGTCAAATTGTCAAATAACTACCTCTTGTCAATAATTATTAGTCATAAATTTTGTCATCAACGTCAAACTTACACTTAATTTGTACTAACACACACAGTAATTTCATTCGTTTATTCTTGCAATAATTATGATTGCCCACTGTCATTATACACCAAGGCAGTGTCATCTTAAATATTTTTGTTCGAGACCTGTGGCAGTACGTGTGAGGTACAACGTCTTCCCAACAACAACAACAACATACCCAATATATTCCAATTCTGGAAAGAATAAAATGTACGCAAGGCCAGGTACAACCGCTTCCCAAAAATAATTATATACATGTATATACAGTGCTATATACAAGATTTTTTCATAAGCCATATATATCGATTTGAAGAATGAATATATAAATAAAGAAATTATCGTAATGATAAGCGATGTCATGTCATCATTTACATTTACACCTAACATTTTTATTTGTTTATCATCTAATTAACATCTAGTAAAAGATTTCGACGAAGAAACACCTAACACTAGTTGAAGCAACATATATATAACATACAACTACCCAATGTATTATGCAAAGTAATATCAACTTGAAATAGGAACAAAGCCTTTATATCTCACATCTTCAACTAGCTAACCTCGATTTTTTTTAATAATATATCAGCTGAATTGTGATAATAAATCAATGCTGCTTATGCTTGCGTACATACACATGAGTCAACGTCTATACCATAAAAAACATTATAGAGTAGGAAGTAGAGGTCAGCACAATACAAAATTATAAAGAGTATTGAAATAGCTACTACACTTAAATGTCATAATCCTAATATTCGAGGATTAGTTGTAACAATGTGACAGACAGACCAACATGGATTGTGGATTAGTTGAGATGTAGTGGTCAGTCTACTCCACCCTTAATCAGAGGTTTCGGGTTCGAGTCGTGGGTGTGAAGAAAGTCCTGTTGGGAGTGTCACTCTCAGAATGAACCCTGTAATGTGCGATCCGGAGTAGTCGGGACTCCAATTCATACGGATATTGAACAACGAATGAAAAAAAAAAAAACAGTGTGACAGATAGACAAGAGTGATAAACATACTTTAGTATAAAGATATATAAGGGGTCATGACTCATGAGGAAAGTGGAATAGCCCATAAGTGGGAGGGACATAGGATGCTTCCCATATATGTGTGTTGCCTTCATATCAATGGAAGAGAAACTACTACTGCTACTACTTTTTTGTTGAATAATTTTGGCATAGAGAAACTTTTCGATGCCCCATGCGACCCTTCCATGTTCACAAGGTGCCCCAAATATTTTGTCCTCATATGACAATTTCACAATGCCCACATTTTACTGAGTGGTCAAAATACTGTTCACCATTCACAAACAAACAACATAACAGTTGCTGTATTGTCAGGGGTGGCTAGATTCAATTATTAACAAAATTAACTTGGGTTTTCACTTCTAAGAGTTAGCTCATGGACATTGAGAATTTGACTATTTAAAAATATAATATCGATCTCATTCTCTCAATCTAAGAAAATGGATGTTCGGCTTAATTAACTCAGATTTAAATTTTATCTCACAAAGTGATAATTATCGAAAATCATATAAGGATACGTCAACAAAAAATAACTTTTTTCGCCGTGTGACATCTATGGCGATCCTTTTAGTTGACACAAAAAGTTAATTTAGTGCTGATATATTGGTGATCTTTTTCGTATAAATATAAAGATCTCCTATTAAAAAACATATAACACCGCGCCGTGAAATGGCCAAGAATGTGTCGTAACTTGTTTGTTCAGCTAATTAAAGAACAAAATCTGACTAAAAATTATTTGTGGTGAATAAAAGATAATGAATAGTAATTTACTTGAAATCCTAGATTGAGATTTAGAATGATACTCCTATCGTTCACTTTTACTTGTTCAATACATTAAAAATAACTATCCACTTTTGCTTATAAACTTAAAACATGATGAAGAGATAAATTTATTACTCAGTTTTTAATTTATCTTATTATTACTTATAGTTATTTCTCAATGCATTTTTTAAAGTACTCCTATTAAGTTGATAATATTCAAAAAATGATACAATTAGTTGTGTTGAGTTAATATGCAACAAGTGACCAATATGGGTTGTGGTGCAGTAGATGAGGTTGTTCCACCCTTAATCAGAGGTCGAGAGTTTGACCCAAGGTATGGAGAAAACTCTATTAGGAGCGTTGTCACCTTAATGGGCCTTACAACGTGCAATTCAAATTAATCGGAGCTCCAACACAAACATCAAACACGGATGGAAAAAAAAATATACGGAACAAGTGAAAAAGTAGGTAGGGAATAAGATCTATCTATGACTCTTAGTATCTTAGTCTAATTATTAAAATTAGAGCTTTATCACACTTTTATATGACTCCAATCCCAATTCAACATCTTAATGGTTGAGACATCACAATTTACGAGTATGAACACTCATAAAATAGTCTCTCCGTCTCAAATTACTAATTTCAAATTTTCTAATTTGATTTTTCATTTTACTTATCTTTTTTCATTAATCAAGAAGGGATAATTTTTTTTTCATGTTTTACCTTGTGCATTAATTATTTTTTCTTCAAATTAAAATGTAAACATCATTTAATAAGGGTATTATGATAAATTAATCATATTATTAATTATTTTTCTAATTAATATATCATCTCAATTTGAGACGAGTAATTTAAAATGGAAGGAGTAGTTTACACTAATGTTTTTCACACGCAAGAGAAAAAGCTAAATAAGAATAAAGAAATAATATATGGTATCATTGTCGGTTGCCTGTGAAATAGTGTTTTATTATTGCATGTGACTGTTTATAAAATAATGTGTTGCAATATGGTAAAAGTACACTTCATTTTCTTTCTTTGTTTTGCTCCATTTGCGTATACTCAATTACTTCACATCTTCATTAAGCTTTAGCAGTTTTAATCACTAAACTGTAAAACAAATTCCAATAATTACGTTACCGAAAAGTTACCTAGATATAGAAAAATGTAATAATATGTTAAGCATGAACTGATTACGTGCTGAATGATTAATTAACCAGTTAAAATCCATGATCAAGTTGAATTAAACGTGTAAAATTGTTTAATACCATGACTAAAAATGAGCTGGAAATTAGGATCAATCCTTATCACATGTGGACATCATAGTCAATCCTCAATATACGTGACGGAACATCAATTGAAAATAGCAGAATGACATTTTTATTATTTTACGTAAATAGCATGATGTGACATGTTTTTCTCGAATTGTTGATTAAAATGCCAGTGGCAATGGGGCAGGCTGGATCCAAAATGACATGAAAAAATTAAGGCAGATAAATAATTATATTTAATTTTACAAAAGAAGATGTAACATAACATGATAAGATGGAAGGAGGTAGAAGAATTTTTTTTTATTTTTTTTTTAAATAAGATGGATCTGATAAGTCTTTCATAGTTAAACTGACAGGGCATATTGTTTTGTGTAATATGGACAAAAACCATATTAAAAAGAGTGAAATGAGATCTAATAAGATAGCCAACCCACCCTATTGTCATCCTTATAGTGCATGATTGTCATAAAGAATTATTGAAGAAAAAAGAAAAGCTATAGAGTGCCACTATCTTCATTTTTTTTGTAGGAATTTATTGCTTTCAGTTGGAAAAAGTGGATGGGGATTATGTGGCAAAAATAATAGTACGTAGTATATTATATATTGAAAGGGAATTGAAAAATATATTAAATGCTATCATTATCATCGTAAAGATGATCAAATAATTTCAATATGTGTATCAACATGGGCAAAAGACAGACAAATATGACTAAGTGATTTGTTTGATAGATCTATTGACGTGCCTTGATTATCCTTACAAGTTTCAATACATTCATGGATAAGTTTTCAGTACCAAAAACATGAGAAATTTGGATAAGCAAACTGTCACCATTTCCAGCAGTGACGATGGTGTTATCTTATCAACTATATTTGTGTGCCAATTATTATGACCACATGCAAGTGATCACTCATATCTTCGATCATAATATATCAGTATCACATCTGCATTATTGCATTCACTTATACTGAATCTTACAGAGCCTGCTCATGTACCACTTGATTGTTGGCCCTCGTGAAACTTCGAAATGCCATTTCCAGAAAATTACACGTCGATATCAACCCGTTAATGCAAGAAAAATTTCCAACAAAGCAGCACAGGGAGTTCAAAAAATATTAAGGAATATGTTCAACTCTCAACTGGGATTTTTGCATAATTTCAACCCCCTTATCTCAAATTCTGTTAGTCCTGATCTTGGGGGCTAAAAAGAGAACATAACACAAGTGCAAAAAGAAGAAAATCTTTGATTAAAATTGTTATCTCATATTTTTTAAACTGTAACTGTTGACAGATATTTTAGGGGGGAAATACAACAAAATACAAACCAAAACCGACAACTCAGTTGTTCTTACTATCACCATAAAATGAAGCTACATAAGAACTTGAGAATGGTTTAGGATTGGAACCACCTCTTAAGCTGCTGCTTAGAGCGCTGCTGGTTACCGTTAGTTTGATTAGAACTGCTGTGTGTGAATTTGGATGTATATTGTTCAATAAGCATATCTAGTTTGTCTACTACATCTCGTCCAAGGGGGTCTTTTTTCTTTTTATCCCTTTTCTTGTTCTGTACACTGATTTCTTGTTTCTGTTGGTTAGTTTTATCCTCAAACTTCCTCTTTTTTGTTCTCACTGCAACATCTTCTTTACGTCCAACCTTGAGAGCAGCAGTATCTGAACTTTCACTGCCAAAGCCACCATGCTTATTTCCTTCTCGATTATCTTTAAGCTCCGGTTTTGCCCCCCTCAGCTTTTTACCTATCTTCTTGTTCTTCTGCTCGTCTCCTTCTGCAGAGATGGCTCCTTTAACACCTCTGTTTTTCGGTCGATCTCCATCTTTGGCACCTCTGACATGCTTGTTTTTAGCTTCGTCTCTATTCCCTGCAACTGATAACGCATCTCCTGTGGCCTTGCGTTTTCTCGACTGTTTATTGTGGTTATCCCGTTCATTTGTATTGTCATTCTTCGGCAAATCTTTTTTGTTCCTGTTAAAACCTTGCTGCTGAAGCTTCTGGCGATGCTTCATTGTTTGGATATTATCAAGAGCAAACTCCACTATTGGACGATGCTCGGTACCAAAAGTCTCTGCATATAGATAATTTAAGTACTCAGAAAAAACAGAAACCTTAAAATGCTAAAGTCACTAGAAATATGCATGCAATATCTAACAAACTAAGTGCACATACCAGGATTGTTGTTAAGAACTCTCAAAGCCACAAGTGCATGTTCATGCTCTGAGAATTCAAGAAAAGCTACTCCACGAGAATGATTCTTTGCCACTACTTGTCCTTTTTTCACGTCTTTCAAAAACTTTATCTGCAACACAGAAAAGTATGATGAAGTTGCAAGAATAATATAGCCAAACAGCAAAGACTAAACTTCAAAGGAAAGCTCACCTGCCGGATAACAGGCTTTTGCTTAGTGGCACGAGAAGTAACTGCATCAATGCAAAGTGTTTTCAGCTGTTTTTCAGTCATTGACTTGGGAAGATTGTATATAATCAGCCGTGTCCTTGACACATGGAAATTTGGGGACTTCAGCTTGATCATCTTCTTTTCTTGCAGCCTACGCAGCAAACAACATTAGCATCGCAAGCTATAGAGGAACTTACAAAACATTTTAAAACTGCAATAGAACAGCTCCCTGAACTTTTTAAAGCATTCTGCATCTAATACAACTACTACTACCCCAGTCCCAAGTAATTAGTGGTTAGCAATATGAATCCTCGTTGACCATGTTACTCCATTTAAACTCATCTCAAGCCAATAAAAGCATTCTGCATCTAATGAGTTTAAAACAAGAAGCAGGTGTTGCAAAGGCCGTAAAAAGGCCTGTCATTGTCTTAATGAGGAGCTCCAATTCTTTAACATATTATTACTATTAATACCACAAGTTCATCTATCTACCCCATCATACATTACTTTTACGCTCTGGACATGTAGACTTCTTTTAAAGGATCACTCTTGATCTATGAATCATTGTCCCATATCATGTTAAAGAAGCTTTTGTCACAGAGGAGTTATCCTCAAGAAAGAAAACGGGGTGGTTCCTAGTCTCCAAAAAATGAGAGATGAACTCAGCTGATATGAGGTTAATTGTCGGATGCATAATCAAATGCATGCTAAACCTTTCCGGATTCACCATTTTGAATATAAGAAAAAACTTTGTGAGACTTACCCCTTTCGCTTTGACATATCACTCACTGAAACACCTTCAGCAGCTGGCGTGCCCTCCAAAATAAGACCCTCCTGTCACAGAGCAGAATATGATTACGTCCACACTATCTTAAAGAAATCCCTTTTAAAAAGTTAAATGCCAAGACGGCATTACCAATAGAAGCCAACCTTTGCCAGGTAAAGGTTGCGATGATCATTATCTTCCTTTTTGGTCTTCTGCAACTCCTTATCATGAGCAGCTTTCTTGTCCAAGGCCTTAAAAATCTTTAATTGCCGACCCTTCAGAAAGACACCTAAACCATCCGCAGCACTAGCAGCAGAAATAGCAGCTTCAGCAGATTCTGCTGTTTTAAATTTGAGAAATCCAGTACCCCTTGGTCGTCTGTAACATGTAGAATAAAAGTTTAATTGGAGCCATTAGACAGCAAAGTGTAAACACATAGTAGAGTTCATACTTGGTGACTTGTTCAAGCACTGGAGCAAAGTACTCCACTTCACCAAAAGCTGAAAACCGCTGTTTGACATCTCCATAATCAACATCAAAAGGAAGGTTGCTAATGAAAACTGTCCCCAGTAGATCATCTGCTCCCTCACTTGGCATAGCATTGATCTTGCCCTTACCTAAAACGTCGTCTGCTGCTTTATTCGGAGTAGATGCATCCGCTGGTTCATCCAGTGGGAGAATAGCGCCAACTTCCTTTCCCTTCTTTTGGGGGCTTGAAAGATCATTTGCTGAAGAATCTGGCCCTACTGAAGTTGGAGAAATGAAGTTCTGGAGAATTTTTTTTGCAATGTTCACTTCCTCATCAAAGTTAACTTCAGTTTGGATATCTTCTTCTAAAAGGTCAGAGTCATCTTCGTCCCCTTCAGCTTGCTGAGATTTTCCATCAATGTCAATGTCTTCATCCTCCGTATCACTACCACTATCATCTTTTGCACTCTGTTCTGCAGAAGCAATAGTGTAAATTGAATTATTCCCGAACTCATGAAGCAATACATTCGAGAGAATAAACAAAGTAACTGGCATAGTATTATAACATCATAACCAACATTATAGGAAAAAGGAAGAACTAACTGCAAAACAGTTTAAATGAATATGAAATGGCAACCATCATGAATTCAACATTCATTAGATCCAACCTAACAAAGGTTTGAAAAAGAAAATAGCAAGCCTTAATTGTAGCCTTGAACATTAGGAAGAGGAATTGACACAGCACCTATACAATAGTGTTGTAGTTGGCAATTTTAAGGTCGTTTTAAGGGAGGTTGGATATGTTGAATATATGAAGTACACTAAAAAGTGGATGCCACGTTAGTACTTCATTTCCATGACTAAGATAAATTTGTTTGATATGATCAGATCAAGCAAATGATAGCATATCTAGAAAAATATAACTGGTTATTCTCAGACAAAAAGCGAGATGCTTACCATCTGTTGCAGTTGCTGAAGATTGACTGCCAGATGCATAAACCTTTTTGGAAACGGCCCAATCAACAGCAATAGTTCGTTTACTCATTGTTTTCCCATTAAATGTTTTTACAGCCTAAACAGGTCGAATAAAAAAGATCAGGAGTTAGACTAGACAACAATCCAAAGGTATAACCAAATAAAAACTTCATAGTGGTGCAAGCTCATCCCATCCATTGTAAACATAAATTGGAAGCAATAGCATTGTGAATTTTATCAGTTACATATCTTGCTTATAAAAGAAAAATTCTGATTATACTTATTCAAAGATGTAAACTGCAGCACAAAGTATGATTCTTCACTATAACAACGAAAATGTTCGATAAGCCTTAGTGCATGCAATGGTTATGTTTGGAATCATGTACTAATTTGTGCTGCAAAAAATTGTATGATATCACAAAAACACTATATGCATAAAGAGTAAACCAGGAGCGCAGCTAAATTTGATTGTGGTATAACACCAAATCTTACAGTGAGGTCAATGTCAATTGAACTCCCCCATGTCTCCCTCCTCTTTTCACTGATGCCATGGGCAGTTTATTTGACAATGCTACCTGATCCCTATTCCCCAACAGGTTCAAAATCCATTTCATTCCAACAGTCCACTATGAAGAACTTGCCAGAAGACCAAAATTACCTAATAGGCAAATCACATTTTTTAAATAACCATGGTGTTTGGGCCAGCTTGCGTGCACCTCAACTGATTCCACAGGATACCTGCCACCTCCCACCAGCAACATATACAATGTAACTTTGTCCACCAAGGCTTAGGACAGATGGGAAGAAACCACTTCTGTGGAATTGAAAAGAGTTCACAAACTGCTAACTAAACTTCGCTGCATTCAGCCAAAGGTAGACTTCTTTAGATCATACCTTTTTTGATAACCAAGAAATCTCCAAAAAGGCTATCCGGTGCACCATCCAAAACCATGTGTATCGTAGCACCCCCAAACCCACCTTATTCTCCCACAGGTTTAAAGTTCATCTCATAAATTCCCAATGGTCCACTATAAAGAACTTTCCAGAAGACCAAGATTACATAATACATAGATCACTTTGGCCTGTGGAATTGAAGAGAGTACACAAATTGCTGTCTTGACAGTTACTTTCTCTCAAACTTCAAAAGCTTTCTCAATTTCAAAGTAGAAAAAAGCCTTTGAATCAACAAATTTAAAGCCTTAAAAAATAAAGTTACTTGATATGAATGCGAGTTCATACATTCTCTGCATCCTGCTTCGACGTAAATTTGACAAATGCGAATCCCTTTGATAATCTGCAAAATGCTAACTAATGGTTACTAGTGGAAATTAACAATAACAAACTTTAAATTGTAAAGGGAATTCCCTTACCCTGTCTCAAGATTCTTAGGGATAAAAACATCCCACACGAAGCCAACTTTTGAGAACATATCTTTTATCTCGTTCACTTTGGCCTATGTTTGATGGTCAAGCTCAAAGGTTAGAGTTCTGTGAGCACACATGAATACAATGGAAAATGGAACACTAAAACAGGATTAGCTTAAGGAATAGACATGATAAAGTAAAGAACTGAAGGAAAGACCTTGAAAGGAAGATTTCTCACTATAAGTTTCCACCTTTGAGTCTTTGAGCCCTGGTAAGAAAAAAGTTAATTAGAAAGGCTATAACAGTACAATCGTGAGTGTGATATGCCTATAACAGTATAATCATCAGTGACAAAAATAGTGGTGGTATAAGATGCTTAAACCTTTCCCCGGTGAAGCCAGAACACAAGACAAAAGCTAATAAAACAGAAGCATCAAATTTATCTGAAAAAATGACAGCGACCTAACCTCTCCACCAAGTTGGCGTGCCCAAAGCGTTGCTCCATGTACTTCCTTTTGGTGTAGTGATGCAACACAAGCTTGAGCTGATTTGACACTAGTGAAAAGTACCGATGAAGCATCCATTTTACAACCATCGTGTGCTAGCCCTAGAACATTCATAGATTTGTAAAATATATTAGCCACTGAGTCAAATAACATGTATCTTATAATTTCCCTAGGAATTCATGATCTAACTTGTTTCTTATAAGGTAAAGTAATCACTTCAAAGCCAAAATTGTAAACAGCCTTTTGCTGATTTACCCCACTGAGATCACTAATCGAATTAAGTAGTACGAAAAAATTGTAGACTATAGGAAAGAATATTTGCTAAAGAGATCTCATCAAAGTACTGATATATGAAATATACATCATTACCAGTTTCAAATAAAATATTTGCTTAAGAGATCCTAATCACCAGTCCAGAGCAAAAGAACAATAGACAGTCCTTATCCGGTCCAGAATATCCAAATAATTCTAGTTATTTTCCTTCATTAGGTGAAGGATCAGATACACATATTGGAAAACAGCTTCTTGTTTATACGAAAAAGATTAATGTGAAAGAAAGTCATTACGGGATAGATGTGGTTCACGAAAAGATCTAAAGCCTGCGGAAGCAAAAATGGATGTCCAAAACAAGTGAAAAGTGGAAGCACATTTAATTGGTTTTACCATGATTTTCAATCTCTTCTTTTGGAAGAGGGTAAGTAACAGAACATATGGTGCCACACTCCGCCGCAAGCTGGTGAACCTCTTTAGCCATATCCGCATTTACAATACCTCCTATTATAACTGTCCTGGCGACCCTGTTCAACATAAAGACATAAAAAAGTAATAAAAATGAGGATATATATCAGTCACCGCGGGAAAGGAAAAACAACACAATCACAAATTCAACATGCAAATGCATAACTTCAATTGCCAAACAGTGATGTGGCATGGCTGCTTCTCTTTTGATAAGTAATAATTAGTTTCGGTGGGAACTTCATGGGTGCATTACAAACAAAAGGCTGTCTCTGAGCTATACAAGATCCTTTTTCACCCCCTCAAAAGTGAGATATGCCTGAGCTTTTAATTAAACAATTTAAGCTCAGCGGAAAAATTGCTCTTGAAAGCCAATAATCACTTCTAGACAAAGTCAACATGAATCTGCAGCTACAAACTTTGCCTCTCAAAAAACTCTAAGCACACATAATATTTTATATTTAGTAAATGAGGGAGACTAAAAAAATCAAAGTGATTACTAGTGTAAAAAAGATACCTTAGCACCTAAGTAGTGCCTAAACAGACACCAGCATCATGTCCAACCAAAAAAAAAACACATACCCAGTGAAATCAAACAAAGTGGGGTCTGGGGTAGTCCTTAAATAATAGTTCTAAAAATACAACATAAACTCTAGAATACAACTTGTTTGGGGCTGAGAAATCGCTGTTGTCTTTGTCATTACTGATACCAAAATTATTATCAACAGAAATCAACACTTTGTAAAACGATACTTATAACTAGGTTCAGCAGAATATTTTCAGAATCACGAAAAATAGTGAAATATAACAAATGAAACTGCGAAAATATCACACACAACAAATTACCTCTGCTTTCCTGAATAATTTCCTTCATCAGCTGCAGCATTGCAAAGCAATGTAGCCTTTAATTTTCTAGTGGGTTTCCCTGAATTTTCTGTCAATATCAAGTTACCTTGTCAGGGAATGTGAATAAAATGAAATTCCACAGATGCTGATTGAATTTTGTAATACTAACAACAACAAACCCAGTGTATTCCCACCTAGTGGGGTCTGGGGGGGTAAGATGTACGCAGTCCATACCCCTACCTCTAAAGAAGTAGAAAGGCTGTTTCCGATAGACCCCCGGCTCAAGTCACGAGATACCACACAAACCCATAGTAAAGCACAGAACTAGATTACATAACATAAATACGGCACCCATAAGTATTAGAAAACAGAGGAAAGCACACAGATTCGTAATAAAACATGGAACACGGAATCATAACAAGAATAAAAACCCCACCAAGTTATTCCCTACACTAGCAACCCAAACCGGCCCTAGTCTTCTGCCCTAATTCGCGTCCTCCAGACCTTCCTATCTATCACCCTTCACCAATAAACATTAAATACAGAAATTATTAACTCATATGATACTTGTCATTGAATGTAAAAGTAAATCGTCTCATTTTTTTTTGAGAAATAAAAGTAAATAGTCTCATTAGATGAATACATACAAAACTAATGCAAAGGATTTTCTTATAGATTAGAAGTTTTATCATGTAAATAAATTATCATTAATGAAAGGCCCAAAATTAGCCGCATACAATAGGTATCCCAGAAGAAATAGAGAGCCTACAAATATTTTCAAACATAAGTATTCACTCGAGATATCTTAAAATACTTATTGAAGTATATTTCTATACATGTCAAAAAAGAATTGCATCAACTGCATAGCTAAAATATGGTGTCTCTTAAACATGTTATATGGCATGTCATGACTCATTAACAGCCATCTTCAAATTAGTGAAAAAGCCAATTTGGTTACCAAAAGTATGTCAAAGGCACGCATTGAATATATTAGCTGATACTTTGGTTCTGTCAACAAACACGTTGAATATCTAACAACTTGAGGCATCCAGTTTTAGTGCATCATTGGGTTTTCATACAGCAACTAGATACTAAAAAACTACACTTACATTTCCGGATACTGTATTTGAGGCAGTTATTCGAATTTCCTTATGATATGCAACCGAAACAAGTTCTTGCTAATGGTATGAGGTGGCTTGTTCTTATTTTACCGGAGGGGTTTAGCTCCTCCGGATGGTATCTCTCCCAAGATGAAAGAAAAGATTGACAAACTATCTTTTCAGAGCTATCGCCCCACTAAAAAAAATTCTAGTGGTAGGCCCTGTCCCTGGTAAAAAATATATTTACTCCCTCCGTTTCAAAAAGAATGACCTACTTTTCTTTTTAGTCCGTTTCAAAAAGAATGACCCCTTTCCTTTTTTGGCAATACTTTAATTTCAACTTTCCACATGGCATGTTTAGGACCACATGATTGAAGGGCATTTTTGTACATTTGACACTACTTTAATTTAAGGCCACAAGATTCAAAAGTCTTCTTTATTTTCTTAAACTTTGTGCCAAGTCAAAGTAGTTCATTCTTTTTGAAACGGAGGGAGTAGTGAAATAACCTTCCCTATTCTTTCCCCGAAAAGTAACACTCATGTGCTATAGCTCAGAACCTGTTCTCGGCGGGTTTGAAGCTTGTTTGTGCTTAGCTGCTTCAGTAGAAGGACCATCCTTTCCTTCCTTTGATTTTGCAGTACTTTCTAAATAATACAATGGATAGAAAAGTCAAACAAGTAACATTGGAGTATTTTCTGTCAGCAGAATTGTCTTTATTAAATGAGGCCCAATTTCCATTTGAAATTAAAGTACCTGCTTCCTGCAGGCTTGAAGCTTGTTTGTGCTCAACTGCATCAGTAGAAGGGTCATCCTTGCCATCTTTTGCTTGTGCAGCTAAATAATATAATTGATAGAAAAGTCAAACAAGCAACATTGGAGTATTTTCTGTTAGGTGCAATTGTCCTTATTAAATGTGGCACAATTTTCCATTTGAAATTAAAGTAGCACAAACCTTGATCCCCCTTTGATTGTCGCTGTTCACGAGGCGCACGCTGCATAGCCTGTTTAACACCAATTTTCCTTCCTCCAACCACTGATCCATTTTTTAGCTCGATGGAACGGCTAGCATCGTCTACGGATGCACTATGAGAACACATAAGAGGAAGAATAAGCTGAAGAATATACGAGCCACGTCCACAAGATGGAAAAGTACCACTGGACATGATTCTCTTAAGTAAATTTATCAACTACCGAGCAATGCTTCAATCTATTAACTTATTTATAAAGTAAAATCACGTCAAGTTAGCACCTTGCAACGTAGACCGTAAAACAATTTTAGAAAAAGTTCATGTATATTATAGAAGATGCCCCAGACTCCACTTAGTGGGAATATGGGAATATACTGGGTATGTAGTTGTATATTATAGAACATGAAATCCAACTAGTGAACTTCATAGGAGCTTTATAAGTATTTCTGCCTTTTTTGTGTGTGCGCAATATAGTTTGTTGTTATGGAGGTGGCCACCTTAATGCTGAGGAATGCAAGGTTACCATTTTTTTAAAAAAAATAGTTCATGTATATTAGGTAAGAAGAACAATAACTTTGAATAATTAATAACAAAGTAATACATTTTAAGCAGATACTAAGCAAAGGATAAGTTCAGCTTCCACTACACCTCTAATGTCAAGAATGAGATCAGAAATTTTGAGCAGGCTGAGACATTTCAACAAGAAGGGAAAAAAGTACTGTAATATTAAAATGCATAAACTTACAATTGGACAAAGCCAAAGCCTCGATGCTCGCTTGAACCTATGCACATAAAAGTGGAGAAAATTGGAGACTTAATTAGTTTCAACAAAGACTGAATCCTATTAATAAAGGAACAAATGCTCATTGTTACCTACTTCTCTCTACCCCATACTGACAAAAAACAAAACCACTACTTTGAATTATAAATTTATCAATTGAAATTACCTTTATTGGTAACCATAAAGCACCGCCTAATTGGTCCAATTTCACTGAACGTCTCCTCCAACTGCACATAATTAGTAGCTCCGTAAGTCCATAATAACTGAATAAACTGTGTGTGCTTATCTGTGCCTCTTCTTTTTTTTTCCTTTTTTTAATGACGAATTGTAGCAGCAAAGAGCTGAAACTTTTTAAATTAGGGAATAAGGAGAAATTACCTGAGCATTAGTGAAAGAGTAAGGTAAATTGTTAACAAAAATGGTGGAAGGTGAGTGTTGGCTATCGCCACCAGACATTGTCTTCTTCTTGTTCTTTCCCATTTTTTCAACTGTGAAGAATCCGAATGAATGAAAAGCAATTGCTTTTCTTTGTTAAGGGTTTATGGTAGAGGGGTTTTGCAATTTCGGGTTAGGATACATCTGGTGGGCTCAATATAGAATTGGGTCCAAGAAGTGAATTGGGCTCAATCAACAATGTGCGGGGCTTCATAATTTGGGAACAAATTTAGGGAGTGTTTGGATTGAGTTTTATTTTAAGTGATTTATAAGTTAAAAGTTAAAAGTTGGTAGCAATCAACTTTTGGCGTTTAATTTAAAAAAAAAAATAAAAAAAAATTAAGCCTAAAGCAAAGAGCATTTGTGTCTTTGACAACACCTTCAAAAATTTAAAAATATTTAAAAGCTTAAAGCACATAAAAATGAATCCGTCCAAACACCTTCTTACTTTTGGTATCAGAATTATGGCCGAGCACGACTTCTTTTCTTTAAGAACTTATGTTATACTATTAGACATCAGTTCAATTGCTAGAGAACAAAACTTAAGATCATCTGATTTAAAAGAAAAAATAAATAATCAATCCAAACACTCCCTAAATAAAAAACTACAATTTATGACTCCGCACTTTATGGTTCTTGATCAAACAATCTCAAGCTACACTCAACTAAATTGAGTCTGTCCATACTACGATTTCCATCTTCATTTTTTACTTCATTGTTCAGACCTGACTTCATGGGAATTAATATTAGTAGACGATAGTATATTGTTGTATTTTTAACACATTTAGAATTTGAATTATGTTCTTAAGTAACGGAATGCAATATTAGTAGCAGCAATACTTGTTCGTACTCGATATTTATATTAAATCAAGTATAATTTTACATATTCTATTAGTAGCAATAATACTTGCTTATACTTTATAATATTTATTTTTATATGTGTATTGTCAATATTGATTTCCTAAACATAATATCAGCGTTTAGTTACCTATGTCCTAATCTTGAAAAGACCAAACAAGTCAATCTAAAAATTGACACATAGATATCTCAAATAAAGCCTTATATTGATATTCTTATATCTGAGATAATATTTGTTCAGTTTGAAACTATTTGATGTATTATCATTTATATATCCTTTTTTATTTTAAATCTTTCTTTTATATGATTCGCATGATGGATCGTATAAAAGATGTCAAATAACATTATGATTTTAAGAAAACACTTATAAAAAGAACAAAAGGCAACAATATATGCATGTTTTTTTTAACCGTTCAAAAAGATTAGTAGGAAATATTTCTATGTTTGCTTTCAAAAATTACTCAAAAAGTAATTTTCAATACATTTTTCTTCTTCGTCTTCACATAAATGTGTTACTAACAACCGTGATAAATGAATCTCCAATATGAAAAATACTCTTTAGCACGATTTACAATTGAAATTCTATTTTTCTTATTTAAATGAAATATGTGAGTAAAAGGACAAAAGAACATCTTTTTCAACGAGGAAAAACGACAGTAGTACATAGTAATAAATAATAATAATCCAAACACAATTGCAAATCTGCAAGCAACCAAAAAAAAAAAGTAAATTTGTAGACAATAATTTCCAAGAAAATCTACCTAAACCCTACGTATATAACAAAGGCCCACCCATTGCGATGGTAGGAAAAGAAATTTTATCCACGTCATTGCTTACTCTCAATGGGCCAATATTTAAAGAATAATTATAAAATACTCTTCTTGCCATTGTAATTTTAAGATATTCTCGTAATATGATTCAATTACAAATACACTCATCCTGTTTGAAAGATTTATAATAAAATCCCTTTATTCTGTAAAATTCTGCACAAGTATTGATCTAAAAGATATTTTGATTTTATAAGACTGTAAAAATGATTAGTTTTGAAAATATGAAGTATATTTGTAGCTAAATATTACAAATGAATAAGTAAAGATCCAAAAAAAAAATAAAAATCCCTGTGATTCAATATTGTGAAATCTAAGAAAGAGATTAATAAACATTCATGTATGAAAAATTTAATCCGCTTATTTGTTTTAAAAAGAAAATAAACAGTGTTGAAAATTTCAATCCACTTGCTTTAAAAAGAAAACAAACATTGTAATATGTATCTTTTCGAACTCTTCAAATAAGAGATGACCATAAATTACTAGTGCATAAAAATTTTAAGTGTTTTGTTTTTTAAAGTAAAAGTAATTAATGCTTTTATATTTGTGTAAAATTTCAATAATATAGAAGGTGTACGCTTTTGATGACATTACAAGAGTGATCTACTACTAAATCATATTATTATAAGTTTATTTTAAATCAATATATAAGACCTACTATTATTATTTGTGACAATAAAATGCTTGCATTCGATGTAATTAACGTGAATTTGCCTCTATATTAGTTATATTTTAAAGCTATTAAGGGGTCCCAATATCTCAACAAGAAGTTTGATAATCAAAAAATATAAATTACTTCTAATTAAATGAGACAAACTCCCCCAGTAGGTTATCAAAAAACACTCTTGCCTATTAATTGGGGCCACGTGTTTAATTAATTTGGTTACGTTAGGAGTATTCATATTAAGGTGGCCATGTTTTAGATATTTTTACATACATAATCCCGTTTTAGTTGACAATCAGACAATCATATCAATAATTTAACAGAAATATTACAAGACAAAGTCATAGTGGTTTTATTTAATTCTTTTTTTTATTGATTTATAATAAAGCTAAAATGCCGTCCTTTAGGCATATCTTAAGGTGCATGAATTTATATAATGATGTTTGGTCTCAACACTCAACTAACTCTACTAAATCCATTTAATTAATTACTTGTTTAAAACCTTTATCACAATAAATACGTAGATGGGGTGTGCTTCTATTGGCATTATGCATTTGTTTTTCATGTTACTTCCACTGTCTAAAAATAGTTGACATGTTTAATTTTTTTTTTACAAATTTAAATTATATAAATTTTGACCAACACTTCAATATGTTTTTGTAATTTATATTGAAAAGAAAGTTGCAACTTATTATAGTACTTTTAGATTTAGTTTTAAAATATTAAATTAATTAATCTAATTTAACTTTGAAAATTAATTAAATTGACTCTCAAAAAATAAGAAAATGACAACTATTTTGAGACGGAAGAGTATGTCATAGTGACGGGATAAAAAATTTTCAGCACATCCATCGTTTACAACAACTTATACTGCTTTTCCATGGTTAACTCAAACATTAAAGATAATATATGTATTTATAAACTATGATTAGTTGGCAATTGAATCGGTATAAACATCGGTGTTAATAAATTTTGATTAGTTAGCAATTGGATCGGTATAAACATCGGGTGTTGATAAATTTTTAGCGAGTGACACCAAATTAAGTTGCACTATTTATTAATTACCACAATAGCTAAACACAAACATTAGAGCCACGACACGATGAAATCTTTTATATAACAGTTATCCTTTCATAATAATATTTCACTACAATTAATGGGAAAGCATTTTGAAATCAAATTTTCATGTAATATTATATATTTTTTATAACAAAAATTCTTCATAACAGTTAAAAATAATTGAATAAATGACACCTTATAAAGAGGTTTTACTGTATATAAATTTTCAACTACGACAAATTTTAAGAGTAGCTGGGACACACTATTGTTCTTAGTAGGTTAGTGTTTAGATAAGGCTAAACTATGGAACTAGGTGAGGTTAAGAAGATAATTACATGATTATCTAATTGAGTACACACATCAGATTTCTTGGTTTCGTTGTCGTATCATGAATAAAAAAACAAGTGACACTAAAATTACTACTAATAATAACTCGTTGATTGTAAATATACCTGTAAAACAAGGACATAATTAAATGTACTTTGATGCAGAAAAAAGATGGTCAAAATAGAAGGCTGTGGTTATCATCATATGATGAAATGAACCACGCATGCTATAAATTAAAAACCAGAAGAATAAAATAAAAAATATTCATCTTCAATAAAAAAAAAACAAAAAAATTAAAAACTCGAGGTTTAGCGTAGGTATTTTAACGTTTATGTTGTAATTTTTTCTTCTTCAAGAACATTAGTTCAAAGTTGAAATTATTTTTACTCAATAATAAACTCTTCAGTCTTCAAACATGTTTCCCAATATTTTATCAGAATTTCAAACAGTGAAATCATTTATGGCCAAAAGAAAAAGAAAAAGAAATATAGCTTACAAATTAGTGGAGTACTATGAATTCCTTTTTGAGTTGATGATTAAAAATCACATCTAAACTATTATATATTTTTACGAATTTCACACCTTAATTATTCATTATTTTATGGAACAATTACCCGCCTAAACTATCACTCCTTTACATAGAGCACACCTAGTCGGCCTATATGCACATTTTGTCGAGTGAAATAATATTTGACTTATAAATATTCTATCATCGAATAAGAAATAGTAAAATGAAATAGGAAACAAAACTAGACATTTTCGGGTAAAAAAAGATCTCTTACCCTCGTTTAATTTGTGCATTAATAAGTATGTATATGTACCAACATGAGTTGTGGTGGAGTGTCACTTCGTTTTGTTCTTCTTTTGTACCGTCGCTTGAATGAAGACACCCGATCGGTTCGACTTTCCCAAATGCCCCCACCGGCCCTTCTTCTTTACCGATCTGAATTTTTCACGTCGTTTCAGTCGCCGTGGTCGATGAGGAAGAAAGAAATGAATGAATGTTCTTTTGGGAAAATGTATAATAATACACCTATCGTGACGAAAGCCAAAGGTGAGTCTCGTAGGTAGACGTATCGAACCGCTGCTCCAACCTTAATCAGAGGTCGAGGGTTCGACCCTGGGTATGGAGAAAACTCTGCTGGGAGCGATGTCACCTTAATGGGCCCTGCAATACGCGATCCGGATTAGTCGGGGCTCCAATACGGACGCCGGGCACCGGATGGGAAACCAAAAGAAAAAAATATGTATATGTAGTACTCTCTCCATTTAAAAAAGAATGACTACTTTTCTTTTTAATCCGTTTAAAAAAAGAATGACCCCTTTCCCTTTTTAGCAACTTTTAAATTTTAACTTTCCACATGACAACATGTTTAAGACCACAAGATTGAAGGACATTTTGGTATATATGACATATCTTTAATTTAACACCACAAGATTCAAAAGTCTTTTTTATTTTCTTAAACTCCATATCAAGCCAAATTAGGTCAATCTTTTTTAAAAAAGAGGGAGTACGTACTAGTTTTGACTTGGCATGCATGTCAAAAGTCTGACTAATATACTGTATTTATTACTTGTAAAAGAAAATGAAAATAACAATGAAATATGAATTGAGAAAAATAGCATCATATATATCAAAAGATAAAATTTAAATAACCTCCATATATTAGTTCAAAAATAATAAACAAATTTTACAAAATGGATCTTTGTTAAATGGTAAGGCTCCAAATAAATGAGACTAGAAGTTTCGAATTCAAGTTGTAGCTTTGTGCAAACAATTTTTTTTTATATGGTGTCGATCCATTTTTTAATAATCTATACATGGCACCAACTTGAAAGTCATCTATAGTTATTAAAATAGAAAGACTTTTTGCCCTCTGGTGGTTAAAATTATATATTAAAGAAAACAAATATCTTAGGGAAGTTATGTATGGTGGATATTGCAACAAAAATATATCTTCTATACATGCTTAAGCTGAGAGGAACATACAGAGGTTGTGGAGTAAGAAAACCGAAACTTAAAAAGGAAAAAAAAAACAATAAGAGAAAGAAGCTAAGGCAGGTTTAATTTTAGGTCTACGTACCAACTGGTAGTTAGAGATTGCACTTCTTAACCAAACATTAATAAAATAAAATAAAATAATAATAATTCAAGAAACTAAGAACTAACAAGTTAACAACAAATATGTTGAAGGATAAAAACCCCATTAAGGAAAAAGATAGAGATTGAAAGTGAAAGCTTATTAACTTTCCTAGCTAGGAAAGTTTCTTTTTCAGTTCTTCATACAACAACAAAAAAAAGAGAACATTTTTTGGAGCTTTCATGTAGATACAGAGAGAGAAAGAAAAGTGAATTTAGAGAGAAAGAGATGTGTACACGTGTGATATTTTGTATGGTACTGTGAAACTCTCACGTGTGAAAAATATAGATGGATAGAGAATATATGATAAGTAAGAAGAGTACTACAGGAGTGATGATTTTTTGTACTACAACTATGTAATAAAGGTTTAGTTTTTTTTATTTTTATTTCATTTTTGTGTTTGGGGTCTTTGGAGTTTCTTATTTCTTGGTCATTTTGACTTGTGTTTATGCTTTGAGAGCTAGAAAAGGAGATGCTATATTTGAGTATATAGGGATTTTCAAGAAGGAATTTTTTGGTTGATCCAAGCTTTGCTGTTCCCTATAGAAGACACAAATATTGCAGGTTTTTAGGTAAAAGATTATTATAATTACTACTACTAGTTTCTTTATTTTGACTTTGTTCATAAAACTAATGGATTCTTGTCAGTGTCCAATATAAAAGAAAAGAAATACATGATAGTAAATAGTAGTAATTCCCAATTTGATGTTTTCATGAGACTATGGTTGCTGTTGAGTTTTATTATTGAATGAGTTACAGGGTTTTATAATGTTTTGTTGTCTGCTGAGGCTTGGTGTTTTTGGAAATTACAAGCATTGAGAAAGATGGGTGCTTCAATCTGTTATTCGTTATTACTCATGTTTGAGTTGATTTCAAGAATTGTTTCTTGTACTTCAATTACCACACTATTTTGTTGTAGTTATTGTTCTTTTTCAGAATTTTTTGTCATGCTTTTTATTAGTAGTATTTTGCCGTTATTTCTTCACTTCTGATTATTTTTTTGCCATCTGCTTTGGTATGCTTTTTCTTGAGCTGAGGGGCTATCGGAAACCGTCCCTCTACCTTCCAAGGTAGGTGTAAGGTGTGCGTACATTCCACCCTCCCCAAACACTACTTGTGCGATTACACCGGTATGTCTGTTAGATCATGTAAAAGTGAAACATATATAAACATGTGCAGCAGTTGCAATACAGCTTTTGAAGTTTTACATTTATCATGTCTTTGTATCATTTTCCCTG
The DNA here is from genome assembly GCF_002878395.1 of Capsicum annuum. NCBI lineage: Eukaryota > Viridiplantae > Streptophyta > Magnoliopsida > Solanales > Solanaceae > Capsicum > Capsicum annuum. The sequence continues at coordinate 170,057,459 of NC_061118.1, forward strand.
AGGTGAATTGCCTAAGACATCAATAAGGAGTTAGTGTCATAGTGCTTGTCATTTTCTTGTCAATGAAATCTTTAACTTTCTGTTTGCAGGAAACTGTAATTGGATAATCACCTTGTATTTGAAGCTCAACAGTTATTCATATCCAAGTAAAACATTTATTGAGAAAAGTATTAAGGATGGCAACTTATTTTCCTAGTCCAAACAATCAAAGAGATGCTGAGACATTTCAATATTTAAGGCAATCTTTGCCTGATTCTTATTCAGAAGCTTCAAATGCTCCAGAAAACATGATGGTGTTCATGAACTATTCTTCTTCTGGGACATATTCAGATATGTTGGCGGGTACTTCTCAACAGCAAAACAGCTGCATAGATATCCCGCCAGTTGGAGCCACATGTTCCAACACATCACAAGAAGAAATATTGTCAAATCTTGGAGGATCGCAGATGGGAATTCAGGACTTTTCTGCATGGAGAGATAGCAGAAATGAGATGCTAGCTGTACACTCCATGGGTGCGGCTGATACTGTCCTTCAAGTTGCACAAAATGTGCCGGGTCAAGGACTATCCCTCAGTCTTGGCTCCAATATACCATCCGCAATAGGAATTTCACATGTGAGATCTCAGAATCCTAACCATGGTTTTATGTCGTTCTTGAGTCCTGCTTCATCGGTTCCTGGTGAAGGTAGTGGTGTCAATGTATCCTTCGGAGGTGATGATAATTCCCAGCCAAAACAACAAACAAATGCAGATTATTTGCCTCCGGATTATCCTGGAAGCAACTCAGATGTTATGAAAGGGTATAATTCTCCATATGGTACGTCGAGTATTGCAAGGACCATTCCCAGCTCAAAGTATTTGAAAGCAGCTCAATATTTGCTTGATGAGGTTGTTAGTGTCAGAAAGGCCATCAAGGAGCAAACTTCTAAGAAAGAGTTGAGAAAGGATTCCAGAGAGTCTGATGGGGATTCGAAAAACAAATCATCAGACCCTTCTGCAAATGGGAGTTCAAATCCTCATGAGTCCAAAAACAATCAAAGTGAACTTTCAGCTACCGAGAAACAAGAGATGCAGAACAAACTGACCAAGCTTCTGTCGATGCTGGATGAGGTATGAATCATGGAAAATAGTGTTGGGTATCAATTTTGGTGGTTTTCAAAGTTCTTGTGGCATGTCTTGCTCATTGATTTATGATTTTAAACTTTTAATTCTCTACATCACAAATTTTTACTTTCTTTATTTCCATTGATAATTGCATAAAGAAGTCAAAGTAGTGGCTGCAGTGTGTTAAGGACTTCTTCGACGGTCCACATTCATCTTTCCGGAGACTAACATGTCCAAGAGGATCTTTAACTGTGATGACATCTGCTTCTTTTGATATACTACTATGTGTACACGGAAATTACGATGAATAAAGCATCTTATCTGATGGAACTTCAACTTCCAGACAGCATTTAGAAAGCTGTCCTCAAATATATTTCCATGAATTTGGTAATACAATAGCTTAGTTTAAAGAACCACATCATAGGGACAATAATATAGAGTTAACTGTTATAACAGTATCAGTACTATATTTCCAATGAGTGGCTTCTCTAAAATGGCAAAGTTAATGATTATAAGGCATGACTAACTGCAGTATACAACCACAACAAACCCAGTGTATTCCCACATAGTGGGACTAACTGCAGTATGATACAAAATATACTCTTGGGTCCTCAGATTCAGCTGGCAATGTTGACATTGAAGGTTGCACCAAGAAAATGTTAATTCAAAAGCAGCCAGTCATTTATTTTCCTTTTTCCCCTTTCTTTTTCTGCTTGCTGCTACCTGCTAGGATGACACTAGATGTGTAGCTTGGTAGCTAATTTCAGTGGCATAAATTTGTGGAACTTTAACTATTTTGTCTCTCCTGCCATCTGTGATTTTCATAAAGTGGAACTTGAACTATGTTGTGTTGTCACAGATTGATAGAAGGTACAGACAATATTATCATCAGATGCAAATAGTGGTCTCATCATTTGATGTGGTAGCTGGAGATGGAGCAGCTAAGCCATACACAGCTCTTGCTCTCCAGACAATATCCCGGCACTTCCGTTGCTTGCGCGATGCAATCTGTGATCAGATTCGAGCATCGCGAAGAAGTCTCGGAGAGCAAGATGCTTCCGAAAACAGCAAAGCGATTGGAATATCACGCCTGCGTTTTGTGGATCAGCATATTAGACAGCAGAGAGCCCTGCAGCAGCTTGGTATGATGCAGCAACATGCCTGGAGGCCTCAGAGGGGTTTGCCTGAAACCTCTGTTTCAGTTTTGCGTGCTTGGCTCTTTGAGCACTTTCTTCATCCGTAAGTTGATTAATTGCATAGCATCTAGCAGGCTTTGTTAAACTTTTCTATAATTTGCATTGTTAGGATACTTCAGTCATCCAATTTATCCCGAAAAAGGCCTTTGATTGTCTAATTTGTAATTGTTTCTCTTTTCCAGCTACCCAAAAGATTCTGACAAAACTATGCTAGCAAGGCAAACTGGCTTAACGAGAAGTCAGGTATAAGGTCTTTCTATCTGCAAATACTAAGATATATCTTTCACTCTTTCTTGTAGGCTGTAGCCAACAAATGTCTGTTTATGTTCAAAAGACAACTCTAACAATGTCCAGAATATTTGTGAAGACTCTCTAAGACAGTGCCTATCATCAGATATTGAGAACTGGCATGCTAGAACGTGTACCTTTGTATCTGGAACATTTTCTATTGGTCTTACAGTAGTGAGTACATTTATCCTAGTTCGGACCTACAGAATTTAGGCACATGGATTAGCTGGAGCCAAATTTTTTGTTCATGCAAAGAGTGATTACACATGTTGAAACTTCATTTTTCTTACCATGAGCCACAGTAAAATGCTGAGTTTGTATAAAATCTGTAGATGTTACATTTATGGTACCAAGGACGTTCATTTCTCATGAATGATTGGTTATAACAGACTAGAAAATTTACTGAAAACGAGTTCTTAAATTGTAAGTCAACTGAATCATGCGATTCCGGTGACACAAGATTCCTTCCTGCATAAGAACAGTAACTCAAAGTTCTTAAATTTGGTCAGGAAAACTTGCATGCGCTGAACTAAGTCTATAGTTTCCTAAAATAAAAGTTCATTTGGTTCAAAAATAGCAAGCATTTGCAATCAAAAAATCATTATGCATTCGGTTCATTTGTGTGACGTTTAGTTCAGGCTCAGTATTTCGTTGATGAACTGGTGTCATGTTTCAGGTATCAAATTGGTTCATAAATGCACGGGTGCGTCTTTGGAAACCCATGGTTGAGGAAATGTACAAAGAAGAGGCTGGTGATGCTGAAATAGACTCAAATTCTTCATCAGAGATTGCCTCCCGACGTGCAACAGATGGCTCAAAAGTTGAAGAAAGAGAAGAAATGCACCAGAATGCAGCTTCAGAATTTGAGCAGTATAATAACGGCCAAATCTTGGAATCAAAATCCAACCATGAAGCTGATGTAGAAATGGAGGGAGCAAATAATGTAGAAACTCAAAGTCAATCTGGAATGGAAAATCAAAGAGATGAACCCCCGCCTACTATGGATAATTGCACCCCTTTTCAGGACGCGTTTGTTCAAAGCAACAACAGATTCTCAGAATTTGGCAGTTTTGGAAGTGGAAATGTACTACCCCATGGAGTTTCACTTACATTGGGATTGCAGCAAGGTGAAGAAAGTAACCTGCCGATGTCCATTGAGACTCATGTTAGTTATGTACCATTAAGGGCAGATGACATCTATAGTACAGCACCTCCAACTATGGTCCCCGAAACAGCAGAATTCAACTGCTTGGATTCTGGGAACAGACAACATCCATTTTGGCTCCTTCCATCTGCTACATGATTTTGTAGCATGATATGTGATGTAGAATTAAACTGCAAATTTTGAGAATATCGAAAAAGCATTCATCTTTCATCAAGTGATTAGTTTGAAGCTTATAGTAACAGTTTCATTAATCACTGTTGTAATATAGCAAAGTATTGAATGGGAGCTTCCCCTAGTTGTTAAGTCTGAAGTCTGTATAGGCATGACTGATTTTGTTGTTTTTGATAATTTGGAATTTATTATACAGCCAATTCCAACTGATTGAGATTGAAGCACAGTTGTTGCTTTTTAGTTAGAATTCGTTGTATACATTTTCTGGTCACTAGCCTCACCGTAGTCCCGTATCAGTCTCTTCTTTCTATCCATAAGCAGTAAGTTTTGAGAGCCAGCTTCACACAACCAGGTCACTCAAGAGAACTTAGCATACAACCGGTGATCCTTAAGCGTCTACAATACGCTCTAAAGATGATTCACATGCTTCCCTTCACCACACATACATATTTTGATGAACACAATCCCAATCCCAGAAGAATTTCACTAGCTATTACTGATCCACTGTTCACTGTTCGCCCCATCAAGGTTTGGGGTGTCACATACAAACGCCCTGGTTTTGTGCTCACTGTTAACCAAGGGGATTAGGGAAGATCTCATGGTGCAGATCTCTATAACTTAACCTGCTAACTAAGCTTAATCAACCACATAATTCAATTCATCGTTTCGAGGCGCAGTAGAAAATACCAATACCGAGAGGGGGAGGGGAAGTGATAGCAAAGGAACGACAGTGGAAGTGTAGCTCCACTAATTTCCTTTCAGATCTCCATCTCTAACATCTTTTATCGAATAATGCTAAAGAGGAGGCCCAACGAAGAGATTTGCACAAAACAAGAAGTCTTGGAAATGGAAAAATATTTACAATCAGTTTGAACTTTGACATAATCTGGACAAAGCTAATTGTCAGATAGTTAACATGCAGTCTGAAAATAAAACAGCATTTTCTGTCAGATTTTTTTTTTGAGATAACCGTGGTGTCCGGGCCAGCTTTTGCGCACCTCGACTAAGTCCACGATCTCTAAATCTTTCATTGGCATAATGGATCTGCCATTGGTTAGATGACCACATCTGCAATAGAGGAGCCAATCACATCTACCTGAAAAATGAAGAAAGAAATCAGAACTACTAGTCAAAATACCATAAAAAGTATTCAGTCGAAGTATTTTTCACTGACCTTTTGTACAGAGCCACCACATCTTCATTAAGACGTGATGATTCCAAGAACAAATCTTCACAGTTGTTGATATTGACAGTCTCCATCTCAAAATCGGGCTGAGCATAATTCTCACTCCACTCAAACCATAACTTTGCAATAGACTCCTTTTTGAAACAAGTTGCGTGATCTTCCTCCTCAGGTGACTCTGAGGCCACCAATCTGTAAGTATATACTTTCCTCTCCTGGCCTGGTCGGAATGCACGTCCTATTGCTTGACGGGTTACTGATGGGTTGAGATGCACATCCAATATGATAATCCGCGATGCCCCGACAAGTGATATTCCTTCACCACATGCCTTAATTGAACCAAAGAAAACACGAGCATCCTCTGAAGTGTTAAATCGCTCCATTGAAAACTCCCTGCTGTCTGAGTCTGAATCACCAGTGATCATAAATATTTCCTTTCCTAGAGTGTAACCCTTAGTACTAATAGTCAACCTCTCCAAGAATTTCAAAGGCAGGAGGTACTGGCTAAACACCAGCATTTTTTCACCTTTTGATTCGCACAGCTGCAGCAGATTCAGGTAGAACTTTGCCTTCACTCCTTCCCTACATTCCAAATTCTCTAATAGCTGATCAATCTTCTCTTCATCAACTCTATCTTTAACAGAATAGTTTCTTGAAAGGCTCTTCAATTGTGGGTGCACATACAGTGCACTTCCTTCGGCACTGATTTTGAACTTTCTCCCCAGTTTCTTAAGCTCTGCAATTTCACTTCTCTGCTTAGGATGGAGCTTTAGAAGGACAGTGTAATCAACCAATCCTGGAAGTTCGTCGAGAAAATCTCCCTTGTAATAATGAAGCACTTTTTCAGTCATTTCCCGCAGACCTAGTATGACAGCACTCTTTCTTGAGAAATTGTCATCCTTTAACAGTGTATGCTCCACCAGCTCATAAAAATCATTGTCATTACTTTTCTTCAGGAGGTTCCTTCTATTTGAGCTGGCCACTTTGCTTAGGATTGTCCTTTTAATGTTTCTGGATGTCTCCAGCTTGAGAAATTTTGGACGCACAAGGTTAAGAATGTTAAAGACCTCTTTAACATGATTTTGGTATAATGTGCCAGAAAGCACTACCTTCAGTCGTGTCTGGACCTTCTCCAGCGAAGTCAAAACATCAGTGTCTTGGTTCCGTGGAGTGTGCCCTTCATCAAGAATGAGAATTGATGGGCACTTCAGCAGAATCTCCTGACAAGCAGCTGCAGTAGCACTACCAACATTGTCGCATACAATTGTTGAGAACTGTTTATAGCCTAGAAAAAGAACACTTCTTTCCTGTGACCATTGCTTCAGAACTTCCAACTGTTGAGCTCTATTATCTGCTTTTACCGAGTAGAAGTCATAGAGGGGAATTTCATCCACCTGCCACCTCAAGAACTCCTTCTTCCATGTAGCCAAGATTCCTCTAGGTAACACAACCAAAGGCCTCGCTCTATCATTATTAGCCATGAAGCTTTGCAGGAAGCTGATTATCATGAAAGTTTTGCCAGATCCAGGGGCGTGAGCCATGATACAGCCTCCTTTATCTTTCAACAAGTTGCTAACAAGAAAATTAAATCCCTCAACTTGGTGAGATTTCATCTGTTTCCTGTGTCTCGGATGAACACAAATTTCAGTCATACCAATGTCATCAGATGAAATGAAGCCATCAGGAAGGAGTTCAGAAGGCCCTATATCCTTTACTGACCGACCTTCATAATGATATGTTCTTGTACTCCGGGCAGCCTGTTAAAAATGCAAAACTATGTCCTTGAAATTAATACACTTCGACTAAAAGACATTTAATTACGTCGATGATTTGTATTAAACCTACCCAAAATACAACCCCAGGACATTGTTATGACAGGGTCTCAGCAATGAGATAATCAAAGCTTTTGATAACTTAACCACCTCCCAGAAAATTATTGTTCAACACCCATATCACTTGTGAAAGGAACCATACAATTTCTACTTTTAGTAACAAACCGTCATCATTTCCTTCTGACATTGCAACAACAACAACAACAAACCCAGTGTATTCCCACAAAGTGTATTCCCACAAAGTGAGGTCTGGGGAGGGTAAAATGTACGCAGTCCATACCGCTACCTCCGAAGAAGTAGAGAGGCTGTTTCCTTCTGACGTTGCAGTATTTAAAAATATTAAAAGATCCATTTTCCAGTGAATGAAAATACCAAAAAAATGTGCGCTCTATGGACACAGCAGTTACTTTCAGTTCTCACCCAACATTTGTTCCCAAGTCAAATAAACATTCATCTAAGATGGCAATAAACTAGGGTGACACCAAATGACAGATGTTCCACGTCTTTAATATCAAGACCAAAAACAGTTCAGATGATCTAAAAAACAAAGAGTTAATACAGAATAATCAAGATGAATGTACTAATTTTTTTTCAAGCTTCTAAATGGTGTAAAGAACAAGATCCAAAGCAAAAGATGATCTAGGATTGAAAGCCAGACCTTCGAATACTGAAACTCTATAATGGTTTCAATGCTTCTCTTAATGACTCCACATATACGACACACATAACCAATATCATCTTTCAAGATGAAGGAATGATCACACTCGTCGTCCTCTGTATGCTCACCTGGTGAAGGTTCAGCAGCAACATCCTATTTTTACATGCAACAGAGTTCAAATATTAACATAGACTGTCTGATAGCCAGTAAAGGATCAATTTAGATACACAAATAGGCAAATGATTGACTCTGACATTCGAAGAAATACTCTCTTCAAATTGCACCTGTAAGTTTTGATGTTATCAAATGTACACACACATGTAGTTAAAAACGCCAACTGTAACGTGATTTTGTAGCTAATAAATTCCGATACAGTAAATGTTTCTAAAAGATGCCGCCAGAAAGGTACTGCAAGCAATAGTCTAGTATGAATTTAAAAGTGGATAGAAAGTATAGTGCTAATACTGGTTCAAGGTATAATGTGATCTCCGTTCAAGCTTTGCCATTTATTTTCATATTTTGACTTTTATGACTACATGCATATAATCATGAACAATTTGGCAAAAAGGTTCAGAAGAAGCAAAACTGGAAAGCATTCACTTTATGAAATAATTTATGGAAAAGGCAAAAGAAACTAACCTTTTCTTTTATTAGGTAAATAATTTTATTAACAATTGGATCATCCCCGACTGCAAGTCGTAATCCAAAAGAAGAGAACCTACATCAAAATATGGTTCTCAATAAAAGAGATCCAATCCTCTATATAAATAGGAACCTCGTAAGTACACCAATGCGCAAATGAATGAGCAAAATGGTGTTGAAAAAGGATGGGTAGCGGAAACACAAAAGTTAAGGGTGGAAACACAAAGAAACTAGAGTCATGGCACTACTTTGCAACTTTACGAAATCTTGTTCCACCCCTTCAAAAGCCCTCCTATTTCTCTCTATCCAAATAACCCACATGATTGCTAAGGGGGTGACATCCCATGCCCTTAGCTTCTCTTCCCCCTCCTACGAATCCAACTTTACAAAGCCTCCTTTACCGTGCACCCGTTGCATCTGGAGCAAATTGATGGTCACCCTCCATAACCCATTAGCCACCTTACAGTGCAATTAAAGATGATCAACATTTTTGCCTGCACTCTTACACATGAAATACCAACTTACATAAGTGATCCTCCTCTTCCTCAAATTTTCCACTGTTAATATCACACACACGGGCCACCAACCAAACAAACATACCTTCCCTTGGTGCTTAGGGATCCAAATAGAGACATGGGGAAAATCACATTCCTCTCTCACTAGTATCTTCTTATAATAAGAGCTAACAGTGAATAATCCATCATCACTCTCTCGCCACCTCCACACATCCAATAAATTGACAGGAGTATCCAAAGCATACATAAGCTTGCAAAGAAACTAACTAAAGCATATGAATAATAAGGAAAAATGTCAAAGAATCCAAAGTTAGAATTCATAGTAAACGCTGATTGTGGCATTTCTAAACAATCATGAATATTATTTCTTAATGATGTAAGGGGCTTGTTAGAAAGCTGGCAATTTGAAAGGGTGCCTAGAAGGCTGAAGCAGATATGGCTGCAGAGGGACAAGGCTTGTTTTGAAGGGCGTGGAATTCACATATATAGAGCTAAGAATAATTGTTTGTTTAGTGTATTTTTGGTGTAAAAGCACTAAAGCAGTCTGGATCAGTACATGGATTTTTTGGAGTTGTTATGAAGGAATGAATAGCAGGCTGTCTGTTTTGGTCTCTTTACATTCTCAAAGAAATACAGCAAACGCCTATGTTGCTCGAACTCTTCAAAAATGACAGCAGGTGCGTGTCGGATTTTACAAAACAGTGTATTTTTGGAGAATCCGACACGGGTGAGGCATCGAAAGTGAAGAGTTCGCGCAACATAGGTAAAGACTGAATGGAGCACCCTCAGTGCATCTGTTGCTTCATTTTCCTTGGACAATGTCAATATCAGGCCATAGAGGAGTCATCCCTACATCATACATGGGACATGGCTACAAGGCCAATTTCGTGCTGCTTGCATGCCAGGAAACGCTCATCTTAACTAACCCTAGCTTATTTTGTGCATCCTTTTTTTCCTTTCGATATGAATTTCTTTTGAAGAGGTAACTGGTTCAAGCCGTAGAAACATCATCTCTCAAAAGGTAAGAGCAAAAAGAAAGCGCTGGTACTTTTTAAATAGGATTTACAAGAGGTATTGCATTCCCACACAATCCTGTGGATGGCAGGAACTTAAAAAACAAACTTATATCGTATACTACCTTCATTTTAATCTATACAACAAAATTTGAAAGAGCACGGAGTTCAGGAAAGTCGAAAGAAGGGTAGACTTTTGAAACTTTTGGTCATAAAAGAGTGTCATTAAGGATAAAGTGAAAAGTGTAAGTGAAATTGTTTCCAAATTTAGAAAGCTATCATTCTTCCTCGGACGGACTAAAGAGGAAATGTTGCCACATAAACTAGCATCTGGAGAGTACATACTTGGATTTTCATAAAGAAATTTTTGTAATTCATAATTTCTCGGCTCGTCAATTGAGATTGCATCATCTCACCATCACTCTGGGAGGAAGTAATGAAGCTTTCTCCTTCACAATTATCCAATTGTTCGACAAAAACTCCTCCACACCCAACCTGCTCCCTTTCAAACCTCTCACACTTTGTTTACCTTTCTTTTCTAATAAGTCAGAGTAAATGGCCATTAAACTGCAAGTGCAAGCCCCCACCCCAGATTCACAAGTCAAGTGCTTTGCACTAGGACTCCAAGAAGCTACTGTCCAACAAATCTTAATGCCAACACTGAAACAATTTGAGAAAAACAAAACTCGAAACAATTTGTAGAACAATGCTTTACATGCTTCGGTCCAAATTGAAGCTTCATTGAAGCAATTTGACAAAAACAAAATTTAAAACAATTCATAGAATAATGCTTTACATGTTTGGGCCAAATTAATGCTTCATGTTTGTCTTTTTCTTTCATGAACGTGGTGTCCAGGCCAGCTTGCTCACAGCACACCCCTCTACTAATTCCACGGGATACCTACTACCTACCCACCAGCATAGGTTCAGAGTAACTCTATCCAACCACCTAGTGTTTTTTGCCTACGCTGGGAATCAAACGTGACATCTCATGGTTCTCAACCCACTTCGTTGACCACTAAGTCGCCCCCTTGGGTGATTGCTTCGCATTTGTCTTTGATATGCTTGATTCTAACATTTCTTTCCATTCATGTTTTCATGAACTTCTCTTGACAGGTATTCTCAAACCAACAGAATAGAAAGTGGGCATCTTTTTACTCTATAAGAAGGCCAGCATCAGCCATCAAGTTTGCTCCAAAATTGATTTGATGAAAAATTACAGAATAGGCCACAGCTTTTAAGGGTTTCCTTCTGCATTTCACCAATTTCCTTTTATGAGTAAAGTCCAACTAACTTATGTAGTCAGTGCTACAACGATCATAGATTTGCCCAACTTACTGCATAACATAACACTCATTACAAATGATATGTTCACGACTCCTAAACTACCAATCGTAAATATCAATAATTTCTTATAGTTGAATAAAAGGGAAGACTGGTGCACAAAGCATCCCTTGTTAGCCGGGGCCGAGGAAAGGCCTCACCCCAAGGGGTGTGATGTAGACAGCCTAACATACCCTAATGCAAGCATTAGTGACTGCTTCCATGGTTCAAACACGTGATCTGTAGGTGTCACGGAGACAATTAAATAAGGAACTAATTTCCATTCGACCTAGAAATAAGCAGGTTTTAGTTGAAAAACTATTCTGCCTCTACGTCTTTCTGAGCAAAGTCAATCCTGCTCCACTACATGGTCTTCTCTTGTATATTCCCACAACCTAGTGATTAGTTGCAAAACTTTTAATTCTTCTTATCCATCATCCCAACTAATACACACAATAATTAGTATTCCAGCACGCATTTCATAAATCACATCATCATAGTGAGTGCCAGCAGCTCCATCCTGTGTCTTTTAACGGCTAAACATTTCTTAATCCTCTTTACCCCTCAAAAGGAAAAAAAAAATGAAAATCCCAAAGTGCACGGATACGACAATGAGGGAACATTTTAGCATACAGAACAAACCTTTGAAGGTTGAAATGATTACAAAAGCTTTTCAGATCAAGTGATATGTCTATAAAAAATTGCATGCTCGGACTTAAAAGTTAGCTGATAAACTAGAATTATCTGCCAAGAGAAGTATGAATTCTGTCCTGATCTGCTACACGCTATCAAAACGCACTTAAATCTCACATATATAGCGGCAAGAATGTAGCAAAAAGGAGAGTTTTCAGGGGTGTAGGGTCAAAATTACAGAAGCTCTAATTGTGGAGCTAAATACAATATCAAATAAATGTACCTTTGCGAATTCGAGAGCAAATGACATCTCATTCCATATCTCTGTCAAACCTTCATCAGGCTGCTCGACACCATCATCAATCTCATCATCATCTTCCACACCGAGATAAACACCTTTATCTTTCTCTATTTTAGTCTCCCCAACAAGACTTACAGCTTCTATCGAAGTCTGTGTTTCGGCGTAATCCCTGCCCTGCATTATTCAGTAAGGTTAGCAACGAAGCATAAGAAATCTGACTGGATAAAAATGATGCAAGATAGCTTGGATCAGTCATAAACAACAACAACAACAACATACCCAGTGAATTCCCACTTAGTGGGGTCTGGGGAGGGTAGAGTGTACGCAGTCTATACCACTACCTAAGGTGAAGTAGATAGGTTGTTTCCGATAGACCCCCGGCTTAGAATCAATAACAATATAGCAGACACAATACATAAATGCATATAAACTTGTACAGTATGCAAAATGAACTAACAACGCTAGCCACAAGATAATACTAAAACTATAAATCTGAAACCATAGACAACACTCAACACCTACGAACAAGGGATCAGTCATAAACAAAATACATAAAACAAGATGGTGTTGCATTTTTGTTGGACTGGCCCTCAAGAATCTGTAATATCATTATTGAGGGGAGGAGAAAAGAACAGTAATGAACTGAACATGTCAAAGTGTCCTAGAATCCCTTCTGAAAGGGAGAAGGATCTCAAGTTAAAGCTGATTCCCATATATAATGCAGTTCTAGGAGCAGGCAGAGCAAAAAGGTAAAGAATTAAAAATCAACTGTTTTGTGGTGATAACCCTTTGAAGTTCAACTTCCACGCCTGCTCGTTGCTATGACAGGAATAATGAGGTATTGGGGTGCGAGAGGGAGAAGAGGAGTAATGATCACTTGTGTTGTGGGATGAGAAAAAATACATAAATCACACCCTAATATTGTGAGAAGTCATCATATGAGTAGGAGAAATGATGGAAAATTTTCAGCCCAATCTTGTTACTAGATGTTATTGAAACAAGATGAACCTGACGCAGCAACTGGCCTTGGAATCTAAATTGGAAAACACTAGTTCCGCCCAAAGTGATTTGTTTTTGGTGGGTTGCAGCTTAGACTCTTGTATATCCCAAGATAATTACAAAGAAGTGGTTTAACTTACTTAACAGATGTGCTATGTCTGAACAGCCTGTGTAATCAGTAAGTCATCACTGCAATTTGGCCTGGCCAGTGTTATTAAAAGCAATGACGCGCTCGCTTAAAGCACGAAGCAAAGAACCAGGCTATCGCTTTTCTGCCTTGAAATGAGGCTATGGTGAAAAGGCAAGCGAGAAGTGAGCGCGAGAAAATAGTAAAAGCAAGAAAAAGCTCGCTTAAACAAGGTTAGCTTAACTAGGTTTCCTTTTTCTTTATTTTGTAATAAACACTAGTTTAACATGTTCTAACATTTTTGTACTAAATATTTAGTTGAAAAAAAGTTTGCGCTTAGCTTCACGCTTCTCCCTTGCTTTTTCCCACTTCTCGCTTTCCAAAACACTGGGCCTGGCAAATATGGAATATGTTCTTTAATCTTAATGGAGCTCAGCGGGTGATGCCTAGGAATGTGGAGCAACTGCTTTGTAGCTAAAATGGACAGAAGATTAAGAAGAGATTTAAACGAGTATGGAATAATATTGCGTTGTGTGTATTCTGGCTACTTTTTTTTTTTTTGAGAATGCAAAAATTGGGGTAATATCCACAAAAGTGGGAAGCCTTAACCGGATGTGTGGTAACAGGTAAAGCTCAAAGGTTGTTCCCGTCCCTGTCGGGGGAAATGCCAACCATCTCTCCTTTTTACGAACACTATTGTGGCTATATGCTTATAATAGAGTGAAGATTTTTGAATGGTTAAATATTGGGATTGCATTTCTCATGTTACATTAAAATGTAAGGAAAGATGAATTGATATATGTGATATCCTTGAACTTATGGACCCCTTGAGGCTTAGAAGGAGCATGTAATTTGCACCAAGATCTTTTGTACAAGTCCAGTAACTCGTTGGTACTGTTTATTAAATAAAATTTACCTTTCACTAAAATCAAGTCTGTGACTAGGTGTAAATATCAAAGAGTACCAGTTTTTAAGAAATCATTTCCTGAACTCCAGATCACAGAGAACAAGAACAAAACTCAGCATTCATCACCAAGAAATCATAATGATCAGGTGTTCATCAGACTTGTTTGTACAGCAGTATTTAGCAAATGCCCTCTCACAGCCAGTATCAGCACTTTTATCCTTACATGACCACCACAATGTAGGGGGAAATACGCAATGTAAATAGCAACTGAATTTATTGAGACAGGAAACATCGACACACAATTCAACACAGCTTACCTTTAACATGCTGTCTCCGACAGACAAAAGAGTGTCTGACAAAGTTCCCAACAATCCTATATTAACACAACTCACACATTTTGCAGACATATTTTGAATTCTTTTTGGATAAAATGCAAGATATATGGTGATAAATTGATCTATCTCATGCATCACACTGGATTGCCTAAATTTCAAATCTTTATGCACACATATGACATATACGTATTTTCAAACTTCCTATTCCTTGCATAGCCTAAAAATGCTGCATATTCATATTCAATCATGAGCATAACTCAACAAGTAGGATTTAACATTCTGGAATGTACTTACCATAAAATCCTTAATTTGGAAGTCAAGAACAGCATTCTTTAAGGGCAACGCCTGGAATGGAGAAATAGGATTCTTCTGAGAATGCATCCCCTGAGATGGAGAAATAATCTCCTTCTGAGTGTCTTCATCATCTGAATCAATAATAACCAACAGCCCAGCTGAAGGTCCAAAACATGCAGAAGGAATCATTGGCCCTGAAGCAATATTCTCAGCTTCCTGCCCGTCATCTAGGTCAATCACATCGAGGGAAGGCTGATTTCCCTTGAAAGTCCCTTCACTCTCCCTTTCCAATTCCAAGACTTTGTAGGGGAGTGAATGGTCACTTGCATAATAAGAGTCCACTAACTTCATTCGCCGCGCAATAAGGTCCTCAATCTCTCGGGTGACACTTCCAAACTTCCCGGAGTCTAACACTTCACGCAAATTAGGAATTGTAAAAGGATCAGAGCGGTTGAAAACTCTTGAAGACACCTTCGCATTTTCATGGTCGCATTCTTCCCGCCAACTAGTTGCAGCAGTAGGGCTACTCTGGTTTTTACTTTCGTCAAATTTCATCTTTTTTATCCCCTTGGGAAATAAATCTGTTTCACAATAAAAGTTTAATCACAAGGCATGAGAATAGAAGACAGGATGACAACGGAATATATGACAAGGTGGGGTAAGGTCTGTGTACATCCTACCTCGGAAGATCCCACTTGTGGGATTGCACTGGGTTTGTTGTTGTTGTTGTTGTTGACATGCATGAATAATCGGAATTCAACTGCATTACTCACTAGAATTTTTTCATACAAATGGGACTAACTATTCTACTTGTATTGTACTTCATTCCTTTTAGGATTGTGCCAAAATGAAGTCCACCTCTTTAAAGGATGATCTTAACGTGTTTTGTAACTTAAAAGTTTAAAGGGATGCACAGTAACATTCTTACTCCTTCATTCCGAATTAAACATCCACCTTTTACAGCTTATGCGAAAAATAATATCCACTTTGTAAACAGAACTTAAAATATTGCTTTAATCTTCTCCATACAACTACTTCTCTCATTTGCTAAACAAATACAAATAATTTAATTTTTCAACTCTTCACTCAACCTCTAGGCAATCAGCAGCAACAACAACAAAAACATACCCAATCTAATCCCACAAATGGAGTTTGGAGAGTGTACTATGTACACATCCCTTACCCCTACATTGGAAGGTATAGCGGTTGTTTGTGATAAATCCTCGACTCAAGGAAAAGCATTTCGAAAAAGAAAAAATCTCTAGGCAAAGTCAAATTTAAAAAGTTCAATTTGAACAAGTGAAGAACATAACTTAACCTCCATTATGCTCCCAAAAGACTAAGTCAAAATTATGGGGCACAAAACCTATGTTGCTCGCACTCCTCAAAAGTTCCATGGTTGTGTGTGTCAGATCGTCCAAAAATGTGTCAAATGCTTCAAAAGTAGTGCATCTTCTGTGGACCCGAGATGAGTGTGGCAGCATTTTGGAGAGTTCGAGCAGCATAGCACAGACACATACCTAATACTCCTATTAGAACAACTATTGTTTTCTAGTCCTTTCCTACTAATCATGTCATGTCAAACTATGACAATTCTTGTTTTCTAGCTCTTTCCTACTAATCATGTCATTTCAACTATGTACAGAATTGGGATGGAAGTAGTATTGCTTAAACACTTCCCCACTAAACTCAATGTAAAATTAAGTCAAATTATTTACTCTTAAGGAAGTCTCTGTCTATGTAAGATGCCTGTAGATTTTGCTCTTGGTCCAGATAAAGGAGAGGGTTATGGTGAGTTGACGACTTGTGTAAAAGTGGCGAAACTAAGATGAATGATCGATTGAATACAGACCTATCGCAAAATAGATATTGACGATTGATCTAACTATAACAAAGGTGCAAGACAAACTACAACAACAACATATCCAGATACGGGTCTGGCGAGGGTAGAGTGCATGCAAACCTCACCGGTAAATTGGACGTAGATAGGTTGCTTCCTATAGACCCTCGGACTCAAGAAAAACAGTCCAAGGCAGTCCCAACAAAAAGGTAGTAACAGAAGTACGAGAAATAACAAACTAAAACAAAACTTTGCAGACTAACAGAACGGTAACTGCAGCAAAACAATACCACAATAGAGATACAATAAACAACGACTACTAAATGCCACACAGTAAGTACATAGAAAGACCCCCTTACACACACATTGGGTATCCCGGAGACAAAAAAGAGGGGAATCTACCTCTGGGGCTATACGGCTGTAACCTTTTCGCCATTGGGTTAGCATAATTCCCCCGCCATCCGTCAGTTGCTAAGTCCATCATTATCACTGTAATTCAACAAAAGAAGACAAAAGATCAACACAATGTCCTTAATTAGTTCAAACTGAAAAGAACACATGCATGACAATGTCAACACAAAGAGAACATCCCCACCCACACCAATCGCTCCATGATCAAAACCCCATCACAACCCATCCGTCTAACTTACTTTTATCAACTATTATATCCGTTTTAAAATAAAAAAATCACTCACTATTTATATCAATTCAAACAACAACAACAAAAACATACCAGTAAAATCTCACAAGTGGGTTCGGAGAAGGTAAAGTGTACGGAAAAAGGGTTACACGAAAGCCGACTCGAACACTATAATTATAATTATAATAAAGGGTTTTGCAAAAAAGAGAAACTGATTCAGAATCAATTGAAAATAAATTAAAAAACTGAACAAACCTGGAGAGAGTTGTTGGCACTTTGTTGAAAATGGTGCCGTCGACTCGCCCCACACTCCCACACCTTTCTTTTCTTCTTTCTTTTTTTTAGGTTCCTATTCCTACTTGTGTACTGTGGTTAACTTGTTCTAATTCTTTCTCACTAGGCGGGTAGGGGTTAATCATAAATTATCGAAAATTGAATTGTCAATTGAAGTGAAGGCATAAATTAATGAAAATTGAATTATCAATCGAAATAAAATAAATTTATGATACATTTAAATTTCAAAAATTAAATTATCAATTGAAATGAAGACATAAATTAATGAAAATTGAATTATCAATACAAATGAAATGAATTTATGATACAGTTAAATTTTAAAAATTAAATTATCAATTGAAGTGAATGAATTTATGATACAGTTAAATTTCGTTACAACGGTTATTCATTATATAACGATGCTTTACTATAACAATCTAATTTCTTTTTTATATAGATGTGTTATTCGAGTCAATTTTCACGCGTCTTAATTAAATTTGTGAGATACTTATAATCTTCGACAACATACATTAAGTATTCTTTTAAAATCGATCTTTCGTTCACTTCTTTGTGATAGTATTCTACTTATAACACTAATGACATACATTGTATCAGTATACGCTTTGTAAAATTATTTATCTATAATAATCGTATTCAACTGTTATGTAATCATATTTTATATAAAAAATATATATATATACTATTCATAAAATAAAATATTAAAATATTTATGATAGTAATTATTAATGTCATGCTCAACTTCAATTATAAGTATAAATATCTAAAAAAAATTATATTTAAATAGTGTGATCAATTATGATAAGGGAAAAGGCATTGTTTTTATCTCAAACTATACAAGAAAAGTCGAAGTTACACCTAAACTATACTAGCGACCTTTACACACCTAAACTATAAAAAAATTATACTATTACCTCCCTGCGACACCCATGCCCAATTTTAATGAATGGAGTGTACTCCACTCGCCCAATGCTGATGACACGTGTTAATCTAATCTTTTATTTAATTAATAAATAGCCCTTGTGATTAAAAATAAATAATCAAGAAAATTCATTAACTCAACAACTCCACCTTCTTCACTTATTCTCTGCTTCACTTTCCCTTCAAATAATCAAGCAAATTCAACAAGAAAATTTCGATGGAAGAAAATATTCAACAATTCACCATTAAAAATCTGAAATTGTTGAATTGTTTACTTATTCTCTACTTCACTTTCCCTTCAAATCCACCTTTTTTTTCACTTTTTCTCTTCATCAACAACTTCTCCTTCTTTTTCTCGCTTAATCAAATAATGCAAATCTTGTATCAAGCCAAACTCGTTGTCAGTGGGCCTTTTCACCTTCAGCAGACCCGAAATGCAAGCGTTTGGATAATGCTAATAAGGTTTTTGAGTTAATGTAGGTGAAAGATGTGGTTTCTTGAAACGCGTGGGTAATTGGGTGTTCTCAAATTGGACGATTTGACGAATTGAAAGTTACACCATAGATTGGAGATGAAAGATGTGGTATTCTCATAAATCTATGGTGTAACAAATCACACCATAGATTTCTTGGTCGGCTTTGGGCTTTGGGTATTCTCAGATTCGTCAATTAATGGAGGATTTGACGAATTGAATGTTGTAATATGGAGTGCTATGATTTCGGGGTATGCACAGGGGGATTGACAATTGTGATTTCGATGGTAATTTTATTCACGATTTAAAGCTAAGATTTAATTGCACATATTGTGATTCCGATGGCAATTTTAGCAGTGGATATTGAATTTTACGGTGGTTATTTGTGCTTTTTGTTATATTAATGGTTGTTTGTGATTCCGCTAATGAAATTTGGATTTTTAAAATTATTGTGGTGAAGATTTAAGTTTGATGATGATGGTGTCAATGGTGACGTTTAAATGGTGATTTAATGGTGGTATTTTAATGGTGATTTTGTTGGAGAAGAAGCAATTGAAGAAGATGGGACCCACATATTAAAATAATAAATAAAATTTTTTAATTTTATTAACATTTTTTCAATTGTAAAAAAAGAAAAAAAAATTATTAACATTTTTTCAATTGCAAAAAGAATTAATGTGATTGTATATATTAAGAAAATATTAGGAGTACTTAATGATATAATGACAAATTAAATGAAATAGTAACACGTGTATGAAAGTTGTCATTTTAAGATTTTTTTTTTCTTCTCTCACGCACCTTAGGAAGGTGAATACACCTTATCTGCCACGTCACCTTTTAAGGTGGAAATAGTATCTTTTTTTATAGTTTAGATGTGTAATAGGTCACTAGTATAATTTAGGTGTGGCTTCAACTTTTCTTGTATAGTTTAGAGTGGAAACAATGCTTTTTTCCCATTATGGTCATATGTTCACGAGAAAAATTATCTTGATATTTGTCTTTCTTTATATTCATACTCTTCGTAATTTCGTACTCCTTTGTTTAATGGTCAAATAAAATCTAAAAATTAAATATCATTACATAAACAAGAACACCTCAATCATGAAGCTTTCGAACATTGTTACACTTGAGAGATCTGACTTAGTAGCATTTAATTATCATATTGGATCAGGTTTTTAGTATCTATTTCGCTAAAGTTTTAAAATTGAATTTTGAAAATATTAAATTGAATTCTAATCGTTTATGCAAAAAGTCATCAAATCATCCTTAAATTTATCATTACAATTTACTTTAACACTTTCACTTTACGTGTAATTATTTGCCCTCTTAAATCTTTTTAAAGTAAGTAAATACCCTCCCATAAAGTTGACGTGGCATACACACACACACACACACATATATATATATATAAAATGATTCACCCCCCTGCCCCCACACACCGTGTCAATGTTCATCTTCATCACATATTTCATCAACACGTCTTTCTTAAATTGTTCGCCTCGATAATGCAAATTTTGTAAGTACATAGAGAACGAGCAATGAGAGTCACACCTTGTTTGTTTGGTTGTTAGATATGTAAGTACTTTTTATGTCCAATACATACAATTAACTTTTTCAGCACACCAAAAGAGAAAATGAATCAAAAAATAAAACGTATTACTCTTATTAATTCTATAAATCCTTACACCTCTTCCCCTTCCGCCCCCACACGTCCTGTCAATCTTCATCTTCATTACATTTTTCATCAATGCGTCTTTCATAAATTGCTCGCCTTGATAATGCAGATTTTATAAGTACATAGAGAACGAGCAATGAAAGTCACAACTTGTTTTGGTTGTTAGCTGTGTAAGTATTTTTTATATCAAATACATAAAATTAACTTATTCGGCATATTAAAATAGCTATTAATTATGCAAATCCTTACTCCTCTTCCCCCTTGCCCTCTCCCGTTCTCCTTTTTCAAATCGTGCACCCTCATTCTCTTTATTTCAAACTTCCATCCTACCACATTTCTTCTGCATTGTTATATGCTTATCTTTTTTTTCTCTAAGAGACAGATAGAGAGAGCAAAATCATCAATACGAGTTGAATAAACATATTAATATATTTTGAATTTTTTCAGGTAAAATATTAAAAAGAGGATTGTATTTTTCTTTTTGAAAGACGTATGTTACTCTTTAATTTTAACCGTTGGAGATATTTGTTAAAAAATTTAATGAAAGTTGAAAAAAGAGGTAATTAGTAAAAAAATAAATTAATGATCAAGAACTTAAAAAATATTAATGGAGGTTGAAAGAAAAAAAAAAAAGGAGGGATGGGTGGCTGGCTAGAGTATTTTTCCTTTTATTTGGGAGTGGTTTGTGGTGACGGTAGTGGTTTGAATATTGTGAAAAGGTATGGGTGTTTTGAAGCAAAAAGGGTTGGGAGGGCGGCTATAATTTTTTTCTTAAAAAAATTAAATACAATATATATTAGTAAAATTATTTTTTAAAATATTTTTTTATGTGGCCTCGACATGACAACGATTTGGTGATGTAATGGCAATAATGTGGCATGAGTATAATACACTCTTCATTGTGAGACTAATTTTATATTTTTAGGGTGATATTTATTTACTTCAAAAAAATTTAAGAGGAGGTGGGGGGGGGGGGGGGTAAATAATTATACGCAATGTTAAAGTATTAAAGTAAGCTACAATGACAAGTTTAAAGGTGATTTGATAACCTTCATCAATGTTTATTTCTTGTTATCTGCTTGTCATATATATGGGTAACATTAATCATGTCTTGATTAACCCGATTGAAAAAAAAATCTGATATCTTTAGGTGATTTCTTTAAAAGTTAACATGTCAAATGTTAGTATAAACATATATTGTCAAAATATATTTTGTTTCAACACGTAATTATTGATTATCGAATTGAACTTTAAAAATATCAAAATTAATGTTGAACACCCACCCCTACTGATAGAGGTGTTAAAAATTCAACTAAAAATCGATTTAAATCGAACCAAATTATTAAAAAATTGATATCTATTTCAATTTAAATAAATCAATATTTACTGACAAAACTGTTCACATTAAACTTATTTGAATTGATTTAGTTTTATCAAAAATAACTTGATAAATTATATATACATTTTTTGTAATTGTATGCATATAATATTATTTTTATAAATAGTTTTAAATACATTATATATTTTTTCATCAATATTTTATTTTTATTTAGGATGATAAATTTTACATCTTAAATTTGTTTCTTAAAAGAAAATCACGAGTCAGAAACTCATTAATTCAAAGAATAACTATGAAGTTTTCCCACACGTGTATATTTTTCACATAAACTTTATTTACTTGACTAAAGTTTATAAATATAAAGAAAAGTAATAACGAATAATAAGTTGGAAGAATCATCTCAACGCAAGAGAAAAAATGAAAGATAAAAATTTCACCAGGTTTCTTAAAGTTCGAAAAAATCAAGTTAAATTGAACCATGTTAGAAACAATCAGGCCAACAAACATGTATGACACTTGGCTTGATTTGATTTTAATAATTCAAGAACAATCAAATTTAATATATTTTTGTTTTAATCAAAAACTGATTCAAATCAAATCACGGAGATGCTACCCACCGACTCTCTCTATTATTTTTTAACGAATAAACGAGTTCACACGAGTCTTCCTAATTTCTCAAATGGAGATTTTTTAATAATTTAAATAATTGGTTGTTTGAATATAATATTAATATCGTTAATAAAAATTCTATTTCTCAATTTGTAATCCTGTTTTTCATTTATCGATTTTCTATTTGTAATTCAAGAAAAAAAAAAAGAGTTTCTCAGGTATTCTCCCTTCCCCATTTATCAATTTCCTATCCATAGTTGAGGAAAAAAAAAAAGAATTTTTCAGGTCTTCTTCCTTTCCATTCTACTTATGTATTTCATTTTAAAAAGAAATACTAAACTAATTCAAAATATACAGTAAAATAAAAATAATTTTCACTTTCACTTTAAATCAAAGCTTGATTTATTTTTATCTCGACGATGAGTTATGTTTTAATAATATAAAGGTTTAATAATATAAAGGGAGTAATATTTTAGATAGGTAAAAAGAATAATTGATAGTTGACTTATGAATCTAAAAATAAAATAAAAAAAATAAAGTGTATTTTCTGACCATAAACTCTAAAATCTGAAAAATAAGTAAATTTAAGCACGAGCCAAGCATGTAAATCAATGAGATTAAAAGTAAACTTCTCTTTTATTTTTCTAAATTTATAATTCACCATAAAAAATTAAATTTATTGTAAACTTTGTGAAATTTAGCAAGAAAGTATATCAACAATTAAACTCAAAATTATAATGCCTTAAGATATAATTTATAAGGACAAGGATAAATATGTGAGATCCACACAATCAAAGATTAATCAAGTATAAAATGCTTTACATTTTTTATAGGGAAAAGTCATAAGTTATATTTTAAAATTGTTCAGAAAAAATTGGCTACTTAAACTTTACCAACTAATTTAATATTCATTTACTCTTATTTGAAATGATGAACTAATACTCTACCACTTTAAAATTAACATGAAAAAAAAATTAATCACTTATAATAAAGTTTTTAAAACGAATTTAAGCATATCTTTTCACTTAAATAAAATTTATTGCAAATTATTTATTAGTTCAAAATTCAAACACACGCCATACTACTTTTTCTCTCCAAATTATTTACTTTTTAAAAAGTTAAAATAAAATTAAATCTACAAATTACGTCATTAACTTATTTGAAACAAGGAATAAGAAACAACTAATTTTAAAATAAATTTATTCATATTTAATTATGAAAAAGTATATGAAATAGCTTATTTTAAAATTATAATATTATTTTTATTTTATCTGAGAGTGAAATAACTGATCCCAACTTAAATATAAAATACCGCTCAATATGTAAAAGAAACAGAAACATATCCAGAAAAAAGAGGATACATAGGTCATGTCGAAGACTATATAGGGTAAAAAAACCCAGAACGAACAAAGTTCCTCTTTCCCTCACTTTGGCGCCCTTTCGTGGAACCCTCTCCTCTCCGCTAATAAAGTCCGTCAAGATTCCTCCCTACTGTTTCCCTTTCCCCCCTTTTTCCATTATCTATGTAGTCAACTCACACTAGTATTTTTCACAAATCAACACTTATTTCTCTCTTCTCAATGGCTTCCGAGGAACAGTTGTCTGCAATTAAGGTAACTGACAAAATAACTTATTGTTGATGTCTTTGGGTGATTTTTTGCTTGATGGGTTTTTGTGTAAATTGATGTATTTTTTTTTTTTTTTGTGTTTAGGGTGCTAAAGTGCTGATGGTTGGTGCTGGTGGTATTGGATGTGAGCTCCTTAAAACCCTTGCTCTTTCTGGCTTTGAAGACATTCACATAGTAAGATTTACCCCATCTTGGGTTTGTCTCTTTTTTTTGAGGGGGGGGGGGGGTATTTGCTGTTTTTAATTACTCTGTGATTAGATTTTGGGTCAAGAAAATTTAGGGATTTTTGCTAGGGTTTCTTGAATACGTTTAGTTGCCCTGTAGTTGTTAGGGTTCTTGCTAGTTACTCCACTGTGGGCTGTCTCTTTTTTCAAACTCTTTTCAAATGCTTTATTTAAGATGCGGGTTTATTGAGTAAGGGGTCTGCGTACGCTCTACTTTCCTAAACCCCTCTTGTGTTGATTACACTGGGTGTTTTGTTTGTTGTTGTTGTACTCCGTTTTGGGTTGTGCACGAGAGATAGTTTTGTTTCTGTACTGGGGCTGACCTAGTGAAAAGCTTTCAGCTTTTTTTAATTTTTTGATAACGATGGTGTCCGGGCCATCTTTTGCACACCTCGACTAAATCCACGGGATACCGGCCACCTCCCACCAGCAATAGATTTTAGGTAACTCTGCCCACCAAGGCTAGGGCAGATGGGAAAAATCACCTAGTGTTTTTTGTCTCTGCCGCTGGGATTGCTGGGATTTGAACCTGAGATCTCGGGTTCTCAACCCACTTCACAACCTGAAAAACTTTCGGCTTTGACCTTGTATATATGTGAAAATCCATTAGGGATTGGTGTATAAAAAGAGAGCCAGATTCAGTGCTTCAAGAGAGTAGTTGCTGCATTTGGCATTTTCTCGTCAAGCTAGTTAGAACTTTGAACCCACTGGGACCCTCCCCTTGATTCTCTATTTGCATGATTCATATGCTCTGCTGTCATGGTGTGGGAACGAAGGGACATGATTATGAAAGTTATGGATAAACTTTGTCGGCACTGTGAATAGAGAGACTTACTATGTGGTTAGCAAACACCTCTCTTCTTTTGGATTATTGACTATCATATTGTTCATGCTTTTTAAGCAAGTGATATAACAAAAGAAGTGACGGCTAACAACAATTTGATTCAGCTCATCTAATGACTCTGCTGTCTCTAAGAAGGCCCATACTATAGCACAGCTATAACCTTCATTCCCTGACTCTCGAGGTATTCTTTTACAGTAATATTATTAAGGAAGCCGATTGACCTTACAAATAGGCAACTGGAAGAATGGCAGGAAGCTGCCTATCTTCGCTTGAATATCTGTGTCTACTGCTTCCGTTGGATTCCTAGATTTGTAATAGCTGTTAGAAATATATGCAGGCAATGTGATCATCTTTCTTCTGCAAATATTTAAGAGTTTGTCTTCTTGTTTTTTTTTTTTAAAAACACGATTTCCATTGATAGATGGGAGCTGCCTCTTATGTTGGATCTTACGAGGATCAAAGCTTGCTTGAGTGAGATTCCACTATGTTTCTAGGTAGGTTGTGGAAAGCTGCTTATTGCAGATTTTCTTGAAAAAATAGAATCCCTGCATCTTAGGCCGAGAAAGGGGGTGGGCTAGTCGGTTCGACTTTTTTGGGGGTAACTCAACCACCACCAACATAACATAGCCAGTGTAATCCCACAAGTGGGGTCTGGTGAGGGTAGAGGGTAGGGGTAAACTCGACCACTTATATATTATCGTTCCATTGCTCTCTAGCTATTCAGGTGTACATTTGGATTCTGCAGAAGGGCGAGAGGGCTTCTGAACCGCGTGGGGGTCTGCCTCATATTATTTTGATTCACTTTTCACTATCCTGTTTCCTTGTGAATGTTATAGTTTATTAAGTAAATTCTGTTTAAAACACTCTTTTACCATTTATATTATGTGAGCCCACTGTATTGCAGTATGCTTGCATAGAGGTTTCTAATCTGGTTTTATGTCATTTTGTCTATTTGCAGATCGACATGGATACAATAGAAGTCAGTAACTTAAATAGACAATTCTTGTTTCGACAAAAACATGTTGGACAATCTAAGGCTAAAGTGAGGAAATAACGTTAATTTTTTTCCGGTTTCCATTTTCCTGCAGATTTTGAATCCTTAATAACATACTCTCAAAATTTTTACCAGGTTGCTAGAGAGGCTGTCCTAAAATTTAAGCCTCATATTAAAATTACGCCATACCATGCAAATGTAAAAGATCCAGAGTTCAATGTTGATTTTTTCAAGCAATTCAATGTTGTGCTCAATGGCCTTGACAATCTAGATGCTAGGCGACATGTGAACCGCCTTTGTTTGGCATCCGGTGTCCCATTGGTTGAAAGTGGGACTACAGGCTTCCTTGGCCAGGTAAACTTTAAGTTTTTCGGTTTTATTTGATGGGTCCAGGCAACTAAATTTCATTTGACATACTTCTGTTTCTATCTTATATTTGCAAGTCTGTATATTTGTTGAAATCTTAAGATCCCTTAGAAACATTCAAACTAGCTTCGACCAGCCTAAAATTATAAAGGAAGTTATTTGAAATGAAATTTAAAAAATGTGAAAAATCTATCGTATTTCTTGAATGTGGTATTCTTGGGTCGTAATTTTTGTGGTAATTTAATTATCAATTGAAAGGTGCTACTCAGTACTCACTGTTTTATTTGGATCTTCTAAGCTATTGTAATTCCAATATTTTGATGTTGAATGTACTGGAAAAGAAAGTAACATATATCAAGCATCTTTTAACCATTTCTCAGAAACTTATTGAACGTGCATGTTGATCATTGTTACACTAGTTACATCCAGTAAATTTTGATTCCTTTCTTCCAAGACTTGCTTGGAAAATTGGAAATATTCGCTAGTCCGGTGGAGTTAGCCAAATTTGATCAGAATATATGTCTTGTTCAAAAGAATTACTGCAAAAGTTTACTCTTCATTCTAACGAGGTTCTTATTCACCTCACTCTTTTGAAGGATGGAAGAACAATTTTCTGCTTTTCTCTAGAGTTGTTTGGTTCAGACTTTCTAGCCAAAAGTTCAACCTGTTTTTGCACCCTCTAAGATCATAGAGGAAATATGTAGATTTGCGTGTTAAAGGTCTAACATTCTTGTCTGGCTGCTCTTTCTTTGGGTTTTTGGTTCCTTAGTGTATTACTATGTGTTCTACTGTTTCTGTTTATCTCCTTCGACTCTTCCTAGTTCTGAGATTCTCATCGTCTACTCTTTTTTTGTGGCAGGTCACGGTACATGTGAAGGGTAAAACCGAATGTTATGAATGCCAGCCTAAACCAGCTCCAAAAACTTACCCTGTCTGTACAATTACAAGCACTCCAACTAAGGTACTCACAAGTCCTTAATCCTTTTCTTTCTTAATGTAAATTTGAGCTGAGCCTATCTGTATATCTTAATCTGTGTATTTTTAGTTATTTACATGTCATTCCCGTGCCGACACTTGATGAAAGAGTTATAATTTGTCAGTATATTGCACACTTTAGTGTGATGCAAGTAGCAATGTTTCACATACCAAAGAAATAATACAGTTTAGTATGTAAATTTTATACTGAAGTAGTGTATGTGCTTCTGTTCTTGCTGCTATAGGTGCTGCTAAGATATTAGAGGCTTGTATAGGTATTCATCACAATGGTGCCTTTTTTTGATAAATTTTATTTAATTCATTGCAGTTGCACTTATCATGACTCTCTCACAATCTCAAGCGCATTTGCCTTAAATATTTTTCTTTGAATTGTTTTCTGCTTTAGTTTGTTCATTGCATCGTATGGGCAAAAGATCTGCTGTTTGCAAAGCTTTTTGGGAACAAGAATCAGGAAAATGATCTTAATGTGCGTTCTACTGATGCTTCGAGCTCATCAGAACACACTGAGGATGTTTTTGAGCATAGAGTCGATGAAGATGTTGAGCAGTATGGCAGGAGAATATTTGATCATGTTTTTGGCTACAACATCGAAGTAGCATTACGTAATGAAGAAACGTGGAAGAACCGTAACAAGCCTAGGCCTGTATACACCAGAGATGCATTGCCACCACGACCAATTGAACAGAATGGTAACAAGGATAAAGCTTCAAACACTGGTGACCCTTCTTCAGTATCTGCAATGGCATCTCTGGGCCTTAAAAATCCTCAGGATTTGTGGAGTCTAAGGGAAAATTCTGAAGTATTTCTCGAGGCATTAGGGCTCTTTTTCCTGAAAAGAGAGAAGGTTTTGATCCCATCTCCACTTTCTGATTCTTTTTTGATAAAGTAATCAATTTTATTCTGTAAAGCCATAAAGGATAAAATCGACTGTGTACAACCCATCTCCTGATTCTCTTTTCTCGTACATTTGCTTGGATTTCTATTTCATTTAGTCTATGTTCTAATAATTTATGTCTTTACCACTATTGCAGGAAATTGGCCAGTTGGGTTTTGATAAGGACGACCAGTTAGCTGTAGAGTTTGTGACTTCTGCAGCAAATATTCGTGCCACTTCTTTTGGGATTCCGTTACATAGCCTCTTTGAAGCTAAAGGTATTGCTGGCAATATCGTCCATGCCGTTGCAACAACAAATGCCATCATTGCAGGCTTGATTGTGCTTGAGGCAATGAAGGTGTTGCAAAACGATGTAAAAAGTTACAGGTAGGGTTGATTCCGCACTCTATTCTTTTGCTGCAGTCTTTATTTTTGAAGCAGATAATTATATTTTGAAGATCAACTAAAATGACCAAGATATCAGATGCTCTTACCAGCCGTGACTGGTCTCCACATGCTTTTATAAAAGCATTCTCGAAAATGGTCCCAATCCTCTTTTCCCACTTCCCACTGCATTTTCCCTTTTATTTTTGGTCAAATTTGTGCAAGTGCAGATTTTATCGTCTGATAGAGATATAGTGAAAGCAACTGTAATCAGGTCTCCAACAATTAATCATCAGTGGAAGCAATAGATTCAGTGGCTATTATAAGTGATAATTATGATTAGTGAATGAGTGACCATCTAATCAACGGTTTTAAACTGTTAGAAAGGAATGAGGACACTTCTATCATCTATTTTATGTCTGAAACATGTCACTAATGTGTCCATGATTTTTCTGTTTGGTTTGGAAATATTTTTGTTAACAAGTGGTGAAACTCGAACTTAGGACTTCTGCATCATCTAAAAGTTGAAATGTGTGTCCCAATTTAAAATTTTAAGCTGTGAAAAAGATAATATTTCCTTATACCAACCTCCCCCCTTCCCCATTCAAAAAAAATAAGACTTTTTTTTTCGGAAGCTGCCAATGCCTTGTAAAAGCCAAAAGAAGGAAAACTATCAAAAATACTTAGGAAACAACTTACCATTTGTTTTTTTTTTTTGATGAAGTGAGAATCAATTGCGGCATCCAGTAGATGCAAACATACAGAAGGGGGGATTTGTCAGCTCAGTGATAACAAAAAAACTTATAGAGCTAAGGAACTGACAAAATCCAAGTAGTGATCTAAGTTATTTACATGGGAAAAGTTAGCCTAGCTATAAAGGTTAACCAAACAACTAGCCTTAAGCTTACGAATGGAGTTGAAACTCCATTGAAAAATCTCCCGTTCCGTTCATTCCAAATACACCAAAAATTACATGCTGGTCATGATTCAGATTTTTCTGATAGGTTTTCTGACTTTCATAGAGCTCCAACTAGTGTAAGCATCTCTGATATTTAAGGGCATAGACCAGTCTATACCAAAAAGTGCTAGAAACATGTTCTTAAAGTGTGTTGCACAAGGGCAGTGAAGCATAAAGTGGCTGATGCTTTCTGATGTTGACTCACACATGTAACACCTATTGACCAGTTGGAATCTTCTTCTCATAAGTTTGTCTTGAGTGAGGCATGCTTCTTTTAAGGCTGTCCAAGTGAAACATGAAACTTTAGGAGGAAGTTTAGTCTTCCAGACTAGTTTCCAAGGCCACAAATCAATCATCATCTTATTGGAGCGCAAGTGTTCATATTATGCGTTGACTGTGTATAAACCTCTGCTGTCGCAGCCCCATTTTAACTTATCACTTCTCTGAATGTCAATGCGGCAGTTCTCTAAGCTTTTGAGCAGATTTAATAGCTCTTCAAATTCCCAGTCTTGCAAATTTCTTCTTAGGTTCAGGTTCCAAGAGTTGCCACCCCTGTACTGAGCAATAGAATAATTCGGATGTCTGGTGGTGTTTAATTGGTTACCATTTTTATTTTAAAAAACTTACCATTTACTGCAAGGAGTTCCCAGAAATGGATTTGACCTGACATTTCTCTAAAGATTTTACTTCCCCCTTCTTTTACTTTATGTTTAGTTAACAAAATAAAGACAGAAGTCCTGTCTGAACTAAGGTATCAAGTAGTTGAGATATTGGATCAGCTTTTGCTGTATAGAAGTGTGATACATGGAACAACGATGACTGTGTCTTTTTGTTGGATACTGTTTGATAATATCACGTGCACTCCCTTGCAGGATGACTTACTGCCTTGAACATCCCTCAAGAAAGATGCTTCTCATGCCAGTGGAGCCCTTTGAGCCAAACAAGTCTTGTTATGTTTGTTCCGAGGTATGATCTTCTGTAAAGTACTATAGATTGTCTTCCCGGCTGTGCTACCTTTTGGAATTTTATTTTAGCCGCTACCTTCTGATTTAATGCAAATCAATGAACAGACACCTTTAACACTTGAGATTAATACTCATCGTTCGAAGTTGAGGGATTTTGTTGAGAAGATTGTTAAAGCCAAACTTGGCATGAGCCTCCCATTGATCATGCATGGGGTGGCACTTCTTTATGAGGTGGGTGATGATCTTGAGGAAGATGAGGTTGCAAATTATGCAGCAAACCTTGACAAGGTAAGACACTGTCATGTCTTTGTACGTTTGTGCAGAAGCGTTATAGTTATTGTCTGATAATTTACTTGTCTGTATGAATATAAAACCCTTAGGTGCTTTCTGAACTTCCCTCTCCGGTTACTGGTGGCACAATTCTCACAGTTGAGGATCTTCAACAAGAGCTGAAATGCAGCATCAATATTAAGCACAGGTCC
This sequence comes from Capsicum annuum, assembly GCF_002878395.1. Lineage (NCBI taxonomy): Eukaryota > Viridiplantae > Streptophyta > Magnoliopsida > Solanales > Solanaceae > Capsicum > Capsicum annuum. The sequence continues at coordinate 170,088,646 of NC_061118.1, forward strand.
TCCTTGCTCTTATCATCTGTTGTATACTCATCTTGCTAAATGGAGGAAAGAGAACGGCGTTGTGTATTTCCACAAATTTGCCTTTACGTTGATTTCCATTTCTCGTAATGTTATTTGGTATTAGCAATAGAGAGTTAGCTAATGATCTTTCAGACGTTTAGCTGTTGGTGAAACTTGACATGATAGGTGATTCAAGTTTAACTAATTGTCATTTCCCCCCCTTCTTGATTCATTCATATCCAACTACTCACCCCCCTGCTTCCTTCAGACCTCCAGAACCCATCTTATTGGCTTCATCCTTTGAATCTGTTTTTTAGTGCTTTTTTGTCATAGCCTCCAACCCTGGTAGAACACAATTTTGTAGACGTGTACTGCTTCACTCATGACTTTTTAATCTCTGCTGGATTAATTTTATGGTCTGGATTGATGCATAGTAAGATAAATAAGGTGTTGTTAAACCAGTTGTGCTGATTAAAACCTTTCTTGGACTAGTCTTATGGGCCGGAGTGATGTACGGTTAAGAACTCCCATGTTCAGAAGATGAGGATTGCGGAAATGAGGATGCTGAGTAGGATATGTGGACATACTAGGAGGGATAAGATTAGAATGAAAACATTCAACCTTCAGGACAAGGTAGGAGTGGCGGTGTACAAGATGAGGGAAGCAAGAATGAGATGGTTCGGGCATGTGAAGACGCTGTAGTGAAGAGGTTTGAGAGCGTTGGCTATGGTGAATTCGAGGAGGGGTATAGGTAGACCGAAGTATTGTGGAGAGGTGATTTGATCGGATATGGCGCTTCTTCAGCTCACCGAGGACATGATCTTAGATGGGAGGATTTGGAGGTCGCAGATTAGGATAGAAGGTTCGTGGATAGGTGAGGCGTTGTCTTGCTTTTCTTGCAGGTTAGGTTTAGTGGTAGGTTGTGGGCCCATACCTGTTTCTCCTTTAATACCCCTTAGTATTAGCAGTTTTTGGTGAAGTTCCCTGTCCTGTGATTTATGTTGCTACCGATTGTTCTTTGTTTTTTTTGGTTATCACATTACTTTGTTTTTGTCACTGTTTCTTTTCCTATATGCTATGTGCTGCTTCCTCTAATACGTGTTATAATTCTTTTCTTCTCTATGCTCTTTGAATATGTGTTAACTGAGCCAACAACAACAGAGCCCCCCCCTCCCCCCTCCTTATGGGACTGCACTGGATATGTTGTTGCCTGGACTAGTCTTGAGTTTTGACTAATGTTTGAAGTATGATACACAATTACTGGGCAATCTGGATCCAGAGTCTTTGTTAGATCTTTCATTTGGTGGTTGAAGAAAAGTCCTTGACTTGTGGGGGACTGATTGCTCTTTGGTCGAAGTGCCTAGCCAGAAAACTTCCAAGTCTCAGTGTGTTCTCGTAAAAATTTCAGATCTTATAGGTTCTTTTAAATAAATTGGGGGTGGGGAAAGGGGAAATGAGGGAGTGGATTACGAGGTGGGGAATCAAACTGTTGGTGAGGTTTAGGTAGCCAACCAACTAGATTCCCCTTGGATCTTATAGGCAGGAAAAAGTTTTGCTGTTGCTTTTTCCCATCACCATAGCTAAAGTCAAGGTAACCGCTCTCCGCTCCCTTCTCACTAGTTTCATTAGCCCCTCTTTTTTTGAGTTTTTTCAGTGTGTACCTAAAACTTTTTCTTTACACTTTCCTGTTATGAGCCCCAGTTTCTTACTAACAGAGGTTCGTTGAAGTTTAATTGATTGCGCAGCACTTGTGTTCTAAGCAAAGTTCAATTTCGTCAATATATGAAATGGTCAGGCCTCCTAATTCCTAGCTAGGACCTTGATACTGGAAATCTCTTTCCGTAGACTTCTTGTATATGGGCATTGCCCATATTTTGTTAACGTATCCTCTGATCTAGTTGAATACAACAACAACAACAACAAACCCAGTATATTTCCACATAGTGGGGTCTGGGGAGGGTAAAATGTATGCAGTCCATACCACTACCCCCGAAGGAGTAGAGAGGCTGTTTCCGATAGACCCCCGGATCTAGTTGAATACAGTCAAGGCTTTAAGTGTAGTTGTGCAGTTAAACTAAGAAATAAAATGGGATGTAGGTTAGATGTTTTATTGAGATGCTACCAAATTAAATTCGATTTCATCAATATACAAATGGTCGGCCCCTCGAATTCTTAGCTAGAACCTTGATACTGGAAATCTCTATCCGTAGACTTGCATATTGGCATTGCCCATATTTTGTTGACATATCCTCATACAACAACAACAACAACAAACCCAATGTATTCCCACCAAGTGGGGTCTGGGGAGAGTAAGATGTACGCAATCCATACTGCTACCTCCGAAGAAGTAGAGAGGCTGTTTCCGATAGACCCCCGGCTCAAGAATTAAAATGGGAATGGGAATTAAAATGGGAAATAAGTTAGATGTTTTATTGAGATGCTACCAAATGAAAAGTTCAATTTCATCAGTATACGAATGGCTGGACCTCATAATGTTAGCTAGGATCTTGATACTGGAAATCTCTCTCCATAGACTTGTATGTGGGCATTGCCCATATTTTGTTAACATACAGTCAAGGCAGTATGTGTAGTTGTGCATTTAAACTAAGAATTAAAATGGGAAATAGGTTAGGAGCTTTATTGAGATGCTACCAAATGAATGGGCCTTTGACATTTTAAAATTCATTTCTAGAATAAAATACGTTAATGTGCCCCTAACTACTAGATCATGATTGACCCCACTATGAGCTTCACATAATAGAAAGGAAGCCTGAATCTCCATCTCGGCTCGATTAAGTTTTGATTGACATGTTCTTAGCTTATTTGACGAGTCTTTTGTGACCAGGCTTTTGTGGTGGTTTTGCCTGTAAAGAGATTTCTCGTTATTTCCATGAAGAATATAACTATATGGAATCTATTATCAGTGACTTTTATTAGATATTTTTGTGCTGCAAATTGGGCTAATCGCTGCTGGATTTGTCGAAGTAAATTGCACGAACACAAGAGTATATGCTTCTTCACCAACTTGGTGTTATGGCCCAAGTCATGTGGTTGTGCTTTGGTGTAATTGTTTGTACCATTTACTGAGTTGATGTTTTCATTTTTGCTTTTGAAGCTCACTCATTCCTTAGCATGAGATTTTGTGCGTACCTGATGGTTTGATCTCTTCCCTTCTGTATTCCTTTTGGGGAGATTTGTCTTGGTGTGTTGTTACATACTAAGGAGCATAATTGAAAGCATTCAGTAGACAAGTACTTGCTTACTGTGTATTTTGTCCATTGACCTAATAGCCTGAAGATTATTTACTTTTTCCATTCTTTTGGTCCAGTCTCATTTGAACTGTTATATGATTTGTGTTTGCAGAGAGGAGTTTGATGAGGAGAAAGAACCTGATGGAATGGTTCTCTCGGGCTGGACACCAGCTCTTGCAACAGAAAAGAACAAGACATCGGACAATGGCCCCAGCTCGTCCAATGCATCTCAGACAGTTCCGCTGGAGCCGGAGGATGATGATGAGATAGAAATTATTCTCAAAGACCCTGAAATTCTTTCTGCTGGGAAGAAAAGAAAGTCGACTGATATTTCAGTTGCTGCTGATTCAGAAATATCCAGTGTCACCGGTGCAATGCTTATTAAAAGCAAGGTGGAAGCGGATGATAGTCATAGTGATGTCATGGTGGATGGAAATTTAGACACCAACAAGAAAAAGAGGGTGCAATAACTATTTCCTAGATCTTAATTTTAGCTGTGCATCTGTCTAACTTTGTACAATATAGGGAGAAACTTTGATTCTTTGGCACTTCCTAACTTATGAGTTGATCTTTAGGTGCAAAGTTTATAAATTTTTGATACTGGCATGATGCCTCCAGTGACACCAGTTCTAATTTTCATTTGGAGCATTCTTGATTTTGACTTGATTGTGATTCTCACTATTTAACATGGTGCCTCTCAAATAAGGTGACTCGCTACTGTGTCTTCCTTTTTTAGTTACTGTCAGTCTCTCACGCCAGCATTTTGCTTTTTAATTTTTTCTTTTTGCCTCCTGTTAATGTGTACATCGGCTGCATAAATTATACTGGTAGAAAACCTCATCTGATGGCCTCAAGAAAGGTACAATTCATCAGAGGCTTGACATTGATTAATTGCAAATTTTGTTTGTAGTATGTGCACTTAGCAACAAACCTTAAATAACAAACTGAAAAATGGCATGTGAATTTTTTCAAGTGTTGGAAAAAATTACTAGAGTGATGCTATTAACAAATTGTGATTCAAATTACTAGAACTGGTCAGCGCAATTAGTTACATTCAATGAGCATTAGATCCAACAAAATTGTAAAAAGCACAAAAAGAGCAAAAGAAACTATGATGTATATATACATTAGTACATTATTATTTAATTCGTAATTTTTTTTTTCCATTTGCACATATCCAGCATACAAAACAATCAAAAAGATAACCTCCAGCTATTGTGACTCATTCTTGGAAGAGGAACTCCAAAAAGAAAAACAGCAGAAAAGTCATCAGTAAAAGAGCTGGCTTCAACTGCGTATACATATAATTTATATGGGACATACCAATTGAGATTTCTGTATTATCATCTCTGTCAAAGCGATTGTGGGAATCATCGCCCGTTAAGTTCAGCAAATTGAGCAAACATTGCAGTTCCTGAATGATCATCAATTGTTTGAGTTTCAGCAGGATTTCTTGTCTGCTCAGGTGAAGAAACTGGCCTGTTGTCAGGAGTCAAAGGAGGAGTAGGGGCAACTGTAGCAGGAGAGGTTTGGGCAGAAGCTGCTTTGTTTTCTTCTTCAACCTTCCCTTGTAATGAGGCTTCTTGGAGCTGCAAAGCATATTCCAGGTTCCACAGCACATCACCCATGCTAGGTCTGTCAGAACCATATTCTGCCAAACACTTTTCTGCTGCTTCAGCGAATTTCTTCATCGACTCTAGGTTAATTTGTCCCACAAGAGTAGGATCAATGATTTTGTCCAGCAACCCTTTTTTCTTCCATTGCATTGCCCATTCTGCTAAATTCACTTGTTCTCTTGGAAGTGCTGGATTAATGGCAGGACGAGCGCATAAGGCCTCTAGAAGGACCACTCCAAATGAGTACACATCAGACTTGTCTGTTAGCTGCTGCTTGCGGAAGTACTCAGGATCCAGGTACCCAAAACTTCCCTTCACAGCTGTGCTTACGTGAGTTTCGTTGGCAAGGCAATCTTTTGATAGCCCAAAGTCAGCCATTTTAGCGACTAAGTTCTCATCAAGAAGAATGTTGGTGGTTTTGACATCTCTGTGGATAATTGCTGTAGATGCACCGGTATGGAGGTAATGAAGCCCACGAGCAGAGCCAATGCAGATTTCTAGCCTTTGCTTCCATGTCAAAGGTGGCATGTCCTTGCCGTAGAGATGATCTCTAAAGGGGCCATTTTGCATGAACTCATAAACCAATATCATCTCTGTGTTTTCGTCACAATAACCAATCAACGACACCAGATGGCGATGTCTGAGCTTAGATAACATCTGAATTTCAGTCTGGAACTCATTGATGCCTTGCTCAGATTGTGGATTGCCTCTCTTGACAGCTACTTTTGTTCCATCATCGATTTCTCCATAATAGACATTGCCAAAGCCACCAACACCAATTATGGCATTCGGATCCCAATTGTTGGTGGAGTCTGACAGCTCAGCAAATGAAAAGTAACGGCCTAGCCCCGTGGTTGAATTGAAAAATTGGCTCTTGCGGGACATTGAAGCCTTGCTTCCCGCCATAAAGCTTGTATCTCCAGCATGAAGTGGAAGCAACCAAGAGGAGAAACTGTTCCTTTTTTGCCAATCCTGAGGCCTTTTTTGCCACTTGAACGCAATAGCACCCAATCCCACAAACGCTCCAAACATCATAGCAAAACCAACATAAGCCACTGTTCTGCTTGGACCACTACTCTTCTTTCCATCCATACCATATTCTCCATCAAGACTACCCAAAGAATTATTCATCCGGAAAACCTCAAGACCATTCAGAATAGCATTCTTGAATCCTTGGACATCGTTCACCGGTGAAACCTTTACACTAAGAGGATTAGCTGCAGAAGCGGAATCTATCACAAAGTCCTTGTAAAAAGCTGTGGACAACCGCTGTGTCAAAGATGACAAGTCTAGCCCGGAAATTGCCATCTTATCATTAATGTACACGTTGAAATACAGTTCATTGAGTGATTTGCTAATGATATCACAGAAGTGAAGGCGAACGAGATGTGTATACGAGGTATCAATATCCATCGTCCACGATATGTTGAAATTTGGAATGACAGTTTCTGAATCAGCCATTTTTACTGCAGAACTGTACACTGTGGGAGGCGCAATTAGAGGCGATCCCCCTGCAGTTGGATATTGAATCACAGAAGGTTGAACAGAAACTGCCTGTCCTGTGGCATTATTTCGGAATGGTCCATCAGATAACCAATTTCTCCCTAAAGTGTCATTTGATGCATCAAGGTATGAACCTCCAACATTAAGCCTATAGGCGGTTACGAAATTACTTTTGGTAAGGTCAAATTTTTGCGAGACAGGGAAAAGGAGAGGGACAGAATAGTCAAGTAACTTGGCTGGTGCAGTGACAAATTCAATGGCGTTGGCGAATGCAATTGAACCTTCTGAAGGCGAAAATTTGATGTCATAACGTTCTGTTGTGACATTTACAAGATATTCTTTCATAGCTGCTTCATTTTTCTCCATTGTGTAGTCACGCAAGAGAACTAATGATTCTGTTGAAACAGAGAATTTCGCGGTGTGGAGATTAAATTCACCATTTTGCAAAGGGAAAAAATGAAGGCGAATCCAATGCAAGCCAGGATTATTCACATGAAATGTATAAGTAGCGTCACTATTGAATATTTTCGCGCTGTTATATATAGGTGAAGGTGAATTTTTGTTATCAGGCGCAGATATATGACTGTCACGTCCGCTATAGGATAAATATTTATTACTGCTTTCATCTGGCTGAAACACGCGATTTCCTGGTAGGGTGGTAGGAGAAGACGATCCACAATTAATAAGATAATTATCTGATGGTGTGAATGCTGGAAAAGATTTTGCAGGGGCAGTAGAATCTGATTGTGCAGAAACTGGAATTACACTAGAGGGGCCGAGGACAACGAGGCAAATAAATGCCACGAGGATGTTATTCATTATTGAAGACGATGTTAATGAAACAAAGGGTTGTGGTGGTGATGGTGATGATCCTCTAGGCATTTTATTCATCTCCAGCCCCTCGCAACGAGGATTTGGAAATGAAATGCTAGAAAAAAAATTGCTTAATACTACAAATGAAGGGTGGTGGAAATGATGAAGAAATTAGTCAGTTTTTTTCCAATATTATCGTCATAGTTGTGGGGTGTGGAGATTTTTGGCGCACTTGTTTTTTATTTAAGCTAATGTTTTAGTGGTTGAAATAATTAATGTAGCGCTATTTGCTCTCCTTTGTTCGTTTTCATTAGCGTGTGAATTCTCTGTTCTAATTCTTTGACCATTTTATGTTCGCTAATCATTGGCTCGAATAAAAGTTAAAATGTCTATATAATTAGTTTTATATTAATACTATATTATATATTTGTTGATATTGTAATAATATATATATATATATTAAAACAATTAATGTAGCGCTATTTGCTCTCCTTTGTTTGTTTTCATTAGCGTGTGAATTCTCTGTTTTAATTCTTTGACCATTTTATGTTCGCTAATCATTGGCTTGAACAAAAGTTAAAATGTCTAAATAATTAGTTTTGTACTAATACTATATTATATATTTGTTGATATTGTAATAATATATATATATATATATATATTTGGCAATAAACTCTAAAAATTGATTACCACACACAAAAATCAAAGGTGTTCACAAATGCAAAACAAAAGAAGAAAACAACTCATTTATATTACTCCTATTATTTAGAGGAAGGGTGCAACTTGCAAGACTGGTCTCGTCGCAAATAAAACTAATCACAGACATGCGCTGGCAGTAAACATGGAAGTCTAGTAGGGATTCTCTATGCATGAATTATTTATATTTAACTATATACTTACTAATAGTAAAACCATCCATTAGCGAAAGTTCTCGAAGTAAATCGTGTACACTTCTCTTTCTATTTTTTGGAAAAATAAATTATTCCGCAATTTAAAAGAGGATTTAATTTTGCAAATCGAACGAAACAACAGAAAAATGGTGGAGGAAAAGGAGTGGGGGTGATTGAAAACAACTTTATTAAAATCTATAAACAGGAGAACCTTTTTCAAAAAAATATTTTCGGTACATTCTCTTATATATTGTTATTTATTTAATTGCATAGTTTACCCTTTAAATGAGCTGACGTTTGATTACCCTTTAAATTGCATAGAACTTGTCCATTGAGGTTAAAAATTAAAGACCAATACAAAATATGGACATAACTGCAAATGACTTCCTTCTTTCCCACTTTATTATTGGGCTCTGCACTGGGCTTGAATAAAGTCGCGAAATCCCAGGGCCCAACCAGAATCTGCTCCGTATTATCTTCCATACAAATAGTATATAAATAAAAACTTCATATATTTACAAAAAGGGCAAGCAAAATTGTATTTACGCAACAAGGATCTATACTTTTCTTTCTCCTCAAGTCGAGAACTCACTCCTCGAATATCAAAAATCAGTTCAGATCTTTGAGCTAAAACGTTATGGCGACCGAAGAAGACGCCGTCCGCCGCCATACAGCACTCGCCGATTATCGGAAAAAGCTCCTTCAGCATAAGGAACTTGATGCTCGTGTTCGGACAGGTGCCCTTCTCAGAAATCTTAAACCCTAGTGCTATTATTCTGATATTGATTTCGGTATACGAAGTGTTTTTTTTGTAGGTTTTATACCGTCAATTACTACTATTATGTACCCCTAAATGTAGTAAATTCGTGGAAAAATTCAGGTCCGATGCTTAGGTTTCCGCAGTTTAATATCATCGATTGCTGTTTTTAGTCCTAAATGTAGTAAATTTGTGGGAAAATTAAGTTATAATGCTTAGGTTTCCACAGTTTTATATCTCAATTGCTATTATTTACTCGTAAATGTAGTAAATTCGTGGAAAAATTCAGTTCTGATGCTTAGGTTTACACAGTTTAATATCATCAATGCTGTTATTACTCCTAAATATAGTAAATTCGTGGAGAAATTCAGTATCGATGCTTTAGATTCGTGGAAAAATTCAGTTCTGATTCCTGCTCCTATTCTGACATTGATTTTGGTTGCTGAATTATTTTTGGTAGGTTTAATATCACCAATCACTATTATTTACTCCTAAATGTAGTATATTCGTGGAAAATTCAGTTCTGATGCTTAGGGTTCGTGGAATAGTTCAGTTCATGCTATTATACTGTCATTGATTTCAGCTGCTGAAGTGTTTCTTGTGATTTAATATCATCAATTACCATTATTTTCTCTTAAATAAAGTAATTCGTGGAAAAGTTCAGTTCCAATGCTTAGAATTCATGGAAAATTCAGTTCCAATTCGTGGTCTTATTCTGCCATTGTTTTTGGTTGCTGAAGTTTTTTTTTCTTGTAGGTTTAATATCATTAGTTACTATTATTTACTCCTAAATTTAGTAAATTCGTGGAAAAATTCAGTTCCATTGCTTAGAACTTTTGTTCTTTTGTTTTCCTTTTATTGTAGATAAGATTAGATATGTTATGTTCTGTTGCAAAAGAGGAAACATATAGATAACTGAAACGAGATGTTTAGTGCTAGTAATATAATGCAGGGACTGTTTATGGGATTAAATTAAGGATTTTTAATTGAAAAAAGAGTCTTAGCTTATATTTGAACCTGCCTTGCACAACATGTATGAGATTTATTTTGTATTGCCATGGTTATGGGCCAATGTGCTTTAAACTGTGATTGGTTTATGTTTAAATTAAGCATTAACGAAGATGAAGATTACAACACCTTCCCCTCGGTCAACAGAATTCTTTAGTCGGAATTTCTGTTCGCAAACTAGTTTTAAAGAGTCAAAAATCATTTTGAAAAGGATTTCCAAAGGTGACTTGGCACACCGGATTATGGGAAGCATTTGAGTGTCATTTTTTGGTATAATGATCTATTGTTGTTATGTGTTGCACTTGTGATGGCACAAATTAAGGGTTAGGGAAGCTGGTACACTAAAGCTCCCGCTATGCGCAGGATGTAGGGAAGGGCCTCACCACAAGTGTGTATTGTACGCAGCCTTATCTTGCATTTCTGCTAGAGGCTGTTTTCAAGGCTTGAACTCGCGACCTCCTGGTCACATGACAGTTACTTTACCAGTTACTCCAAGGCCCCCCTTCAATGGCGCGGATTAGTGGAAGCAAGAAAAAATGTGCGGAAGAAAACCGAGTAACTGACAGAATAAAAAGATAGGGTGAACTTGAATTAGTTGGAATAGAACAACACAAACTCAAGTATTAACCTAACTTGAATTGATGTCGTCACTAACAATCATTCAAACCCAATGAAATTGCAATAAAACTAGAGAAAGAATACATAGATAATATAATCAGTCAATTCCGAAACAATATGGAAGAACTCAATTCCGAAACAATATGAAAGAACTACTAATTAGTATGCCAACCAAGATTTGATCCAGAGAAAGAAAGAAACATAAAGAAGAATATATGAGCTTCTCAAGATCATATGACCAATCCCTATGCTTGGAAGCTTTAAATTTAGGCTAAGCTTCTCATAATTCAACTTCTCTAAAACTAAAACTAAGATCCTAACCACTGGGATGATTACAAGTATTTATAATAATTAGAAATGCTTTAAAAGACCAAAATATACTTCAAATAATAGTTTGAGGTTGGCTGTGAGGAACCATCAAGCTGCATTAGCGGTAATTGAGTTGGTATTTAACTTTAGAAAGAACTTTTAATGATAAAAAATGGTAAAAAACCAAATAAGACAAGCCAATGCACGTGAACAAGTCCATTAAGCTACATATAAAAGTCACTTCCTTTTTACAAATTCTCACCTCTGAAGTTCTCACTTTTTTTTTTTTTAAAAAAGAAAGTAACAAATTTCACCTCTGAAATTCTAAATCGTTTCTGAGTGAATCCCTCAAGTCCTTCATGTATCATAGTATCTTGGCTTTATTTTTTTCGACCTTTTTTCTGTATGTGTTTTCTATGTTCTTATACATTTTTTTTTTTTTTTTTTTTTGTGTGTGTGTATATATGTGGAAATTAAATGTTTGTGTGGATCTTCAAGGTTTGGGGTATAAAACATGGGGGCCTACTGTAAGAATATTCCATAAATATTGAATTTAACAGATGTTATTGCTTCATATCTTTTCTTAGTTGTCTGTAATTCTTGATTGTTGGACAATAGATTCCTTTTCTGATGATCAGCAGGATCTTTTGGTGTTTCCATTTGTTAGATTTTGTTCCTTCACTATTATGCCTATCTGCTTTACAAAGTACAAGTGCAATTGGTTGGGTTGTCAAACTTCATAATTCAACGAAATATAGCCTGATGATCTATTTAAGCATGCTTTGACTTACTTTTAATCTCAATAGTATCATCTATCCTTTTGTTCAGAAAGGATGGCGTAGCTCTTCTGAAACAGATCCCTTATATAGAACTATCATAAACCAAAGCTTTTTCCTGGAAATGGGAGCTTATGCACATGGTTGCCCAACATATTATGTGACTCCATCCTTACTTTCCTGGTGCTTGTGTAACCTCATTTGTGATACATCAGAGATTGAGAGAGTAAGACATAGATCAGCTGTTTTGTTATTATTGATCATGAGGCTGGTGATACATTCTGTAGTACTTCATGATTGTTCATTGGTATTCTTCCTTCTATTATGTTGTGTTCCTATAATCTAATAAGCAACTTAAATTCCTGGTCATGCAAAACTTCATAATATTCATATTATTTTTAATCTTCTATCATTATATTTATTCCATTGATTGTAAAGTTTTTCTCCTCAGTGAGAGAGAACCTGCGGGCTACCAAAAAGGAATATGCTAAAACAGAAGATGATTTGAAGTCACTTCAGAGTGTTGGACAAATCATAGGAGAAGTGCTCCGACCTCTAGATAATGAGCGTTGTAAGTACCCTTTATCCTGACTAATATTCATCTACTTTTTTACTCTTAGAAATGCATTATTGATCACTAAGTGTTTATTTATTTTTTTCTTTTACATGAAAAAAGTTATTTAGACCTTTCATTACCTTTTCAGTGATAGTAAAAGCTAGCAGCGGTCCGAGGTATGTGGTTGGCTGTCGCAGTAAAGTGGACAAGGAAAAACTAACTTCAGGCACAAGAGTGGTTCTCGACATGACAACACTTACAATCATGCGCGCACTTCCCCGTGAAGTTAGTAATCACTGTTCTGGTTGCAAGTGTTAAATGTCTGGGCCTAAATTAGAATTATTACATATGTTCATCCCCAATTTCCTTATCATGAGAATTAATGGCAGGTTGATCCTGTTGTATACAACATGCTTCATGAAGATCCTGGCAACATCAGTTACTCTGCTGTGGGTGGACTGTCAGATCAGATCAGGGAGCTGAGAGAATCCATAGAGTTACCTCTAATGAACCCCGAGCTTTTCCTCCGGGTTGGGATTAAGCCTCCAAAGGTAAATTATTCAATATAGTTTCTCTGCATTCTTATACATTTGTCAGCATGGACAGAAATGCTTTTGCTTGTAATATCACTTCTGAGGTAACCGAGGATTCTATCTCAGGGTGTTCTTCTCTATGGACCTCCTGGAACGGGCAAGACATTGTTAGCCAGGGCAATCGCTAGCAACATAGATGCCAATTTCTTAAAGGTGTGCGTACTAGAGTTTGGTTATATCTCCAGTCTAATAGCATTTCATAATGGGCATTTATAATTGGTGATTGCTGCAGGTTGTATCAAGTGCCATTATTGATAAGTACATTGGCGAGAGTGCAAGATTAATTCGGGAAATGTTTAATTATGCTCGTGATCACCAAGTAAGACTTCAATCGGATTCGTTGCATAGTGGGAGTGTTAGACTTGTTGAATGATTCCGGAGGTGCCTTATCATGTTAACACTCTGTTATCCTTATTTGTAGCCCTGCATCATTTTCATGGATGAGATAGATGCAATTGGTGGACGCCGTTTCAGCGAGGGAACCAGTGCAGACCGTGAAATCCAAAGAACGCTCATGGAGTTGCTCAATCAGTTGGATGGATTTGACCAGCTTGGAAAGGTGTGTATTGATCTTAAACGTATATTTCCAACAAAATGTGTTGGGATTTGTTCTATAGTCCATGATTTAAGGCGTGCATCCTTTCATAGTCTCTCTTTGAACTCTCCAAGTTTGGTTTACCTGCCTTACCAAAAAAAATCTTTCAAGTTTAATTGGGTTTGCTGATTAAGGCAGGAAAGATTAGTCATTTATCATAGTACACGGTTGGAATCTGTGCATAAGATGCACCATTTAAATGATCTATGCTTAGATTTTCCTACTTGGGTTGGGATTGGGGGTGGGGGTGGGGGGAGGGGGGAACATCAGGGCTCAGATTATCTTTTTTTTCAACTATTGAAATTTTGTGATCTCAAGCATAAAATTACTTAGTATTTTTAACTCATAAAGAAGTGTAGAATGCATGAAACCAGGAGAGAGATATTGTTTCTTCGCCTGGCCCTATTTAATCTTTATTCTATTTTCAGGTAAAAATGATTATGGCAACAAATAGACCTGATGTTTTGGACCCAGCTCTTCTTCGTCCTGGTCGGTTAGACAGAAAGATAGAAATACCCTTGCCTAATGAACAATCAAGAATGGAAATCCTCAAGATCCATGCTGCTGGGATCGCCAAACATGGTGAAATTGATTATGAGGCTGCTATTAAGCTTGCTGAGGTTTGCTAAAGATGCTAACAAGAAACTATTATACTGCTTCTATTGCATCAATGTTCTGATGACTTATTTTATCCTCAGGGTTTTAATGGGGCTGATATGCGGAATGTTTGCACTGAAGCTGGTATGTTTGCAATTCGTGCAGAGCGTGATTATGTCATCCATGAGGATTTCATGAAGGTATTTGTCTTCTTTTCCTAAATTTTTGTTGGTAAGGAGTTAATTTTAAATTTCACTCACCAGACTGTTTTTCTGGTTCTCCCTATTATGTGATTTCTCTGGTTTTAGATTTAGTGACTCATAGACAATGGACGAAAAAGATCCATGTAGGTGATAGCTACTAGTGGACGATAGGTTCTTGATTACTGTGGGACTTCTCTTATTAATTTTATTATTATTATTTATATATGTTCTCAATATACTTTTACTTTTACTTTATTTATGATGGTATGATATGAGCTTAACTAATGAAATGAGGATTCATATAGCCGCTCCCAACATATTTGGACTGACGGGTAGCTGTTGCAACGAAAGCACTCTTAAAATTCTATCATTAAGGAATGTAGTTTTTTTTTCTTTTCTTTTTTTGATAACCGTGGTGTCCGGTTTTCCTAAAATTCTATCATTTAGGAATGTAGGTTCACTGTCTAAGATTTCACCTTTGCATTTGAAGGGGACATACCTTCTTGTTTCTACTTCGGGTTATTCGCGTTTTTAAATTATTTTTTTTCTTTTCTATTTTCATGTTGGAATTTTGTTCCAGAAAGACACACCTTGTTGCTTTTGCTAAGAATTATTATGTTCTTTAATATTTTTCCTATTTCTCATCTTTCTGTGACAACTATTCTTGCAGGCGGTAAGGAAATTGAATGAAGCAAAGAAACTTGAATCAAGTGCCCACTACAGTGCTGATTTTGGCAAGGAATAAGCACTAGCGCAGGGCCATGGACCAAATTCAATGCCATGATAATGCCGGATGCGGCCTTCAGTTTGCTGTACCATTTGAGTTTGTTTACTCTGTATTTTAAATTATGTAAAGCAGCAAACACTCTCCCTGAAAGCAACTGCATTTATTTTCTCGTGAAGTCTGTTTTAAGGATGGTAGAATAGAATACAGACGGTGGACGTTTATTTGCTGCATTTGCGTTTCTATGTAATGAATTCTGATTGGCGTTATGCCCGAAAAGAAAAACAATGCTTAAATGGTGAACGCTTATTTGTGGCATTAGGCGATACAGTCAAAACCCAGTATTCAGTCGACCCTTGACAAACTTTAGGACAGACAACATGCCAAAACCCAGTATTCTTTTTAGCCATTACATCAACTTTTTGTTATAATGTTTTCTTGTACTTGCATGTTCTCTGCCAATTTCTTCAAGTCAAATCAATCTTGTAACTAAAAGACAATTTCTCACGAAGTTACGACAGAGGATCACCACAATTCACTTTACAATTTAAATTAATGTAGACTCGGTTGCAAGTAATCAGTAACTATGATATTCGTGTCGAAGGGAATTGAATCAATACAACGAAATATAGCTCTCTAGTGCCACTGCAACGCATCCAAAGCTTGTTGGTGAACTTGTTTATCACCTGCTGCCACTACATTGAAACCTGCAAAGTGAAGCTACGATATATTTCACATGTCGACTTGGAGGCATATTTTAAGAAATCCAAGATTGCTTCTGTATATGAAATGAGAATATAAAATGAAAACAGAGCTAAGAATTACTTGTAGCTGGTGAACCAGCAGAAGCGTTCCAATTAAATTGTTGTCCTTTCCAGTCAGTTATAATCCCTCCGGCACCTTCTATTACTGGTACAAGAGATAGGAAGTCGTACGGCTGAAATTGTTTGTTTTGACATCAGCATAGAGGTTATGAAAGTTAAAAATGCAATTTAATGTCACTGGTTGAGGGAAGTAAAACAACAAAATTTTCACCCTGCATCATTATGTTTATCAGGCAGTAGGATATACTGATATACCAAAATTCCAATCAGTTACCACTCCACTGACATTATACATAACCAATGAGGATATGCTTGTTGTCCTCTATGAGAAGAGAAAAAGCTCAATATACATATTTGGTAAGTATTAATCATATCCTTTACTAATCTACGTGATACAGCAGAGAGCAGAGTGGCTGACCTTAAGACCAGACTCTATTACAAGATCCACAAATCCAGAAGCCAATAGCGCATAAGCATAGCAATCACATCCATACAGTGGAACTTTCACCTGTAACAGAAATACACAAAGAGAAAGGAATTCATATTGGAGGTATGAAAATGCAACTTATATCCATTCGCTTTTTCCTTTTGGTTTCCTCCTATTCAGATCTTCTTGTTGCCCTTCTTGTCCCTTCCCCAGTTTTTGCCTATCTTGATTGCAAATTAGCAAGATCTGTATTCAACGATTTTCTCGCCATAATGTTACATACCTTGCTTCTAACACGAGAAAATGCAGTTTCAGCGTCCCCATCAAACAAATGTGGGCTGGTAGTGTACCTAAACATGAAAGAATATAAATGAGAAAGTAGATACTACACACTTCTGGTATACCTAATAAATTGATGAACAGATACACAGAATACAAGTACTTGAATGATGCTCCACTAATAAGAATGGGAAGGTAGCTGATTTCTACTCAAATAATGGTTGGCAGCTAATCTTTAGAAGGGGCCTCAATGATCGAGAAATAGATGAAGTTGCTCAAGTGACACAAATGCTGAACAGTGTTAAATTCAAGGGCAACAAGAAAGATTCAATGTTTTGGACTGCAAACAATGATGGAATATTCACTGTAAACAGTTGTTACACTATGCTACAGAAATAAGGGATGTATGAATCAGATTGGCCATGGAAAACAAAAGCACTTATCAAAATAGCATGTTTGGGTGGGTGGACAGCAAAAGAAGCTTGTCTAACACGATAATCTACAGAAGAGAGGCATTATTTTAAGTAATAAATGCTACATGTGTGAAGAAGATTGAGAAACAGTCAATCATCTTTTCTTTCCTTGCAAAGTGGCACGGCATTGCTGGGTGCTATTCCTTAAAAGGTATAGTATTAATTGGGTTATGCCACCAAATGTAAGTGTCTAGTGGAGACATGGCAACATCAGACAATGACTAAGAGTCAACAGTAAATATAAGAACGATTCCCCTATGTGTCTCTTATGGACAGTATGGGTGGAGAGAAACAGAATTTTCTTTGAAGGGACAAAACAACATGCATCCACGATAAAAGATAGATGTCTTTTGATTTTTTCTTTTTTTGGGGGGGGAGGGATTTGTAAAAGGAGTGTTATGGAAAACATGAATGAGTATTTAAATTTTTTAGAAGAGATAGGAGATATGTAGTTCTTTTTCTGCTTCTGATAGTAGATTAGAATGCAGTATTCTTATCTTCGTGCTACCTTTATTTGCAAACATTAACTTTTTCAGCAAAAATAAAAGAAGCTGAGTAACAATGTTGTATTTTTGTAGAGAAAGGGTTCTAGGGAGAAACATACAGGTAGGCTTTTGAAAGACTTGAACAATTGCGTGTGGAGATTTGTTGCCCATTCAAGGAAGTTCGTCGCCCACTTAAACCAGTCCACCTCTCTCTCAGTACAGGCTGGTCAATAACACCAAGAATCTAGAAAAGCAGAAATGAAGAGAAGATCATGTAGACCAACTTTTGAAACCACAGTCTACCGTAGCATACGTAAGGACATTATATATGGTATCATGAGCTGGAACACTCATTACACCAAGGGAAAGCTAAATAAGGCGGTTCAAGAACCGAACACAGTATTCTTAACACGAGTGATCAATAAGGCAAAAAAGCACCAAACACAATATTGCATTGACAACTACTAAGATATAAAATACGAAAGCATCTACATGATATTGCTAATTTCTTAAATAAACATCAATATTCCAAATTCAGGATGAGGAATGACTGCACAAGAATATACTAAATGGCTAATACACAAGAATACAACTAAATGGCTAATGCATACAGGAACTATGCATATATCAAAACGATCTAGAACTTCACTATTGTGAGACAAATGAAACAAGAGGTGATTAAGCACGTTCTCAAAATGGAGTTATATTTAGTCCACCAACAAACAAAATGGATGTTCTCTGTTTTCCTTTTTCTCTGTTATTTTTTGGTTATATATTCATGATACCCATCTCCTTTTCCTTTTTTATTAGTTAATCATGATAATGTCTTCTACTGAGAGAAAATTTTGTTAGCTACAGTTACAAATCAAAATATGCCAACAGACGCCTGCCTTAGAGTAAAATGACTTGACTAGGCTTCCCCACCAGCAAATGTGGTCCCAATGCCTCAAAGTTTAGGAGAAAAATTGATAGTTGGCAGGACTAATATGCAAGCTTTCATTGATCTAGTAGCAAGCTAGGCTTTATATTGATACAAATACAATCAACTGGCTGGCGATTCATACCGGTTTACCTTTGTACAACAGTGCAATAAGAGTGCCAAACACAGGTTTCCCTGTAAGTCAAAAGTATCCCGATGAATGAATATTTGAACTATAAGTTGAACAAACTTGCTATGGAAAGACAAGCAAGTACCGGTAATGAAACTCTTTGTCCCATCTATCGGGTCTAAAACCCAAACATAGTCTGCAGTTTCCTCTTGACACCTCCATCCCTTCTCCTCTCCATAACTATCACCAAGCAGTTTAAATACAAAATTTCAGCAGACAAACATACAGAGATGGAGTGATACATGAAATAGAGTCAAAACAAATGCAATATCTTCAACACACCGGCCATGCCACATAGCAAAATATCAAGAACAAAAGTGGATCTATAAGAGTTGCATTGACTTGTCTGTGTCAAGTTAGGGCCTGTTTGGATGGGCTTTTAATAAGTAGCTTATAAGCCAAAAGCCATAAGTTGGTATTACCCTACTTTTGGCTTTTGGCTTATAAGCACTTGTTTTGACTTAAAAATAAGTGCTTTAAAGCATTTTTTTTACTTTGCCAAACACCACTAGAATTGAAAAAGTGCTTATAAGCTAAAAGCACCTAAAAATAAGCCAATCCAAACACCCACTTAGAAGTGTTAATGGTATTCGGCTACTACAAGGATGATCTTATCATCTCGTAAAATGAGTGCTCTTTTCTCAATTCTAACCTTCTGTATTGGTATTATACAAGTAAATAGAGTGAGTTCTACCACTTAAAACCTACAGAGACCTCACTTGTATTCTATTATAACAGCCTTATCAAAGTTTAAAGGCAAATGTTGAAGATTATACAAAGGTTTTGGTTGTTGATATTTGTTGCAAAGTGGTTTCTCCGACTAAGATCATTAACTGTACTGTTTCTCTAGACATTTGACCTTTCGTTTCTCAATAGAGACAAATAGCACACTGCAAATAAGTTTCCAGCAAATGCATACCAAAATGAGATAATAGCGACCATTTTTCCAACGGAAAGAGTGAGGTTATGGCCACAACTCACAAGTATCATATGCTAACTATCATACTAAAATCAACAGGGTAGCCCGCCCAGCTGAAAATGCTCATTCTAAATTTGACACACACACATTAGAAATCAAATATCATTGAATTATCATAGTGAAAAGCAGTAAACTAGTGAGAGCAAAAGTGAGGCCAAACTGAAAATGCTGATTCTAAATTGAACACGCAGGCATTAGAAATCAAATATCACAGAACAACCGAAACGACAAGTAGTAAATTTATTAGAGCTTAACTAACTCACATTGCATGGGAAGGGAAATTCTCTTGAATTATCTTCACCATGGATTCCTCCGCCGCTTGATCAGCAATTGTCACCGGACCTTAAAACACGAAATTTATAAATTATATAAATCGACAAGCAATTTATTATTCGCGTCAAAATGAACGAAAAACTTACTCAAATCTTCCTTATCGAGAATATCGAAGCTTTTCCGAAAGTATTTACGAATAACTTCACCAGCAGCATCAGCAATTTTGTTACTAACAGTAGCAAATTCGTCGAGCTCCGACTCATCAACTCCTAAATCATCGATTTGTACTTGATTACGGAGCGCACAATTCGAAGCCATCCTATAGGAGGACAATTTGATACCTCCGGAGATCGGAAACGATTTGATACCGGAGAGGATTTTCCGGCGATTATACCGGCAGACGCCGGAGTTTGATGAGGAGAAAGGTAAAGAGTTGCGGGGATTTAGAGAGAGAAAGTGAGATTGAGAGAGCATTTGCATTTGCGTCTGCATTTGTGAGGGTATAAATAGGCGGGAAAAAGATGCGTTCACGAGTGAGACAGAGAGATTGGTGGGAGTTGAGAGAGTGAGAAGTGACGGTGTAAAGAATAAAGAGGGGAATTGAAAAAGGGCAAGTATTTAGAAGATGATGTGTTGCGAACACACAGCAAACAGTGCGACCCAACTGTTAAATTTGTAAATAGTAATTGGATCATCATGGTATTTTTGGATTATGACATTATAGCCATGCTGAGTTAATACATATAAAAATGATCCTAAATTTAACATCAAATTATAATTTTGATCTTAAATTTTGATAGTGCACAAATATGACCTTTAACTATTTAAAACTGCACAAATATGACCTCCAATCTTATGTAGCAAAATGCGTATTTAACATGCAAAACTGGGCGCGTCCAGCTTAAAATCTAAGGGCATAATACATAAATATAACCTTAAACTTTGACAGTGCACAAATATAACCTTTAACTATTCAAAACTGCACAAATATGACCTTTAAATGACTCTTCACTATTATTTTTTCATTATTTTTGGCTCAAAAATGAAAATGACATCTAATTTCTTTTGTCATTGCGGAAAAAGAGCAATATTGAAGATTTATTAATTAGGCGGGTCAGCCTCATACGAAAAAATCGAGCGGGTATGTATATATATAGTATAAAGCAGAGGACGAATTTAAGTTATATAATATATCTAAATATTATTTATTTAAATATTAAATTAAAGATGAAACTATATTAATAATAAAAAAAATTATAGTTTTAATAAAACGATATTAAATTAATGTTATTAAGGATAGTAGTAGTATATTAAATTAACGTTATCAAATTAACGTAATTAAAATGTTATTAAATTAACGTTATTAAAACGTTATTAAATTAACGAAGGGCGGACCTATGTGGTTGCCATGGGGTTCACCCTAACCCCCTCGGTAAAAAAATTACGTTATATATATATAAGATAGAAAATGTATATTTATGTACGTATATTAATATTGAACCACATGAAGCAAGACACTTAGATAGCCCAGTGGTGTTATTTGCTCTTCTTGGATGTTTCCTTCAGCCTACTGTGCGGGTTCGATCCCTGCTAGTGGATGTTTTTTTTTTTAATTAAAAAAACGCTAAGTGTTGCTGCTATAGAAATAAATAATAATAATAATAATTTTTTTAAAATTATAATAGATAAGGTATGCATTCTATCCTCCACAGATTTCACATGTGAGATTGTGTTGAAAATTATCTTGATACTGAAGACATAATTATTGAATTATAATTTTTTTAAGTTTGTCAATTATTTTTGTTTTTCTTGAATGATTTTTCAAACAGTAGTTATAGTACTATGTACAATATCAATATCAACAAAAGAGATTGATTATGATAGTGCAACCAAAGCTAGAAAA
Source organism: Capsicum annuum (assembly GCF_002878395.1). NCBI lineage: Eukaryota > Viridiplantae > Streptophyta > Magnoliopsida > Solanales > Solanaceae > Capsicum > Capsicum annuum. The sequence goes on from NC_061118.1 coordinate 170,110,207, forward strand.
GATGCCTACACTAATAAATTTATATATGAAGAGATATTATGTGAGATGTTTTGATAATGATAGAGCAATCAAAGTGACAAAGATATGCACATCAAGAATTTCGTTTATGAAGAAATATGTTGTAGCATTTATTGCATTGTGTAGTAACATTTATATTTATCATTTAAATGAATTTTATATTTATTTTAATGTCACCTGCTATTTAATTTCATACAATTTGTTTTCTTTATATAATAATTATTCGTATCTATTAAATAGATATAACATTTATGTTAATGCTAATTTGTATTTTTGAAATAATTTAATTTTTTTATATATAATTTTATTGATTGACGCGAGATACTCGTGCAAAGCACGTACTCTAATCTAGTAATATTATGTGCATGTGCTACACTCTCCAATAAGGTGGAAAGTGATGAATAAAATGTGGACATGTGTCATTTTATCCAAATAAATTATAAATAATTAATTTAAATAAAAAATACCCAAATAATTTATAAATAATTAATTTAAATAAAAAAATATCCCCTCCCCCTAACCTACCCACTTCACCAGCCTTCTTCTTCAAACACCCTACCCCACTCACCCCACCAGTCTTCTTCTGCAAACATCCCACCCGCCCGCTACCCCCCACCCCACCAGTCTTTTCTTCAAATACCCCACTCACCCCATCACCACCACCCCGCCAGTCTTTTTTCCCTCTTTATCTTTTTAAAAGACCCCGCACCCCCTCCCCACCCCTGCACCCAGTCATCTCCTTCCCCCTCCCCCTCCCCCACCACCAAATGATCTTCACCATGAACAACAATCGATCATACTTCACAGATTTAGCTTTATTTTTTAATCTTTTTCATTGATTTTACTTCGATTTTTAATTTTTCTTCACTGATTTTGCTTGATTTTTAGATTTTCTTCGTGAAATTAACTTCATTCTTCAGATTTGCTTCATCGATTTTGCTTTGATTTTTTTTTATTGATTTTGTTTGATTTTAATTTTTTATTTATTTTGTTTGATTTTGCTTCTTTTTAATAAAATTAGAACGATTCATCTGACAAGAACCAAGTCCCTTTTTGATAAAATTAATATTTTTATGATTTTCTCGAATTTGACCTTGACATTGATTTCTAAGATGGCCTTTCTTTCCACAATGAGTACAGAATTTTAATCCAGCAGGATTACCTTATGAGGATTTGTGTTCTTCGGGTTTAAAACCAATCCCATGTTTAGTGGTGATTTGACTATCCTGAATTTGAGTTAACAGTGTTGAGGATCTGATCCACTTTTTGTTGTATTCTAACTCATCTTTAGTCCTTGCAAGATTTTTCTGCAGCAACCTATTTCTTTCAGTAATCTCTTGAAGATTTGCAGTCAATTTCTTAATGTCATCTTTCAAAGATTGTTGAAAAGTGATTGCTTGACTTTTTCTTTTAGAAGAAAATTCCTTTAAAGAGTTTTTCAAGGAACGATTTCTTCATCAAGACTTTGATAGTCCGTTATTAAAGATGCATAATCGCTCATAAGCTGATTCTTGTCAGAAGAAGCAGAATAATAGGCATCAATAAGAACATAAGCCAAATTTTCAAGTTTTCTCTTAGAAAATTTTTTGAGTTCAGGTTTAAGATCAAGAAAGCATACCTCAGATTCTCCTTGTTCAGTATGACCATCTGAGTCTGAACTTTTCATGTCTGAAAGTATGGCCTCCTTAAAATTTTCTTCCTGTTGTTCACCTTTCGAATCATCAATTGCAACAAGTGCTAGAGTGTCCTCATCATCAGATTCTACCATAGCCAGTAATGATCGATTTTGTGGCTCTTCATCTTCAAATTCATCAGAAGAGTTTTCCATTTTAGTAAGAACCCTTTTAACAACAACACCAGCTTCACGTTTTGTCATCTTTCCATCAATGGAAGAACCAGGTCCTTCTTTTGTTCCTTATATTTTTCTTGGTTATTTTTCTTGTGCTTCACTTTCCATAAAGGACAAAATTTGATGAAGTGTTCAGGATTGCCACACTTGTGACACACTTGATCATGATTTTTCTTTTCATAATTTCTCAAAACCTGGTTCCTATTTTGTGAATTCAGGCTCTTCCTCAACACCTTTTGAAATCTCCGAGTCATGAGGTCAAATTCTCAAGTTCAAAATCTACCTTTTTAGTAGCTTTTAGAATCAAATTATTTTCCCTTGAGACCCCAAAATTTCACGTTTTTTATTTTTCTTAAGCTCATACATTTTCAAGTTTCCGATAAGCTCATCCATGATTAATGTGTCTAAGTTATGAGCCTCAGAGATAGCTTCAACCTTACATTCCTATGACTCCGGCAACACACTGCACAATTTTTTGAACAGTCTTACCATTGGGAACAACTTCACCTAGAGAGTAGATTTCATTAATGATTGATGTGAACCTGGTATGAATCTCCTAAATAGTCGCTCCTTCCTTCATCCTAAATAATTCATATTTTCTGTTTAGTACATCAATCTTAGACTTCTTCACTTGACTGGTACCTTCATGAGCTGTTTGTAAAATGTCCCAAATTTCTTTTACAGTGGAACACGAGGATATCCTATTTTACTCATCAGGGTCAATTTTATAAATTAAGATTCTTTTGGCCTTTGCATTATTTTGAACATTGATCTTATCATTATTATCAAATTTCAATCTCCCTTTAGGAACCCATGTCTTTCCATCTTCACCAAGCTTGGTTGGAATTGTTGGTCCATCCAACACAATGTTCTAGAGATCATGATCCTCTCCAATAATGAAGTCCATTATCCTATTCATCCTCCACCCATAATATTGTCCGTTAAACAGAGGTGGTCTAACTTGCGAAGAACCTTCCTAAGATGTTAGTGGGGCAGCCATCTGATCCTTTTTAAGGTGTTAGCCTTTAATTAAAAAGAGCTGCTCTGATACAAACTGTTAAAAATTAACTAATTCCACCACACGTATTAGGAACCTGGTCTCAAAAATTTCAGTAATCAGCTAGTAAAATAAAGTGCAACATAAATTTATCATGAAAAACTCCTTGCTTAAGGGAGTAAAAAATCACGACCTACACTGCGTAGGATTTCACCATCAATCTCCACTAATTTCAAAGAGTTTTGTTCAAGATTACAAATCTACAATCCTAGAACTTAACTCTTAACTCACAACTCAACAGTTTACTGCAACTGTTCAACTCACTATATGAGCACTCCAAGAAGTCAAACCCGCTTCTTGTTACAATGCCTCACAAACAAGAAGTCAAACCTGCTTCTTGTTATAACACCCCACAAATAAGAAGTCAAACCCACTTCTTATTACTCACACTCACAATGTTCAATAATAGGAAAGATTACAACTCAGAATCTATCCTATTACAAAATCAAAACTCATCAATTTACTCCAACTGATGAACTCAACAAAGATTACTAACTCTATCCTTAAACTTTTCAAACTTCAATATTCAGTAATGCAAACTCGAACAGAAACTGTGAATCAGGTTTTTGTTTTGCTGTGATGAAGTCCTGCAGTTTTTGCTTCGATGGCTATTGCTCTCAAAATGATATATTTCGTGGATGTGCAATGAGTGCGGCTCTCAGTGGTATTCATGCCATATATATGCTGGATATTTGTCATACCCTAGAGTATCACGAACTAGGACTCTTTCTCCAAATGGAACATGATTTCGCATAAGGAATTAGGTGATTCCTTTCCTTATAAGGAGATTGTATCATACAAGAAAACTTTGACTCCTCTTTAGACTTTATTTTTTTTTTTATTTCTTTCATTCTTTATTTCTTTCTTTCCCTTATTTCTTTATTTTCTTTTTTATTTTGTGGCTCCAATATTCCTTATTTGTACTTGATTTTTTTGTGTATTCACGTCACCTGTTCTGGGACCTGCTTCACACCTGTTCTGGGACCCGATTCACATGATACATCATACAAAAGACAACAAATAATAAACCAGGTTTTTATTTGTCAATCGTCAAAATTACAAACATGTTCTCCCACTTTTCAACAGTTTATGATTCAGGAAAATGAGGAGATTGACGAGAATGTCACACATCGTATTGGTGCATGGTGGTTAAAATGGAGGCTCGCTTCAGAAGTATTGTGTGATAAAAGGTGACTCCGAAGCTTAAAGGCAAGTTCTACAAAGTGGCAGTCCAACCGGTTATGTTGTATAGAGCGGAGCGTTGGCCAGTTAAGAATTCTCACATCCAAAAATTGAAGGTGGCAGAAATAAGAATGTTGTGATGGATGTGTGGCCTTACCAGGAAAAATAGGGTTAGGAATGAGATTATTAGGGAAAAGGTGGGAGTGGCTTCGGTGGAGGATCAAATGCGAGAAGTGAGGTTTACGTTGGTTCGGATATGTGATGAGGAGGACCTCAGATGCTCTACGGAGATGTGAGGGTTTAGTTATGGATGAATTTAGGCAGGGTCGGAGTAGGTCGAGAAAATATTGGAGGGAGGTGATTAGGCATGATATGGAGCAATTACAGCTTACGGAGAACATGACCCTTGATAGAAAGGTGTGGAGGATGCAGATTAGGATAAAGGATTAGGGGATAAGAGTGTGACTGTAACAGTAGGGAAGAATACTTTGTTTGTGTGGAGTTTCGTGTTCGTGATATTTAAATGATGCATGTCTATAATTTCGGATTAGATAGTTTACTATCTATAGTAGCGTCTTGAGGTTATATTATTTCCTGTATTATTTTAAATGTTGTATTAGTTTATCTTACATATTGTATTGATTTATTTACTTTAATGTTTTTATGTTTGTTATACTGTTACATGTCTTGAGCAGAGGTTCTATTAAAAACGTCTCTACTTCACCTGAAATCTTCATTTGAAGTAGTGGTATGTCTTTCATCTGAAGTAGTGATATGATCTGCGTACGCTTTACCTTCTTCAGACCCCACTAAGTGAAAATATGCTGAATATGTATGTATATTAATCCACCTGTAAATTAAACAATTACACAATAACATAAATATTACTCACATTAGAAGTTGTCAACCAACATTTGAAAAAAAAAATAGTAAAATTTAAGCAGTTGATGATTCGCATACTCAAAACAAAAAAAGACTGGCAAATTAAATGTACCATAGCGATCAAATTTGCAGAGATTAGATTTAAAATACAACTAAAAGGAAAATTTTATAAAAAGGATTGATGGATAGTTGTCACTTAATTCTATTGTTCATGTATTATTAAAATCATGTATAAATAATTCCATGATTTCCTAGATATAAAATAATACTCTATGATGTATTATTAAGTTATTCATCGATGGAGATTAATTTAAATTGACCAAATTTTGATTTAAAAAAAAAAGAATTGATCAACCAAACATTGTACTGAATTAAATTTTTAATCCATGAACTATTGCAATAATTTGTACTGCCTGCATTATTTTTCTCTAATGCATTTTTAATGTTTACCTAGGGGCATATGGTCTCTCAAGTCGGAATAGGCTTTCGTCCTGACCAAATTGGAAGAGCAGAACCAAGTGCAGCTAACCTGAAACGAACGGAGTCCGGAACTAAAAGGGACACTTTTTTAGATTTTGGAGTCAAAACAGATAGTACTAACCTAAAACGAACGGAGTCCGGAACTAAAAGGGACACTTTTTTAGATTTTGGAGTCAAAACAGATAGTACTTTAATTTATGTTAAAATAAATAGTTTGTCCATTTTTGGGCAAACTACAACTAACGGTGTTTGTTAAACGTTTGCGGTGAAAAAATTATTAATATGATTTGCCTAAAAATGGGCAAATTGTATTTCATGTAATTATATATTTTGTAGTGTTAAACATCTGCATCTCTAATTTTAAATTATGGATTTAAAAAGTATAGATAACAAAATATAATTTATAAAAATTAAAATTTGTAATAAAAAATAAATAACAACTAATAAAATCAAATTTAAATTGAAAAACATATTACATGCCAGATTCAAACTACTAAAATTATTAAAAGAAAAAAAAAAAAACATACTGCATAAACATTAAACAAAAATTTCAAATCAAACAGCAAATCAATATAACACATAAAAACTTTTGTAATTTTCCTGCTCGATTTAATTTTTCTTTAAATTCTTTTAGTGATGTCCTCTCATAGTATTCTGTAAAATCGCAATATCATCATCAAATGTGAATCTCTTCAATCGTGACAAAATGGATATTCGTTTCATTTATTAACATACATTTTACCCACCAAAACTAATCACATCCATCATTTTCCTAAAATAACACAAGGAACAAAATTAACACAAATATTTTTAATTGAACTAACTTAAAAAAATTTAGCTTCGAACGCTCACAGCCTCGAAACCTATAACCATTCATTGTATTTACATACACATGTAAAAGATAATTATGAAGGGATTCTCAAAGCCCAAAGAAAGTGAAGCTCTCCAGGCAATTCACATTACAAATTTTTTGTTTGTCCATTTTTGGACAAACCATATTAACAATTTTTTCACCCACACATTTAACAAACACCGTTAATTTTAATTTGCTCAAAAATGAATAAACTACCCATTTTATAACATAAATTAAAATGGTACTCTTTAAGTTCAAAAGACGTCCCTTTTAACTTCGGACTCGAAGGAACGATTAACATTCACGTTTAAGATCAATTGAACACCATTAAAATCCTTCACCATGAAAAAGAAGACTAAAGACTCCAATTTTACTAATTACACCACTGAAAGATCAATTGAACACCATTAAAATCCTTCACCGTGAAAAAGAAAACTAAGACTCCAATTTTACCAATTACACCACTGATCTACGACCAACCAAGCAAACGCTACAACGTTATACTGTTCACAAGCAACTTGCTACCACCACAATACAATCAAAGAGTCCCATGACATAAATACAACAAACATATGTTCTTATTTCATCATTCCATTTAACTAGCTATAGCTATCTACTGGATCTAGTGATGATTATGATGACCAGGTAACTTCTCCTTGATCTTCTCCATCATACTCTTCTTCTCATGCTCTGGAGCTGTACTCGTCGACATGGCACTTGTAGTCGTCGTCGTTCCAGCTCCAGCTCCGGTGCCAGCACCGTGATGGTGTGGTTCCTCATCCTTATGCTTCCCACCTGTTAATTTGTCTTTTATCTTCTCTTTCAGCCCTTTCTTCTTCCTCCTCCCACCTTGCCCGTCATCTTCTGACTGCACCACAGTAATTTAACAGTGTTATAACGCAATAACAGTTACTCCGATCCCTTGTATGTAAAGGGTTTCCAAGGTACACATTCTTTAAAAAATTTGAAATAATGTATCCAACTTCAAATAGTTTGTGTAAAAGAAGAAAAAGCTTCTTATTCATAATGTATGAGAGAGAGAGAGAACTTTTTAGGTATACAGAAAGCGTAAAAGGAAAAAGAACAAAAAATAAAAAACAAACCCAGAGTTGAAAGGATCAATCGAAATAGTCGCTAGCAGGTGAATGCAAGTATAAGCAGATGCACGGATGCATGTATAATTCATGTATAACATGTATATATGACTGTATATAATAAATGAATCAATCTATGGGCTAAAACAGCAAATATGCTCGACTAGACGTGTAAAGATCCCAAAAAGTAATAACAAAAAAAAAAAAAAATAGGGTGACAAGGGCATGTATGAGATGCATATCCAAAAATGTAAGATCATCATCATACCGAGCTAGAGCTTGAACTGCTGGAGCGGTAAAGCCCCTTTTGTTGCTGTTGCTCCGACTCCGCTTTCGTAGTACCCGCACCAACACCTAATCCAGCAGCACCGGCAGCTAAACCAGCAGAACCTACTCCAGTAGTGTGTGTCAACTTCTCCCCAACAGTTGTAGCACCGGTGCCAGCAGTAGTACCGTGTGGCAACTTCTCATCACCAACTGTTGGAGCAGCATAGCTAGCCGTTTCTGGCAATTTTTCACCAACTGATGGAGGACCAGTGCTGGTGGGATGAACAGTAGTTGGAACAGTAGATCCAGCAGTGGTTGCAACTCCAGTAAGGTGCATAGGGTTACCATATTCATCAGTAAGCTGCACTGGATGACCGTATTGGTCAGTCAATTGAATTGGATTTCCATGTTCATCACGTAAGTCCGCCATATGTGAAGGAAATTTGGCTTATTTTTTGTTTATCGAAAAAGCTGAGTGGTGATCATTTTAAATTTAAAAGGGTGAAGAGACGGTGGAACTTCAGCTGCTTCTGCATGAGTGCATTAAACTGGATGGTCACACGTATGCAGAAACAGCACCATAAGCTGCCACGTAGGAGAATGAGCACACGTGTATCGGTGTAAAACGACAAACGAATTTAGATTGTATCGATTCGTTAGCATCAGCTTTTTTCTGCTCTATCTGATCTAGTAGAGGACAATATAATATAATTTTAATAGAGTTGTTATATTAGATAGGCTTGAAAATTAAAGGGGAATTCCGGTATAATCTCAAAGTCACGCTAAATTCATGAAAAGGGGCGCGTTTTAAGGTGTAATAGCAAGCAATTTATTGTCCCATCGGAAACGAATAAATCTCACCCCTGATTTAGTTGATTATTATTGCATGTCATAACATTTCTAAATTATCATTTTATGTTTATTGTAATTTTCTTTTGCTTACTTGTCCTAAATATAATTTGAAGATATTAGTTTCATCCCCTTTTATTATATTATATATATTCAAACAAAAATAACTAAGTAACTACTTGAAGTCTGCGCACTTAAATGTTCTGGTTTATTGAACCCAATGTCCTCCTTTCACAAAATTTATTTCATATGATAATTGTCGTTCACAGACTTATCATTGACCCCCTCCCCACACCCATCCCAAAAGAAAAACCCATCCTTAGGGTTAGACCATTTTAGATTATTTTCCTTCGGTTGTACTTTTTCTGGTGAAGTGCAGTAGCGTGCAATTTAGAACGAGAGGGGTTCGGATGGCAATAATGGCGTAAGATGGGGGTTCAGATTCCTGGTCTATGCTGCATGTAATGGAGAAACAAATAAAGTTGATGCATAATAATAACAGTCGATAGCATTTCGTAAATAAGGATTGTGAAAGATGTAGTAGCTTTACTGATTCTTAAGCACAATAGTAAGGAAAAAGAAAAGCCCAGGCAATTACGTCCCATGTACCACCGCTAAAAGATCATTATATCTTCAGGCAGGCACATAAATTGTCAAGATATTTGCTGCAAGTTAAGGGAGAAGCATTTAAGAGCATACAAAAGTCTTGAGGGATAATTCCATGCCCTTGACAAGGAACAAACCAAATTTGAATGTACACAATGAAAAAACTACCAGCTGATACTACTTTTTTTTTCTCCTTTCCTATATCATGAATTGATCATTCAACTTGTATCCCAATTTCTTACATTGTATACTTCAGAACCTAACCTAAATTATGGGAATCCATATCCGCCAGCAAGATCCTGACGCTATTACACGTCTCTACTATCCTTACAAGGGGAGAGAGCTGACCTGCGGCACCTGCAGATGTGACAATAATGCAATTCAGTACTCAGAAATGCAATTTAGATATGTTACTAGAGAAATCTTTTTGAGTTAATATCTATCAGAAAACCAACTGCGAATATAATATGCTAGAGAACATTATGATGGTCCCAGATAAATTTCCTCGTGAAGATAATGTGTTGTTACCATTTATCATCCACCAAGCGTTACTCCTTGCTAGATCTTGCCCAAAAAAAACCCTTCTTCCTGGAAGAAGAGCTCTCCGAAAAGGATTTTGTCCCCTTTGAACCAAAGGAAAAATGACGCAGCAAGAAGGGCTTTCCTGAAGAGCTCTTCATGCTGGAACTTGAGCTCATCTTGGGACACCTTCCACTATGTCCACTACTTTTCTGACGATCAAATAGAATAAGATTGCCGTTAAAATCACTGTCAACAACCCGATTTCTGAATCTCTTTCGAGCTTTCAAGTCCATCTGACTTTTCATTGCTTTTTCAGACATCTTCAATGCCTGCTTCTCCCCAAAAGTACAAACAGGACAGGCTGGATCATACTTGTTGATTTCTGAAGTCATACTCTCCAAACACTCAGCATGGAAAACATGGCCACAAATTAGTACAGAAACAACAGCAAGTTCATTTGAGGACCATGATGCTCTCTCTGTTAACAGCTTTGTACAAATGCCACAGGTTTGGAGATCTATAGAAGGTGAACTGGAACTTCGACCACCAGCTCTGCTCACCTTGTCACGATGGAAACCCATGGATTCACTATCAAATGACCACCTATCTCTACGAGGATTGGCAAGTAGGTCAGAGAAGCCAGGAACAGACCATCCATCTGATGATCCACCAATGGAGCCCCTGGTTGATTCATTACTCCAACCAGGGAGCATGAAGGATGGTGATTCTTCAGAAATTGAGAATGTAGGTGACTTTATTCCTGGTATATGACTCTCAGAAACTCGCCGGCCCAGCTGGTGGCCGGAAGAATATTGAGGCAAAGGAGTAGAACTGGCAGGAAGCAGCCGACTTTTTGATGATAAAGGAGATGTAGATACTGATGAAACAGAGGGAGCTGATGGAGAGAGCTTTACAGGAGAGGAGTAGGGAACTGCTGATGGTTCAAATGATTCTTTGACCTAAATACCAAAAGAAAAGAAGTCAGAAAAGTCAAATGCTTGGGGCACATGCCTAGAAAGTATCTTCAGCAAAACTTGAAACTGCCTTGTTCTTACCTCTGTGGAACTTCTCACAACCGATGGATCTGCAAAAGCAAGAAAATTACTGTTATCTTACAAAGTACAAACAGTATAATATTGTCAACAAATACAATACATTAGTCCTTCTTTCATGTCATATATAACCCAAGGCCAGGAAACAGAATATCCTATTTTAAGTTCTTGAATCTTACAGGTCACTAGAGGAAAATGCAAATGACATTACATTTCCTACAGAACTAAGAATCTAAAACCATGAAACCACTTGCCTTCACATTAAATGGTCATCCTCAGCGTCTGGCCACAATCAAATCAAGAGATATTGGGTACAAAAAGAGATGTCTTGTCTCTAAGACATGTAAAAATAGGTCTAAAACTAGGCATTCTGTGTAAGTTTATGTTGAATTGAGCATGACGACTGGTTTGGTTCCAGCTTCAAACATGACCAAACTCAAGGAGATCTGCTAAAAATGTTTGAATACCACAAAGTCAATAATGTCTTGTAACACTTACTTCCAACTAACTTTGCCTAGAGAAGATAAAAAATAACAAATTTATGTGATGCTCACTAACTGACCAAGTAAAATTACTTTGTCCATGCAATTGAAAGAACCAGATCGTTAACTAGAAAGGGGAAGCTGATTCAGAAGCCTCATCATTACATATCAAGCTATATTTCTTGGTATGACCAAGGGCAGGGGAGGAACAAACCAACTTCCAGCTGCCTCCCAAAATAAGTGTCAACATCATTCTTTTCTCTAGTATCGACATCATTTAGTCATAGAAAATTTGAAACAAAGGCCCCATCATTTAGGTGGAGAACGGTAGGTAAGGATAAGCCATCGAACTTTGAACCATGCGCCACTGACCCTCAGAGATTTCTTGGTTATATACAAAGGATTATAGGCATGTCATTTCACAAATAAAAAAAGTTTGAAAATGGCAAATCACACGTCTGGTTGGTTGACCTCCAAATCCAAACATGTTTGATTTCTTGGTTATATACAAAGGATTATAGGCAAGTCATTTCACAAATTAAAAAAGTTTGAAAATGGCAAACCAAACGTCTGTTTGGTTGACCTCCAAATCCAAACATGTTTGGGGTTCAAATCAAAAAAAGACCAATGAGGGGAAAAGGCAAATGTTGATTCCTAGGCAAGGGGGCTTTGGAGTTTACCATATAAAAAAAGTGCAAGCAAATGGAAAATAAAAATTCAGCACTACTTCCTAACAACTGTAGAGACTGGTCACCAGAAGCCAAAAGAAAAAAATCTATATCCAAAGAAGAAAGAAATGTCAAGCAATTCCGCAGACCAACAAAACCATTTATTGCATAATCTAGCTTTTGAGACAAAAATAAAAAGGAAGAAGTGAAGAAGTAACCATTTTCTTTCATTAGTATGTACTAACCTACATATTCTAATCAAATCATTTAATCATAGAGCAGAATAATGCTTGGAGATAAAAGTCAGCGGCAAGATATATCAAGGATTGATTTACATAAAAAGAAGAATGCTTGGGAGACTGGTCCAAGTATTTCAATCCCAACTTCATAAAAACTAAACCAAAGTTTTTTAAACCAATTATTTTTATTTGCACTAACAGAACAATAAGACCCAAGGACATTTGAGCTAGTGACAAGTTAATAATTTTCTTTTCCAGGATGAATGAGTGCCCAAATTTTGTCAAATGATGTAAACCAGCTGACATCTCTCTCTATGACCATTAACTCTTAGGTTTGGATATCTCAGACCTACCTTGAATAGCATCTCACACATAAAACAACAATTTAGTTTACAGCCTGCACAAGCAGATCCCTACACGTCTATTCACTTCAGCTCCTTATGGAGTGTGAAGACCAGGCAAAAAACTAGATAATGCTTTCATTCAATCTCATATTGCATAAACATTATACAGCATACAAACCACAAAGAAAGGAAAAATGGATCGCAAGCTCTTCAATATACAGTTAGTACTCATGCATTCCTTTTATCTTTAATTTGGATAATCATCAGGTATTAGCACCTCACATCAAGCAAAAGTAAAGAGACAAAGAGAGAGCCATGTTGAGGTTTACCAGATAGAGGAAGTGTCGAGTTCCCCGTGTTGCAGTCAGAAGCTGGTGACTTCGGCAATGCAAGTGATCGAAAACTATCCAATGGACTACCCTCTTCAGATGCATATAGGGTTTCTACAGTTGTTCCAGATTTAAACTCTAATCTATCGGTTCCACCAACTCCATCAGAAGACCAATTGACTGATGTCTCCTCGCCAGCAACCCGTCCTCGATTATCCCAGCGAAAGCTCCATGAAGGCGAGTATCGGACATTGCTCTGTAAATGTTCACTGGTCGATCCATTTATAACCGCTCTATCTCTAGCAGCAACACAACAAGCTGAACCCATGCTTTCTTAGGTACAAAATGTGAAGTTCTAAGGCGGCTAAGAGTCACACATCAATGACAACACCAGAAAATTCACTCCACAATGACAATTTAGGATCATAATTTTCTGAAACAATAAAGAGAAAATGAGGTCAAGACTCACAAAAACAAACTATCGAAACAAAGAATCCACACTCATAACTTGTAAATGCACTTATGCCTGCATCGCATAACCTTTTGGTACACAAACAAATAAGAATAAGAAATACTCCCGATCAATTAAGGACAGCCCATTGCACTAAATCTCATTCTATGTGAGTTGCTCTCACCACATAACATCTTATAGCTATTGTTTTCATTTTAAAGACCATTCAAGACCTTAAACTCCTAACTCGGACAAATCAATCTAGCACCCAACAAATCCCACATAGAACACTCACCCAAATATACCTCCCTTTCCAACACAACACTTGTGATCCACAGAGGACGCGCACTGCAAAGCTGGGAATCCAGGCAAACTCTTTAGAGAGAAAATGCTTTAAGGAAAAAGTCAACACAAAATCTCAAATATATGCTATAGCAATAAGTTGATAACTTTAGAATAACAAAGTTCAATTTATTTATTTATTTATTTTTGCTCAAAATCAGACATCAATTATCAGAATCCAATTATGGAAACATCATAGTGAAGAAGTGCAATACCCTCAGACCAAACATAACTTCAATGAAACTCCTCCATTAGCAAATCAGGTAAAACAGTGATTAATCTCAAAAACACTAATTAATAACAGCGCAAAAGTACCATATGCAATAAATACAGCTCACACAATCCATATAACTCCGCGAAGATTAATTTCACCACAGAAAAATAAATTTTTTAAAAACGAAACGAAAACCTAAGAACACAAAAACAGAAACTAAAGTCGATTTCATCTGCCACTTTATGGGGGCGGGGGGGGATTAATTGAATTGGAAACCCAGTCATAACAGTCCATAAAAAAGCCCTAAAAGAAAGTACCAAACAAACACTATGCAAGTCACAGAGATCCGAAATAAAAGCCGAATAAAAAAGTAGTCATAACAGTCCAGAAAATTAAACACAAATAATCCACGAAAACCTCGGTACTTCCACATATATACATATATAAATACTCATCAATTCATAAAACTGAAACACATTTCTACAGCCAAAATAACCAAAAAAATTACACAAACAGAATACAACACCGACAACAATAAATAATAAATCGGCGCCGGCGTGGTTGATTTACCGCTTGAGTTTCCGGCGGCCGTGGAGGACGGCGGAGTAAGGGAGAGTGAATGGTTTTTTAGGTGGGAAATGAGGAGATATGTAGAGAGAAAAAAGGTGGGTTTAGAGTGAGAAAAGGTTCTGATTCTCTTCTTATGGTGAATTTGCAGAGGAGAGAGAAAGACAATAAGGAGTGTGAGGTCGTTTTAGACGGCTCAATTTGTAACGGAGTTTAAACTTTTGTGTAGGAGCACCTTTCTGACGTGAAGAATCGTTTGTTTTATTTTTAACGGTGTTAATATTGTGAGACTTTTCAGTGGCACTGCTTTGTTTGTTATGTCTGTTAAAGCTAACCCTTTATAAATTTTTTATTTTTTTTAAAAAAAACTATAATAACAAGACTTGCAAGTGGGATTTGTGAAAATAGAGTTTAAGCAGATTTTACCCATTCTTTTTAAAAATAAATAAGTTGTTTTTTCTGTTTTTTATTCAGTATTCGGTATTTATATTGGAATAAAAACTTAATGCAAGATCAAAAAATTCAAAAGAAAAAAAAATTAACTAGTGAAAATACAATAATAATAATTATATTAGATAATTTTAAAAATTTGATTAATAAAGGATGATGTGTATGCAGTTTACTTTTATTGTATGAAAATAAGAAAATTATTTTCAATTAATTCTCAATTTAAATAAAATATATTAAATTAGGTATGAAAAGAGGATACAATAACTACAAAAATCAAGTTAAAAATAATGAAGAAAACAACCATATCGATTACAATTCCTCCGTCGTCCTTATTTTTAAAAAAAATAGGTATTCTATGAGTAATATTTTATCATTTTAGAAAATTAAGATATGTAATTAATTGTCTTTTATATTTTATCCTTATTTATAAATATAAAGAGATATTAATATAGTGTAAAGAAAATTACTAATAAAGATGAGTAATAAATAAAGACAATTTAGTCAAATTATCCTCTAGTTAATTACTCTCTCAGTCTCAAATTAACCGTTTTAAATTTTCTAATTTGATTTCTCATTTTACTTGTCTTTTTCATTAATCAAGAAGAGACAAAAAAAAATTTCATGTTTTACCCTTTGCATTAATTATTTTTTATTCTAATTAAAATATAAACATCATTTAATAGAGGTACTATAATAAATTAGGCATGTTATTAATTATTTTTCTTAATCAATATGTCATCTCAATTTGAGACGAATGGAGTATTTTTATCAAGAGGTGTGTCATGACAAGTACTGGATCCGTTTCATATTATTTGTCATGTTTATTTTCTTATATACAATTTTTAAAGATAAATTAATAAGAAATACAATTTCACTAACATGATTTTATTGTCATTACCTATTGGAATTAATTACTCTTTCATTAAATTATTAAGGATTAATTGAAAGATATGTTTAATTATCACTTAATTCTTTAAACATATCAACTACTATTTTAACATAAAATATTTAGCAAATGTATTAAGTAATATTTGATGAATGAAGTATTCCCTCCGTTTCATATTAGTTGGCCCCTATGAACTTGGCACACCCATTAAGAAAATATTAATCAGAGGGTTTATTTTATAAAATTAGTCTTATTAATTATATTTTGAAAATATAAATTTAAGTAAATACACTTTGTTTTGTCATTTAATATTAAGGGTGGTATTAAAAGACCATAATAAAATTCTGTTGATTTCATTAAAGGAACAACTAGATTGAAACAAATATTTTTAGAAAGAGGATCAACTAAAACGAAATGTAGGGAGTATTTAGGAAGGGGAAAGTAATAATTGAACAAAGAATACAATAAATAATACTACCACTAAGGGTGTGTTTGGTATGAATCAAAATGTTTTCTTGGAAAATAAGTTGATTTTTTACTTATTTTCCTATGTTTGGTTGGTGGATGGAAAAATATTTTTCGAAAAATATATTTTAGTATTTGGTTGGTGAATGAAAAAATATTTTTCAAAAAATACATTCTAGTGTTTAGCTAAAGCGTAAAAATATATTTTAGAATTTTTAAAAAAAAAAATTAAATCTTTTTGGGGGAAGGGGGCTGGTAAACAGAGTGATAGGATATTGAGGGCGGGGAGTAGGGTAGATGATTTTAAGAATTGTATGAACATTTCATCTTTAAAGTGAGGTTGAAAGAGAGTTTTGAAAAATATTTTACTTACTTTTTGAAGGAAAGTCATTTTTCTTAGATTTAAGAAAAATAAGTTGATTTAGAAAATATTTTCCAAAATATATAAGTCAACCAAATATAAGAAAACTAGAAAATATTTTCCTTCCTACTAAACACACCCTATATTGAAGAATAAATAAATAAAATAATAATAATAGGAGAGTAGTCGTAGTAAACTAGTGTTGCTCGAAGTGGTAAGTTACGTTTCAGCTGTTGTACTTGAGGATTTCTTTATTTCGAAAATTTGTCAGAGTGGCACTGTGCAAAAGGGAGAACTTTAAGACTTTTAAGCCATTTCTTATATGGTACGCGGAGTGCGCAGTACGCATTCCATAGCTTTCGAGTCACAAGAAAGTATCATAAATTTTGAGAAATTAATTTTGGGATTGATTCCTTAATTTTGTCATGTCAATGGCATATTCATCAATTAATTTTGGATATTATCTTCTTAATGGAATCTACAAGTTTTTTTTTAGACATCTTCACTTGCTACTTTAATGATTTGTTTTCTCTTTCTCATTCGGTCGGTTGGATATTTTTTAAGCTAGTCTTCTGTCATATATTTTGAGAGTAAATTTTGAAATTTTATTTTAGAATATTTAGTTAAACATAAAATTTGATCATATTTTGAATATTCAATCTTCAACATATTTTCAAATTCTCAAAAGTTGATTTGTTTTGGATTTTTTTGAAATTTTACTTATAAAATTTCAAGATTTTGTTTCTAATTGAGATGCATGTCCAAACGCTACTTCAAATTCCAAAATCACAACTCAAAAACTCAATTTTCAAAATTTATGACAAATATAAGAGTTAAGAGCTCAATTTTTTTAAAATTTAAAAAATAAAAATAATTTATATTTAAAGTTAGTCATAGATGAATCTTAACAATCATGTTGCTGCAATTAATTTCATCTCAAACCAAGTCGGCATAAAACAAAAAAATATATTTACTACAAGTTGTTTAAATCACACAGAAATTTGAGATAGAAAATACTCCGAGCAAATAAAGAGCCTAAATTTACTGTCTTAGTATGACCAAAATATATTTTCAATTAATTGGTATAACGATTGTCGATTACATGATATTTGTTATGAAATATAAATAGAGAACAACAAAAATAAATAGAGAGAAGAGGGAGATTTCTTTATTTTTTCTTGAGGGGTGAGAGATCAGAGTACAATAAAACCTCTCTATTAATAGGGAAAAATACTCCTAATTTTCGACTAAAAGACAGATATTTCAAATCCAGATAGATATCAACTAGATCTTATTAGATCTTGATAGACATTTATTATAATGTAAATACATTTATAACACTCCCCCTTAAATGTCTAGATAGATAATGTGACTCGCTAAACCTTACCAGAAAAAATTCAGTGGGAAAAAAATGAAAAAGAGTACATATCTCTAACAATACGCAAATATGTTGACTCATTAAAAACCTTACAAGAAAAATCTAATGGGACAAAACTTCGTAAGAAAAAAGAGTACAACGCGTATCGGCTCTCCCTAATAAGAAAATATTTGAACCTTTGCATCCCAATCTTGTGCAACATCTTCTTGAAAGTTGTAATTGAAAAATATTTGGTGAATAAATCAAATACATTGTCACTTAAACGCACATATTGCACGTTAATATCACCATTCTTTTGTAACTCATGTATATAGAAAAACTTTGGCAAAATATGCTTCGTTCTATCTTCTTTTATGAATCCCCATTAAGATGTGTTATATATGTTGTATTATCTCTATATAAAATTGTGGGTACATTGTCACATTTCAACACATTTTTCTCGAATGAGATGTATCATGGACCTCAATCATACACATTCTCGATTTGCTTCATGAATAACTATAATCTTAGCATGATTCGATGAAGCGGCTATGATAGACTGTTTTGTATATCCATATCCCCATATATAAACACATAATCTATTTGAGATCAAGATTTATGCGGGTTAATTAAATACTCAGCATCAGCATAATCAATAAAATCGAGACTGCAATCTATAGAATGATATAAGATCATGTGTTTGATCCTATTTCAATGTCTCCTAGTAGAAGAAAAACTATACCTTGCTAACAAATTAATCGAAAAGGCTATATCAAGCCTTGTAATATTTACAAGATGTATTTTGTCAAGTGACAATATTCAATATTTCATGTATGACATCTACAGGTGTGTGGGAATGCAAAACAAATAAGTTTTCACTTATCAAGATGCACTCTTTCATGTCACTTGATAAATGTTTCTACGTCAGCATGCTTAAATTAACGTAGAATTCAGATCCTCATAGTCTTTTACAATAGTGCGCCAATATTATATCAAAGATATCATTAATGATATATCATTTCGTATAGGTTCACAATGCGACATAATATTTTGAGATCTCATTACTTCATTATTTTCAGGTACCTAAACCTCTCATAAGGTTTCATGAAGTGTTATGCCGTAGGCTCTTCAAGAGCACACTGCCTTCTTATTATGATCGTTTGCTCCTTATCATTTTGAAGGATTGTTTCATTTGGAACCGATTAGTTTATCATGTTTCATGCAAGCATAGACTTTGTCCTTTATGGACAGAAAATAGAAGCACTTGCAGCTTAATATGAGATGCTTTCGACATTTGACTTGAATTATCTTTTGAATGAGGATCTGATGATAATTCCTAACAAATTTCATAGTTGCTTATAATCTCCCCCTTTTTGTTAGGAAAACTAACATGTATCCTTCATCTTCTTTGAGGAATCCATCTTTGTGCATCATGGTATAGTTATTAATCGTATACCGCACATCAAAACTATTAGATGGACAACTTATGGTTCTTGACTCAAAACCAACTTTGAAGGAAGTTAATCATGATTTATTGGTTTGATGCATACAAGTGCTATTATATATAATATTTCATATTTCAAATCAACACACGAAGTTTTGTTCTCCTTAGTAATGGTTTAATTATTTATCGAAGGCATTCAATGCCAAATCATTATTATCAAGATGAAATTATACAATCTGAAAATTATGTTCTTGTCTCAATTTTATTGAGCAAACAACTTTATGAATGTCAAACTGCAGGTTGACAACAAATGAACATGTGATCGTCTTATTGATGCATCTTTTTCAACACATCACATGACTGGTGAATGGACCTTTATTCACCTTTTGTACTTTTTAGATCTTAAGGGATCCAATCCCAATATTAGTTGGTCCAACCAACTTATCATGAGAACAAACGACATAAACAATTCTTGAAGAATCTTCTAGTTCTTCAATACATGTCTAATACTCAATTTGCACATCTTCGAGATGTCACAATCGTTCATATCGACTTATGAACTCGTTTTTAGTAATAAACACAAGTTTACCATGACATGTATTTTTTTCTTCAGGTTTACTATTACATGAATAAATTTCAGATTTACTACTTTCGAAATAGACTTATTCGGAGGTGAGTTGTGATACCATCACAATCAAGCCTATCAAATTCTGATAGCTTGTAACCTCTTTTATGACATTGCTATTTCAAGAGTAAATCGAGGAATATATCATATATTGCTACCACATTCACTTCATGAATTTGAGCATATTCAGTGAACACGTTTCATAACTTTTCATCAAAAACACATTATTTTTGCCTTAACCATTATAATATCATCAATATGGTGCATTGAGATTCAAACTCAACGTCTTACCCATATAAAGACGCCTTAGGCATAAATCAGTGGGACTTGAACCCAACATATTATCATCCTTTTTGATAATATTGTTCTTGAGGAATAAATTTAAAACATAAGTGGTTCCAAACTTATTATTTTTCCCTTAAGTCCAACAATAATTATATTAGCAAAAGACAAATAACATGAGGAATTAGTAACCTTGACATAAGTGATAGTAACAAGAGTCAACAGAAAAAGAAAACTTACCTATTTGTTATAACTAATATCCAAATAAATCACAAAGTGAAAGAGATGATGATAACTTTGTTAGTTTTCTACACGTTAATCCCTTTATCTTAAAGTGGCAGTGGCATAACAATTAAAAATCCGTGATACCTTTTGCAATATTGCTATCTTTATTAACTTTTACACGAAAATAAATTTTAAGTGATTATAAAAACAAAAACGATATCGAACATCTCTTGCTTTTTTTTTTTCACAATTTAATTGATAATACTACTTGAGATGGGCATATCAAACTATCCTTTGAGGTAACACAATATATATCATTGTTAAAGTAATACAGTATATACCATTGTTTAATGAATTTTTTACCGTATCAAATTAAAGAATCAAGCTTAACGTCAAATTGATTGAAATAGATATCTTAATTTGGTAGAGACTCGTGCTGATAACGTGTTATGAAATATAAATAGAGAACAACGAGAATAAATAGAGAGAAGGGGTAGACTTCTTTATTTCTCTTGATGGATGAGAGATTATAGTATTGAGAATATAATGAATAAAATCCCTTTATTTATGAAATTTCCTGATAGATATCAACTAGATCTTATTAGATCTCGATAGACATTCATTATAATGTAAATAATTTATAACAATATTGTTGATTTTTCAATTTTATCATTATTGTGTACCATATAACTTTATATTTCATTTTATCTTCATGAATTTTAAGAGATCGTCAAATTTTTCAATGTTAGCACTTTGGTGTATATAACTTCAAAGGCAACAAATGTTTTGTCAATTGTCTTTGAACGATGAGCGGAAAAAGGGTCATGGCCATTTTGCATAGTTCTTTGAGCATATTTAATCTTTTTGGGGTTATTTAATTTGGATAAATATTGACAAACCATGTTAACTCGCCTATGTTAGTGGGTGTTTGGATTAGCTTATAAGTTGGTCAAAACAACTTATAAGTTATTTTTTGTTTAAAATTATGTTTGACAATATTTATAATAACTTAAAAAAAAAGTTGATTTTGGCTTGTTATAAGCCAAAAACAAGAAGTAGCAAATAGGAGCTTTTTTTTGGGGAAATTATAATCTATTTTGACCATTTAAATTACCTTTTTGTCTCTTGTAATTGTTACTTATTCCAATTTTATCCTTATAGCTCTAATTCTCCTTCACCAGTCATTTGCACTTTTGCTTTAAATTCACGGTAAATTTTCAATTTTTGACCCTTAAAACAGTAACTTTTTCTTCCGATATAAATTTATATTTTTACTTTCATAAATTGTACACAACTCATACATACCGCTAAATGTAAATTTGACTTTTAAGGTTAAAAATTAAATATCGGCTCATTTGAAGAACAAAACGTGCCATCAAATGTAAACATTAAAGAGAAATTAAAGTGGAGCACGCTTTTGTACGTCAAAAATGATATGAATATGAATATGATGAATGAATATATACGATGATTACCCAAATCAAGAATTGAAAAGAAATAATATAATAATTAATTAACTTTCACCATCTATTATACCGAGTAAATAATTTTACAAAACAAATTGAGAGAAAATGACAGATGCAGTAGAGGATTAACTAGGTAAAAAAACAAACTTCAAGAACAGGAAATAAGATAAAAATCCCAGCATTATATCACAATGCGAATATAAGCCTTCCTCCTTCATGTCTTGTCTGAAATTCCACTTATCTCTCATAGGAATTAACTCTAGCCATATTAGTTCGTCTTTTGTATGAAATTATTTATTTGTTAATATAATTATAATAATTAGTAACATATATATTTTGCTTAATGATAAGTTCGACATATATATTAATATTATCCTCGAAGGTTAAAAGCAACAAGTCCAGTTTAATAAGAAAATAAAAGTGTCGTTAATTGCATCTTATGATACGAAATCATAACGTAACTATGAAGAAACAAATAATCTTTTAATATATAACTATTTTCTTAAACACAAACATTCAACACTTAAACTCTTAAAAAAAATATTTTTTAGCACACAAATTTACAGTCATTATGAATATATATATATATATATATTAATTTTAATTTGAATCATTTTAGCAATAAAAATTAATAATAATCAACTCTATATATTATTAACAACTATAAAGATATTTCAGTCATTTTGACCAAAAAAAAGTGCTTAAAAGTATTATTTATCAAACATATCAATAACTTTTTTTCAGTTTCAGCACTTTTATCCAAACACATAATTGCTTATTTTTAAAATAAGTTCAATACTTTTTAAAGCACTTCAAAAGAATTTTTTTCGATCATTTTTTTCAGCTTATCCAAACAGACTCTTAGTCGATAAATAAAAGCTACCATTATGACTAATAGACAAATATCATTGACTACAATTATTAGGGGATGACATACTTTCAGACAATTAAGTTTCGATTTGTTCATGTGTATTTTTAGTACTATTTTTTTTTAAAAAAATATACTTTATTTAAAGAAAATAATGTTCGGTCATAAAAAATTCAAATATAATTTCAGATTGTATTATCTGTTTTCACCTTTTTCAACTCATTTTTCTTGTAAACATTTGAAACAATTTTAATTTATATTTATGATTAAACATAACTCCAATTTTAACTTTATTTTTTTTTAATGGTCAAACTCCTGCTAAGAAGCAAATTTCACCTTTTTTTTTTTATTAAACTTAAATCATATACTCTCTCGATTTCATTTTATGTGTCGTTGTTTTCTTTTTAGTGTGTTCCAAAAAGAATGCATATTTTTTTTTATAACTGTTTAATGACAACATTTCCATTTTTATTCTTACTGAGCATCACTTAATAAGAAAAAGACAATTAAGAAGTAAATTTTAAGAGAAATAATTTTATAAATTTTATAAAATTATTATTTATTTTTTAAATTTTGTATTTAATTAAATAACAATACATAAAATAGAACGAATGAAGTACTATTATATATTGGACTATTGTGTTTGTAACGTGGATGGTGGGGTGTTGGTACATTTTCAACAGTGCAACAAAAGGGACTTAAGGATGGAATAAGGTTTGATTTTTGGGTGGGGGAAGATGTTGAAAGTATAGAGAGCTGCTTTGTCAAATCAAATGTGAAAAGATGGCACTATTATTCAAACTTCAAAGACAGAAAATCGAGATGGAAAAAAAAGTAGTACTAGTATTTGGTCAAAAGCTAATATATGTGGTACTATGACTCATTGGAAAATGTGACGTGAAAAAGTTTATAGTTTCCCAATCCTCTCCAATCCACACATGTAAAACAAGTCCACACTAAATTAATTTCTCACTTTAAATTACTTAATAATTTATAAAATCACAATAAAATTAATTTAATATCTCTCAATTTTCTTAAATTAGTTTCTTACAAAGTATAAAAATTGTAAACTTTCAAAAAAAAAAATCCTCAATTAAAAAGGAAGTAAAGGTTATATTAGTAAAATTAATTTTTATTTATAATTTTTTAAATGAGGTATAAAAGAAAAAGGGGACGAGTAATATTAGATGGAAGAAATAAAAGCTTCGGGGTAAATTTTCATTCCACCCCACGGCAATCTCAATCTGCATTTGACTTTCCTAAATGTCAACAAAATCATCATTGTGTTATAACATAATAAAGAACAAGAAGAGTGAGAAAATAGATAGAGTGATTCTTATTTATTCTATTGAGAGATTAGAGATCATAAGATTATAAATATATTGAACAAAATCTCTCTATTTATAGGGAAAATTTATTCCTAATCTGAGTAAAAAGTGGATGCTTCAAATCCTAATAGATATCAAAGTAGATCTTGATACACATTCACTATAATGTAAATACATTTATAACACTCCCCCTTAAATGTCTAATTGGTAGATAATGTGCCTCGTTAAAACCTTACTAGAAAAAACTCAGTAGGAAAAAAAATCTAGTGAAGGAAAAAGAGTACACATCTCTAATAATACGCATTTCGGCTGCCTCATTAAAAAACTTACAAGGAAAACTCAGTGGGACAAAACCTCGTAAGGAAAAAAGAGTACAGCGTGTATTAACTCCCCTTAATGAGAACATTCTTGACCTTTGCAATTGAAGAAGATTTGGTGAATAAATCAGTCACATTTTCAGTTGAATGAATCTGTTGCACGTTAATATCATTCATTCTTTTGTGGCTTATGTATGTAGAAAAGCTTTGGCAAAATGTGTTTCGTTCTATCTTCATTTATGAATCCTCCCCTAAGATGTGCTATGTATGCTGAATTATCTCTGTATAAAATTGTGGATAGATTATCATATTTCACACCACATTTTTCTCGAATAAGATGTATCATGGACCTCAAGCATAAACATTCTCGGCTTGCTTCATTAATAGTTATTATCTCAGCATGATTCGATGAAGTGGCTACGATAGACTGCTTTGTATATCTCTAAGATATGACAGTACCACCATATATGAACACATAACCTATTTGAGACTGAGCTTTATACGGGTCAGATAAGTACCCAACATCAGTATGACTAAAAAATTCGGGACTGCAATCTTTAGAATAAAACAAGCTTATGTTTTTTATCCTATTTTGATGTCTCATAGTAGGAGCAGAAATATACCTTACTAACAAATTGACTGAAAATATTACAGGCCTTGTAGTATTTGCAAGGTACATAAGTGCACCAATTGCACTAAGGTATGATACTTCATAATCAATCCAATTCGATATATTTCCAATTTCAACAAATTACTTCATAACCAATCCAATTCGATATATTTCGAATTTCAACAAATTACTTTATAACCAATCCAATTCGATATATTTCGAATTTCAACAAATTACTTCATAACCAATCCAATTCGATATATTTCGAATTTTAACAAATAATTTATTGCTTTGAAAACTCTCCAAGAGTTCCGATGATATTCAAGCAATAAGCTTATACAATATAAGGATTATAAATAAGTTTCTCATAAACTTTTATATGCTTCAAGCATTTTGAATCCTTAAAAGTTTTACACATAAGTTTTGTCAAGTGACAATATTCAACATTTCATGAGTGACATCTTCAAATATCTGGACTGCAAAACAAATAAGTTTAATACTTACCAAGATGCATCCTTTCATGTCACTTGATAAATGTTTCTACGTCAGCATGCTTAAATTAACGTAGAATTAAGATCCTCATAATCTTTTACAATATTGCGCCAATATTGTGTCAAATATATTAATGATATATCATTTAGTATCGGTTCACAATGCGACATAATGTTTTGAGATCTCATCACTTCATTATTTTCAAGTACATGAACCTCTCATAAGGTTTCATGAAGTGTTATATCGTAGGCTTTGTCTTCTTATTATGATTATTTGCTCCTTATTTTTCAAGGACTATTTCATTTGAAACCGATCAGTCTACCATGATTCACGCATGCATAGATTTTGTCCTTTAGGAACACAAAATAAGAGCACGTGCGCTTAATATGAGATGCTTTCAGCATTTGACTTGAATTATCTTTTTGGATGGGGATATGGTGATAATTCCTAACATATTTTATAGCGCTTATAATCTCCCCCTCATGTTAGGAAAACTAACATACATTCTCTACTTCTTTGAGGAATCTATCTTTGTGCATTATGGTATATTTATTAATCATATAACGCACATCAAAATTATTAGATGAAATAATTGGTTCCCGACCTTGAACCAATTGAGAGGGAAGAAATAACCATAATTTATTGGTCTAATGCATACAAATGCTATTGCAATATATCATATTTTAGACCAATACATGAAGTTTTGTCCTCATTAATAATGATTTAGCTATTTATCGAAGGCATTCAATGCCAAACCATCATCATCAATATAACTTTCTTGATTGCGCAATCTGAAAATTATGTTTTTAACTCAATTTTATTGAGCAAACAACTTTATGAATGTCAAACTGCACGTTGACAATGAATGTACATGTGATCATCTTATTGATGGATCTTTTCAACATATCATATGATAGATGAACGAGCCCTTATTCACCTTTTATAATTTTCAAATTTAAAGGGATCCAATCCCAATATTAGTTGGTCCAACCAACTTATCATGAGAACAAACGACATAAACAATTCTTGAAGAATCTTTTAGTTCTTCAATTCATGCACATTTTCGAGATGTCACAATCGTTCATATCAATTTATGAACTTTTATTCTAGTAAACTCCAAGTTTACCATAACATGTATTTTTTCTTTAGTAAATTTCAGATTTACTACTTTAGAAGTAGATTTCGAAATAACTCTTCTCAGTTATTTGCCTCATTCGGAGGTGCGTTGTGACACCATCACAGTCAAGTGCACATTTGCATTAATAAGTTTCTCATTCCCTAGGAATGAAATATAATCACGTCTTAAGCGTATCAAATTGTGGTAGCTACTACAAAATCAAATTGAGGCATACATATGATGTAGAGAATTTTTTTTTCTAACATATCTTATGATCATACTATGCCTGTGAAAATATCATCACTTTTGATGATCATTATCATATTGTCCATCCACGCGTATATTCGTGCATTCAATCACTTGTCTTCTTTCAGATATATTATGCACTGTTACCACATACACCTCAAGAATGAAGTAAATTGTCATATTTCAGACTTATCATATATTGCTACCACATTCACTTCATGGAATGAAGCATATTCAATGGGTCGAATTTCATGACTTTTCATTAAACATCCATTTTAGCCATCATAATATCATCAATATGATGTATTGAGATTCAAACTCAACATCTTATTCATATAAAAGCGTCTTATGCATGAATTGATGGGACTTGAACCCAACATATTATCATCTTTTTTGATAATATTGTTTTTGAGGAATAAATTTAAAATATTTTCAAATCAATTATTTTTCCTCAAATCCAATAATAATTATATTAATAGTAGCAAAAGAAAGATAACATAAAGAATTACTAATCTTGAAATACTGTTTGTCAGAGTCTAGTACTGATAATGTGTTATTTTATAATAAAGAACAATAAGAAGAGCAGAGAGAATAAAAAGAGTGATTCTTATTTCTTCTCTTAAAGATGAGAGATCATAAGATTGTAAATACAATGAACAAAACTCCTTTATTTATAGGGGAAATTTACTCCTTGTATGAGTAAAAGACGGATGCTTCAAATCCTAATAAATATCAAAGTAGATCTTGATAGATCTTGATAGACATTCACTATAATGTAAATACATTTATAACACATAAAATACTCTTAGACTTTGAAAAATCATGCGCTTTATTTTTCCAAACCATTACAATGTCGGTAGAAATGCAGTAAAAATACCAGTCGATTACAGAATTAAGCTAATTCAAATTTCTTCTCTTAAAAATAACTATAAATTACACAAATACACAACTTATGTTTCTAATATTATAAAAAATTCAAACTCTCTAAACATATTATAAAAATCACAACATATACACAGAATGCTATGTATATGTCGGCTATGTTATGTATATTAATAGGGAGAGAGTAAAGTAATTTTAAAAGTGGGAGAGAATGTAATTACTTCCGAAAGTGTTTGTATTTATGTTATTTATACTAAAAATAACTCAGGTATCATTCGGCACTCTCCATTCACCTCCCATTAATCTACCTTGATAATGAATTTTTGAATTTTGACACATAAATTAAGAAAAAAACATTAAAGACATAACTTTAATACAATTTTCCATTTTTATCCAAAAAAAAGAAAAAGTTGATATTGTAATGCCTTTTCAAAAGTTAATTGATTGTCAAATCATAAGGGTAAATTTGAAAAAAAATTCAATGATTCACTTATTTTAAAACACCAATAAATACCTCAACAATTCATTTATTTCGAAACGGAGGGAGTATATAGAAACGGCGATTTATGAGTTTTTACCAAACAAAAAAGCCTTACGCAAGGTAGATTCATACTATTAATTAGTAACCAGCTGAACATTCTTGTCAAAGTTTGTGTTTCAACAACTTATTATATTTACAGAATGTTGATAATGAAAAATAAAAAAGGGCACTAAAATAAGGTGATGTTTACTCGTTTAGGAGATTAGTCAATGTCAACGAATGAAAGGAAAACAGGTTTATGGCTATTTCAGTAATACGTGCCACTTTCACCTGTCGCCTTCATGCATTTTTGTTTTATTAGCCTTTAAAACTCTTGTATTAAGCAAATTAGCAATTGCCTCACGCAAGCTAATTATATGAGAATAGAAGTTACAGGAAAAGTTTATTTTATTAATGCAAATTTCATCTCATATAGTGAAGACATTTGTAGTGTTATGGATCACTATAAGTTTTAATATGAAACAATCATACCAGACTGAGTAATGTAGATGTTATAATACATACAAAAAATTAGAAATGTAAATTAATAACGGATAAATAATTATGCCTAAAAATATGTGTTGTTTATTTATTTTCCAAAAAATATTGTTTAATACACGTATCCCTCCTCATTTTTCTTAAAAGCGAAAAGGTTCAAATATGCTATTAAACTATCAGAAATGATTTATTTATGTCATCCGTTAAAAGTTGGGCTTATTTATGCCATCGCCGTTACAAAATTGGCTCATCCATGCCATTACTTTTTAACAGCCGATTTTTAAAAAACAACCTTGCCACGTGGCAGTTTATTAGAGGGCCACGTTATTTTTTAAAAAAATTAATTTTCTTTTTAATTTTTTTTAATCCATTAAAAAGAATCCACCCAATTTTTTGATCCATTAAAAATTAATTTGATCTATACTTTTAAAATGTGATTAATTTTTCATGATCAAACAAATATTTAAAGATTTTTTTTTTAAAATCTACTACTAAAGTTTATAACCAAACGCTATTCTAATTAAACATATAGTATGTCTTAGCATACATGAAATATTTTATCAGCCGAATGTAAGTAACTTTTTATTTTTTTACTAAGCATAGAATGTCATCATCGGACAATTCAAGCAAATTTATGGCCTAAGGCAAAAATCAAACGGAGGCCTTGCATTTTATTTTTTTATATAAAAATTTTCTTTTTTCTATAAATAGTATTTAATATATTTCTTAAAATTTGTAATTTATTATTAGTAAACAAAAAATAGGCCCCTCAAATTTTGGGGTCTTAGGCGGCCGTCTTTTCTCCTAAAAAGTTGAGCTGCCCCTATTCAGTATTCAACATTTATTCGTAACACTTTATGCAGCATCATTTATCATTGCAGAAACAGGAAGGCGACAACATACCGACATATATAGTATGCGTAGAGTTGGCAAAATGAGAAGCTAACTATTAATAATATTATAATAATATTTGATGTTTATATATCCCTTCAGTTTCAACTGAAAAATGACAAAAACTTTAGTTAACGTGAATCTTTTAAAAAAAATAAAAATAAAGTGATAAAAAGCGTGGAGTGTATACTCTCTCCGTTCCCTTTTAGTTACTTGCCCGTCAATTAAAATAACTATTTTATTATAATATATTTAATAAAAATGATGTTTACTATTGTATTTGAAATTAATTTGAAGAAAAAATAATTAATATTAAAGGTAAAATATGAAAACAATCTTAATATGTCAAAAATGACAAAAAAATGAATCGAACGAGAATGTTTTAAGAATATATTCATGAAAAATTAATCCAATTTTAAAAGTATAGATCAAACTAATTTTCAATGGATCAAAAAGTTGCGTGGATTTTTTTAATGGATATAAAAAAAATATTAAAAAAATAAAATAAAAAATGACGTGGCCCTCTAATAAGCTGCCACATGGCAAAGTTGTTTTTAAAAACCATATGTTAAAAAGTAATGGCATGGATGAGCCGGTTTTATAACGGCGATGGCATGAATGAGCCCAACTTTTAACGGATGACATAAATAAGTCATTTTTAACAGTTCAATGACATATTTGAGCTTTTTCCCTTCTTAAAATTAAACAAAATCACACTGCCGATAATAAAAGTAATAGCCAAAATATTTACTCCTTATCTGATCTAAGATTGAATATACTGCAAACATCAAATTGAATATACTGCAAACATCAAATTATCAAAATTAAAGCGTAATCATTGCCTATTGTTCCTTGCTTTTATAGCACATCTTTTTCTAATCTGTTTTTATTTTACGCAGGGGCTATAGAAAATAATTGTTTGACCTCACATCTGAGATAGTAGTATAAATACATAAAGTACTGTCGTATACTTTACCTTCATTCCACTTTGTGAAAATATACATACATTGAATATGTTGTTGTAAACAAACAGAATGATATCTTATATATGTAATCAACCCCCACCCCCACCCCACCCCCCCAAAAAAGAAGGAAAGTGAGAGTTTATGATTGAAATAAAAGTTGGCTTTTTATTCAATACTATGGTCTATCGTTTATCTTTAATTAGAGACAAGAGGATATAATTTACTTTTAGCGCTATGTTGGCTTACTCATACTTTGGTTACCTTTTGCTTTGCACATGCTGTTTTATCTTTTATTTTGGGGGTAGTCAATAGTGTTTTAATGTCTCATTAGATGTTGATCAGAAGAAAAACAAATGTTCAAAATAGTATGATGGGTTGTTCCAAAAAGGCAATGATGTGAGTGTGACCTTAAAATAGTTGATTCCTATCATGTACAAATCTATTGTTTAGTCTTGCCTACTTGCATGTAGCGGCGGCATGATATGATATGATAATATATTTAAAAAACTTGATAGGATAATTTTGATTTTTGATTTTTAGAGATTTTATATTATATATTATATCAAATTAATTTGATATATGATTCAATATCTTAAATTTGGTTTCCATATAATGTGGAACTACAAATCGGTAATTACTATAGTTTGGTTGATTTTATAACTTACGTATATATATATAATAGAGATTTATGACTTTGGCATTTCAAAAATATCTTAATTATGTCATATACTAATTAATACCTTACATATGAAGAATATTCAAAATTAAAGATACAAGCAATTCTCTTCGTTAATCAATATCCCAAAAGAATATTTCAATCAAGATAGCGTACTCAATGTCTTAACAATTAATTATGTAATAATACTATTTTATATATTTGCTAGTATTCCAATAATATTATGAATTTTAATTATATAGAATTATATAATTCGTTATGATATTCAGTATTTTCGTTTTTTCTTAAATATCAAATAGCATATACTAAATACTTAACTTTTTTAAAAAAATATATACCAAATATCATAATATATAAACTGTGATATCAAAAATTTTGATGTCATATGATATTCGATATATATACCTTACTCGATAGGTACCGAATTAAGTTGCTTCGCTCCCCAATTCGTTTAAGTCAAACGATATCATGGGTCATTCTCTTATTTATGAAATTAGGCTATGAAAGTATAGAGAGAGAAATAAATAAATCCTAGGACATGACGTGAAAAAACTTATATTCAGAAAGAATTATTTTTTAGGTGTTTACTCAAACTAGTATATAAGGTATTTAGACAATTCCAATGAAATGCTAATTTTAAAATGTACCTTAAATATGGACAAAAATGTACCTATCTCGATTGATTGCATTACGTGCCGTGGGGGTTGGTTAATTAAGAGCATTAACAATATAATTGTGCAAATGAGCAAGATTTGTATTTATTAATCAATATTATCTGAAAGTGATCGATATAGTCCAAATTGTTCAACCAACACATATAATTGCGTTGGTACGGTTAAGAAAATTGGGAGAATAATTGAAAAATACATTCTCATTGAAAGTTTAAGCGGTGAGAGTAGTAAGTATTTAGGAGTATAATTTAATAACTTTAAACTTGTTTATTAATTATTGTGATCATAAGTTTCAACAATGATAGAGAAATTTGTTCGATTTTTCGTTAAAGGTTTGAATTGGGAAATTGAGGAAAATGAAATTTGAACAAAGTCTATTTGTGACTTATTGGATTATAATATTATAGTGAAAGAGCAGAACTTTTATACTTAAATTAGAAAAATAGTTCTAAGTTTAAAGAATTGAGAAGAAATTCTCTCTCGCACTATCATCCTCGCTTTGCTCGGCCTTTTAATTTGGTCAAAAAATATTTTCTGCGTTGGGGATTTTCCTCAAATTCCCAAACAGTAATTCCGAACAGGTATTTTCGCACAAATTGATACGTAAACTCATGCCTGTAAATTTTGGGGCTTCGCCTTTTTTCTTGACCATCGAAAATTAGCAAATATTTCTCCTCCTCATCTCCATTCTCTACATCGTTTATCAAAAGCAAAAAAACATAAGTGTAGAATGCAATTTTGCTTCACTATTATATTTTCGTTTGCCGATTTTATATAAATTAAATTGCTGCTATTACAGAAACATTTTTTCGTTCTATCATGGGAGGAAATAACCAGAATACTTGTAGTTCCATAAGGACATATATAGAAGCAAATAGCAATTTGTGTGCTCAAAACATTTCTTCTACATTTTTGTTTGAATAATTTTTTTTCCTCTGTTTTTAATTGACAATGACAACATTAGGGTTCATAAGCTTATATGTTTTCATAAAAACATATCATAAATTTGTATAAAACCTATACATTCAAAGAAAGAAAAACAATTGATTAGTTGGCACAAGAGAAGTACGTACCCAACAAAACGTAAACAAATATGAAGCAGAATCTTGCACATAATTCTAACTCCTGATTCCTAATTTCCTACTGATTCTTCTTGTTCTTATCTGGTGAGAAATGTGGTTGAGCTTATCATCAAACTGCTCAACTAGATCACCTCGAATGAAATGGAATGATTGTGATATTTTTAATTGTTAAGTGCTTTTAAGGCCTAAAAATCGATAGCATTTTGGTAGGGAATGATTTATTACCTTTGCTGATCTAGGAAGATATAAGTTTCGAATCCTAAATACTTAAATTTGAAAAGAAAATAAAAAATAGGTCAAGGCAACGAAGTCAATTATAAACATTCGACATGATATACATATTTTCTTACTGAAATTTCAGTCTCTGCCTAATTCTTGATTGAGTCTCAATTTTGGAATTCAATTTCATGTTTCGTACTAGCCTAACAGTCCCCACCCTAGAGGAGAAAAACGAAAAAAATATGAAATATGGTCAACAATCCTGATTAAGAAAGGCATCACATCCAATAAGAGTACAACTCAAATTAGCATAGTTAAAAAGGAGGAACCAATTAAAGAGCCATAACATCTAACAAATAATAAGTATATGATCGATCGAGGAAAACGAACGAAGACAATTAAGAGAAAAATTTTCTAACAATCCATAGAAAGAAAATTACTGATCGACCATTTTTCAAGGCCTCCAAGTTGTTTTGTGTTCGGTCTTTTTACAAGGCCTCCAAGTTGTTTGCGTTCTTTCATCCATTAGACCAATTCCCTTTGACGATAAATCAATTCTAATTTGATCACTTCTTTTCCTCAATAAATCTCTTTCCTCTATTGCGCGCAAAACATCTTCCTAGCTCGGTCAGATCAACTCTTTTTAGTGCTTGTTTTCTTAGCTGCTGAACAGCCTCGCCTGAGGTTGACTCAGCAGCGAGCATTTTGGAGCGCATTAAGGGACAAAAATAGCTCTTGTTGTTGTTGTTCTGTAGGCTCTTTCTTCAGCTCTTTCGAATAAGTATTCATAAGTTAAGGGCTTTCTGAAGAGCAACAGCATTTATCATTTCAGCAGTATGCAAATCATCAGCAAGTTGAGTCTCCAACACATTACGCAGCACTTTGATGCAATTTTCGTGCTTCAGTCTTAACACGCGCAGCCACTTGCTCGTTTAGTAAGACTTATGATGAAGACGACATGGCTTGTTCACAATCATATAAAGTTTGATAAATGTAGAACACAGAGTCTGAAGCAGTGGATGGTACAAACGAGTAACATCACCTATAGTGACGAAATTGCCTAGTGCTTTAGACATCTTCTCACCATTATTAGTAACGTAACCATTATGCATCCAGTAACTAATATGACTCTCAGGGCCACAAGCAGCACTACTCTGGGCAATCTCGTTTTCGCGGTGAGGGAAAATTAAGTCCATTCCACCACCACCATGTATATCAAACGAATGTGTTAGATAGTGCGCGCGGCACTCTATATATATGCCAACCCGGTCTTAATTCCACGACCCCATGGACTGTCCCAACTTGGTTCACCAGGCTTCGCAGCCTTCCACAAGGCAAAATCAGCAGGATTTTTCTTTCTCGAATCAAACAGAAAAATAATCCACGATCATACTCCGGAAAATTATCAACAGAAAAATAAACATCTCCATCAATCTTATATGCAAATCCATTAGTCTCTATCTTACACAACTAAAAAAAGCTCTAACAAGAGACCCAAAAAAAGACTCAAAAATAGGTCGAAAATAAGAGACCTCACGAGGTCGCTTATCCCCTCAACTTTTTATTTTTTACTTTTTTTCTGTTAAGAGACCTCATGAGGTCGGTAAATGATAAAAAAATTTCAGCAACACAATATTAGGAACATCAAAAGATAAAAAAAAATGCGGAAAAAGTTAGCGCCAATATAAAATAAAGCGGGTAGTAAAATTTTATACGTTGCGACCTCATGAAATCGCTACAGTTTTAATAAATTACTATTTATTATCAAAAACTAATATTTAGTACTAAAAATAATTACATGTGACCATTTTATTAAGTATTAACATCAATATATATATATATTTACTTAATTTCTTAAATATTTATCATTGAAAATTAAATCCATAAAGGGTCAGCTCCCTCAAAAAGCCGCCCCTCTTTCAAAATCTCTCTGGAAAACGCTCTCCCTCAAACCCAAAGATCTCTCTCCCAACTCTCTCATCCAAACGCTATCTCCCCCAAATCCAAAGATCTCTCTCCCAACTCTCTCATTCAAAGTAAGGCTGTAATTTTTTTTCTTATTTATCTATAGAATAGAAACTGATAACGCTGGTATTCATTACAATAACTATGCCTCAATCCAAGCAAGTTTAGGTCACCTATATGAATTCCCGGTGTCTAGTATATAATTTTCATAATTCAAGAAAATTATTTTATGGGTTATTATTTCACTGTTGTAGGTGGGTTATTAAGTAACCCTTTTATGATTTGTTAATGAAGTAGACAGATTATCATCTTACTGATGCTAATATGAGATATTATGCAGGAGTAGAAAGTCTGTGATGTTGCTCTTTAATGCAATTTTTTTCTGGTCGCTTTGTGATTTTTTTCCCAATCTCTTTGATTGTATGTGGTAATTGGGTAACTTGCTTGATCTGTCTCGTTTATCATCCTCTTTATTGTCCATCCATATTAGCTTGTAAAGCTGGAGTTTACATCACTACTAATTGAATAAGGTAACTTGCAATGAAACAGAGGGAACTGAACTATGTAGACTCGAAACCTTTTGGTTTAGTAGTAGCAACTCTTTGCTGAATCCACATATTTCTAGCTCTAATTTGGTTTCATATTATGCTAAGACCTGTATAACATGGTAACTGGGGTCTCACTTTTCCTTTAGTATCCTCCTTGGCATTATTGTACTTTCAAACATGCATATAGTGTTCGTGATTTGGCTTTTTTTTCTGTTCATTACTCCCACTAGTCAAGTATATGTTTTACCAACCCATTTCCCCCTATTATCTAGGAATAATACTTGCTCTGCCCAACTCTCTTCTATCTTTGATTGTCCAAGTAGAAGCAAATTTCGTAAATCAGTGCCTAGAAGAATGCAGTAAAGTATATCTTCATGGTAGTAAAATTTCTTCAACTCGTGTATGGTAGTTATTTTAGGGTCTTGTGATTTGTGTGAGAAAGACTTATATGTGCGAAATAGTATTAATTAATATGGTTGAAATGATGTGCCTGATAATTGTAAGTAATGGTAAGATATTGTATCTAAGTCTAATACTTCCAGGTAGTGCCGGGTTGTATCTAAATATAGTAGCAGTCAGTCCTTATTTATTTGTTATGCACCCCTGTAGTTTTGGATAAGTTTTTTGCTTGCTGTTGGTGATTTGAATATTTGATTTAGTATTCTTGTTCGTAATCTGTAGCTTCTTTGATGAGTGGTGAGAAGAACCTTTTTTTCTCTTGATTTGTATGCTTCTAAAACTTGTGCAAATCATTAGTTTGTGATATTTGTTTTTGTGTTATTTTAACTGACCTAAAGTCCTACTTATGCAAATTCTTGATTTGTTATAAAGTTCTCTTTCTTAATTTAGAGTTTAACAATTTTTATTATGTGATTTTGTATAGATGGATCGTAGTTAGATGTATAATATGACTAATGTTGGTCGTATGGGGTTGATGCCTGAATTTATATCCGGTGTCGATGGTTTTGTGGACTATGCAATGACACTGGAACCTTTTCGACTTGATGGCTTGGTTAAGTGTCCTTGTAGTAAATGTAAATGTGGGAATTATGAAAAACCTGATATTGTTAAGCTTCATCTCTATCGAAATAGGTTTAAAGAAGATTATACAATATGGACTAGTCATGGAGAAGATGATAATAGTTTTGTCACATCTCAACACTATGTTGCTGGTGAAAGTTGTGGGGCGGTGGAACCTGATGTCCAAAATTATAGAATGCACGACATGATTCGAGATGCGTATGGGATGCATTCTGATTTTGAATCTGGTGATCTTGTTGAAGAAGCTCCCAATGATGAATCAAAACCTTTATTTGAACAGTTGGAAGCTTCTAGTCGGCCTCTATATGAGGGGAGTCCACACTCTCAATTGTCTATTGCTGTTAGGTTATTAAGTATCAAATCAGATTGAAATATTCCTCAAGGGGCAATGGATGCTGCGATTGACCTTATGCATAAATTAGTTGAACCGAATCTAGAGATACCTAATAATTTCTACAAGGCAAAGAGGTTGGTGTCAAAGTTAGGATTGTTGTCGATGAGAATCGATTGTTGTGAAAACGGCTGCATGTTATACTACAAGGATGACATTAATCTAGAATCTTGTAAGTTTTGTCAAAGAGCCTATTTTAAAAAAGCTCCTAGCAGAAAGAAAGTTGCTGTGAAGGCGATGCATTACTTACCTCTTATACCAAGTCTAAAGAGGTTATATGTATCAAATAGGTCAGCTCTTCACATGAGATGACATCATGAAAATAGAAGACCACCTGGTGTTATGTGTCTCCATCTGATGGAAAGGCCTGGAAGCATTTTGATATAAAATATCCAGAGTTTGCAGACGAACCACGGAACATTAGTTGGGTTTATATTCGGATGGATTCACTCCATACTCTGTTTCTGCTACACCATATTCTTGTTGGCCTGTATATTTGATACCATATAAACTTCCACCTGATATGTGCATGACCAGTCCTTATATATTTCTCAATTGTATTATTCCTCGCCCGCGTAATCCAAAAATCATGATTGATGTATACTTGCGACCTTTGATTGATGAGTTGAATCAATTGTGGATTGAAGGGGTTGAAACATTTGATGTGTCGCTTAAGCAAAATTTTAATTTGCGGGCTGTCTTAATGTGGACTATTAGTGATTTTTCTGCTTACGAAATGTTGTCTGGGTGGATGACAGCTGGCGAGTTAGCATGTCCTTATTGTATGGAAAATACTAAATCATTCGCTTTGAAACATGGCCCAAAAAATTGCTGGTTTGATTGTCACCGTCGGTTTTTGCCCATGGATTATGAGTTTAGGAATATGAAAAATGCATTTAGAAAGAATATGGTTGATCGAGACTGTCCACCTCCAATCTATAAGGGGGAACATATTTGGGAGTGGGTTCAACACTTTCCAAAGGTTACAGAAGAACAACCGTACAAATTTGATGGGTATGGTGTTGCACATAATTAGACAAAACAGAGTATATTTTAGGAATTATCATATTGGAAGGATCATCTTCTTCGACCTAATCTTGATCCCATGCATATTGAAAAAAATTACTTTGATAATTTATTCAACACAGTAATTATTCACTTACAATGGACCAAAAACGTAAGATATGTGAATGGTTTGAGCAACTGAAAATGCCTGCGGGTCATGCTTCAAATTTGTTGAAGCGTGTTGATATGGAGCACGAAAAGTTATTTGGTATGAAGAGTCATGATTGTCATGTTTTCATGGAAACGTTACTCCCCATAGCATTTAGCAGCTTGCCTGAAAGAATCTGGAAACCCATGACTGAAATTAGTTTGTTTTTCAAAGACTTGTGTTCCAGCACATTGACGGAAGAGAACCTGATTCGGATGGAACGAAATATTCCTATAATTATGAATATGCTAGAGAAGATTCTTCCACCTGGATTTTGGGATGTGATGGAAAATCTTCCTATGCATCTTGTGCATGAAGCTCGTCTTGGAGGTCCGGTTCAAGCTCGATGGATGTATCAATTTGAGAGGTAACTATTGTAAATCTTAATATATTCCTCTTCATTAATGTTTGTTTAAAAATTATCATAATATAATATTATATAGGATTATTAGCAAGAATAAATGAAGTATCAAGCAACAACATAGAATTGAAGGCTCAATGTGCGAAGCCTATCTTGCTAGGGAAACGGCCAATTTCTGTTCGTATTACTTTACAAGTGATGTTCCATGTTCAAGAAATAGGCCCAATCATCACGACGATGGCGGTGAGGTTGCTAGAGAGCCGTTATCAATCTTGAATCAACCTGGCGAAGGTTCAAAAAATCGTACACGGAGGCATCTTAGTTCAATGGAGTTTAAGTCTGCATCAATACATGTATTGTTGAATTTCCCTCAAGTTAAACCATTTCTTGAGTAAGTTGTTATTATTTTGTATTACATATTCAATTAGAAGACAAAGCAACTTACTTAATTTCCATCTTCTTTGACAGCTACTTTGTGCAGTTGTATGGCAATGATAAAGTGTTTGACTATTTTTCAACATGATTTAAAGATTATGTGAGTTTTGCATTTTTTTCATAATGCTATAATTATTAGAAAGTCCACATTTGATTAATGCTAATTTTCTGCTCTCGAATATTTTTAGGTTTATAATACAAGAAATGGTCAGTTTGATCATTTCTTGAAGGATTTATCTTGGGGACCCATTAAGGTCTATTTTATGGAAAAGTATCCAGTGAATGGTTTTAAATTCAATACCAAAGAATTCTCCAAACATAAAAAAATTTAATAATAGCGGAGTTTGGGTAAAAGGTGATGATGGAGATCAAAATGGGTTTGATTATTATGGGGTACTTTAGGAGATTTTAGAAATGGAGTACTCTGGTCGGCCGAAAAAAAAATTGTATTGTTTAGATGCAAGTGGTTCGACCCTACCCCAAATAGAGGAATGAGGGTAATCAAACAATATAATATCATTGAAGTAAGACACACAAGGGAGTATGGGCCGTACGATCCTTTCATTATTGCTCATAATGCTAAGCAAGTGTATTATGCTCCTTATCCCTTGCGTCCAGATAAATCGAATTGGTGGGCGATAATCAAAATCAAGTTTATGGGTTGAGTGGAAGTTGAAAATGTGTTAGATGTTGCATACCAAGCTGATGACATATCATGTGTTCATCAACCAGTGGATGTTGACTTAGAAGATAATTTAGAGTATCCTAAACACATATTGGAAGAGGTTGATATAGAAGAAGTAGAATTGGCAGCAAATGAAGAGATGAATGAATCAAATGATGAAAATAAAAGAGTAGATGAGGAAAATTAGTTAGACGAGGAAGAATGGTCAGAAGAGAAAGAATGGTCAGAAGAAGAAGGAGGGGGTCAGAAGAGGAGGATGACGACAAGGCAGAATGATAATTTGAAATAATACATCTGCAGTTTTTTGTTTCTTTGTTTGATTTAGTTTATTCTTTTTTTCCCTAATTTGATCGATGTAGTTTTTTTTTACTCTATTTCTACTTTTAGCTGAGAATTATTGGTTTGATTTAATGTTATTCTCATTTTAAGTTTTATTTGGAGTTCTTGAAGTGAAACTTGCTACTTTAATCTCTGATTGGTATGTTTCTCAAAATAAACTGATGTGTCTACGTCTGAGTGCGCATTGATAGTTTTCAGGTTTGTTTTTTATCTTTCATTGATGTTACATGTGTTACACCATACGTATGTCATAGGTTTGGCTTTCCTCGCATACGGTTATATGGTAAGAATGTGTACATTTACGGTGTTATGGTTTACTTGAAGATATTATATGAAAATTTATGTAGATGGTAGAAGGCGATAAGGATAAGGGTACTGCTAATGCTCCCAAAAAGAAATTAAAGAAGGCTAGTATGATCAACAGGCGATCGACAGGTACACATATTAGATCAGACTCCACACTATCTCATCCATCACGAGTTGCACCCTTAGCATATACTCAGCAGCCTCCGCATATGCCTACGATGAGGCCCACATCTAGTCA
The DNA here is from genome assembly GCF_002878395.1 of Capsicum annuum. Lineage (NCBI taxonomy): Eukaryota > Viridiplantae > Streptophyta > Magnoliopsida > Solanales > Solanaceae > Capsicum > Capsicum annuum. Next base: position 170,151,019 of record NC_061118.1, read on the forward strand.
TGCTACCTCACATGCATTTAGTCAATTGCCTCGCGTAATCCAGCAGCAGACATCTAGTGCCTCGCATACAGTTACTCTTAACCCTGGTAACTCGTAACCTTTAACAGTATCTACTCCACAGATTGGGATATCAAGTCTTCCGCTTTGAGGCAACCTGAAATTCCTACCATAGACCAGTCTATTACACATGGTCAGGTTCATTCACAAGCTGGCATGAGGGACATGCGCAACAAACTCATCATAGAGCCTGACGGCTATGGGTATGGTTTTTACAAAATGTATTTGGTTTATAAATATCTCATAATTGTTTTAGCTTTAACCTATAAATGTTTAAATTTCGAAATACAGTTTTAATCCGGATGCTGCTGTGAGGATCCTTTCTCAAATCATTCAAGATCTTTATAGGTGTGCTGTCACGAGTTGGAACGAGATGCCAGACAATCTCAGGAACCAGATTCTTTTAGGATTCAGGGGATATTTATTTCTGTGCTCTTCTTTTCCTTACTGATTTATCAAAAAAGTTCAAAAACAAAAGAAATTTGTAGTGTGCAGCTTCTTATTACCTTCTCCATTCTGTGTCTAATATATCATCCCCTTCTTTTTACCTTCTTACTATGTAATCTCATCTATTAGTTTTCAGCTTATGATACATCTGGCAGAAACAAGGCTGCTAAAAGACATTGTTGTGCAGCGTGCTAGGATTACGTCTTTATTTGGATGTGCTTACCTGTTTATTAATATAGTATGCCCTTTCTAGTTTGCATTGACTGTTAGTAATAATGATGGCCTAAATGTTGAACTATTGTTGTCGCTTATCTGGAAGAATGTTACTTTTTATCTATGGAAAAGAAAAAAACTTCGTCTTTTCTCTGTAATATTAGTTATTATGTAATTTGGGGTTCAGAATTTGAAATTGTTATCTTAAGAAAAATATATACAGATCGATATATACTCCACTAGCATTAGCAATACATGAGAAGAACTTCTTGGATAAGACAATATATAGTGGTACATGATAAACGTGGAATAAAATAATCAGTATTGCATCACTTGTTCCTTTAATCGTTTTGCTATAATTTCTTTTTGTATCATCTGAAGGACAACTGAATTTCTTCCAGTGTTTTTCCTTTGGTTTCTGGAACCCAAAGCCTCACAAAAACCATCGTAAAAGCTGAGACCAGTGCATAGATAGCAAATGTTCCTGCCAAATTTACAATCTCTCCACCTTTGCCTCCTGCACCACCACTTCTTCCTCTACTTCCTCTCTTGTCGTCGACGTCTTCTTATCCTTAACTCCAGTACATAGCCAGTTTCCATCCACTATTGTTCCCGAAAACAAACTCCCCGCATAGCTAGTACTTCCCTAACTCGAAAGCCTTTGTAACGAAGTTTGCCTCTCGAACTGCTTATTGTATTTGCTTTTGCTACTCGATAACCTCTACAATGAAGCTTTCCGATCAAATATTCTCTCCTATTTTTGCTCTGGTGGTACCACGTGGCAGTCAACGAGCTCATGTATAGGTACAGCTTCAGGAGGAACAGGTAGCAAGAGTTCATTTTCATCAGATGTATCTGTATTGCCATCCAATTTGATCTTCTCTTAATTCTGTATTGATTTCCCTTTCTTATTTTTCTTAGCCAACCAGTTCATAAAAGCTGCCAATTGCTTCTTGTGAATCTTATTGTTATTAGTCTATTTAACATGATCACTTATGAGTTGTTGTTTTGATGTCACATCGACTTCACTTTTCTTTGAAAAATTTTTTCGATCTTCAACGTCATTACTACTAATCTTCTTCTCGTGATCATTAAATAACTTTGCAGATGCACCGAATCCGCGGTCAGAAAATTGTCAAATGCTTCTGTAATTGCCAATAGTGTTAACAATCTGCAGTGTGCAATGCTGTGAGAAGAAATCGAGGGAAGATGATAATTACGAATATAGAGCCTTATTGATGCCATGATATTACCCCTTTCTGTCCAATGTACTCGGCAATTTAACCACTAAAAATCTGATTGTGTGGTTTGGGATTATTTGTTAGCTCTGTTAAGTTTGATAACTTAAATCTCATCTGTTTTTGTTTTTCATAAGTTTGAATCAACTTGTTCTTGCTTTATTTAATCCGAGGGTCTATTGGGAACAATATCTCTATGTCAATGAGGTAGGATTAATTTATTTAAGTTTATCAAGTCATTACAGAAAAAGTGTTTCATTAGCAAAAAAATATTCATCTTAGTTTATCTTGTCATTACAGAGAAAGTGTTTTTGGCGTCCAGAACATGAAGCCCAGATTAAAGAAAACTTTAAGTTAAAAGCTAGGCGCCTACTTACTGGCTTGCTATCAAAAGCTCGAAAAAAAACAAGAGGCCTAGATGAATTCTACCTAAAAATTGGCAAAAGTTAGTTGACCATTGGGAGACAGATTCAAGGTTCAAGCAGATGCGTGAGATTGACAATAAAGCTAGAGCATCTCTTAAGGGTGGTTCTTTACACACTAGTGGAGCTCAGAGTTAGAAAAATGTAAGGAGAAAACTGGTAGGTCATTCATGTGATTTTGGTAATTTTTCTTGAATTGTGGATGATTAGTGATACCTTATCCTCGGACAACCGATTATTCTGGACAATCGGTTCTTAACTGCTACTTTTTGATTCCCTGATGTTGGTCTTTGAATTGGACTTATAGTCTCTTGGTGAATATTGTATGATCTATTGGTACATGTATATTATCCCGATTAAACTTGCGGATAAAACACATATGAGAGCAATGAAAAGCAATGATATCAGTATTCTTACTGCTTGTTCCATTTATCTTTTTTTCCCTTAGTTATTGGTGCAAGTATTTAGAACTAACAATCTGGATCTACATGCTTGATGGTTATATGTGGATTTCTAGCTTCCTACTAAAAATTTGTTGTTCTTTTGGTTAATAGGTTTTGAATTGCTTTTTTAGGAGAAATTTCTATTGAATATTTCAATAGAGTTAGAATGTTATGTCATTAGAGTACATCTCTTTGAAAAACTAAGTGTAAAGTTCTTGGTAGAAAAAGTTTTTTTGACAAAGTGTAAAGTTGGAAGTTTTTGTAGTTGTTAGAATGGGAGGGGGGGGGGGGGGGAATGTTAAAATTTGAGGTTCTTGGTGTATGGAAACTTCAGAACATATAGAAGTTGAAAGTTTTGGTAGTATTTAGCATTGGGGGGGGGGGGGTAGGTTATAAAAAAGAAAAAAAAGAAAAACAAAGTGTAAAGTGGGGGAGTTTTGGTAGTTGTTAGCATGGGGGGTATGTTAAAATTTGAGGTTCTTAGTGTATGGAAACTTCAGATTTGATATTAAAAGAAAGGAAAATGAAGATAGAGAAGAAGAACAAGTGTTGTAGTTGACTTCAACAAGTGAAAGTAAAAGTGATAAACAAGTTAGTTTTGAGCTTTGAAGGAAAATTCTTCTAGGCTTACCTTTTTTTTGGGATATTGTGTGTCTTTTATTTAAAGCTGTAATCATTCTGAACCAGTCCATTTCTCCCATTTGATCTGCATCTAAGAGAAATAATTTCTATTTATACCACAAGAACAAAAATTTCATTAGTAAGTTATCTGCAGTAACCTAGGATTGGTAATACCTGTATGCATAGACTGCATTTAAGTGAAAAGTAAAATAAGAACCATTTCCATATACTTATGGCAAAACTAAAATATTAACAAAAAAAAGCATGTTTTCCACAAATATGGCTACCAAAAGATCATATAAAGATATTGCAGAAGTAAAACAGATCCAGGTACTCTTACTCGGTAAACTTATGTCAATATCTTCCGCTAGTCTGTCTGAATTTTTAGTTCTGTGACATTATGTGACTATGAATTCACCCCTACTACCTCCTTTAGTTTTTTTCATTTAATCCATATATCCTGACAGACACATGAGAGATAAAAGTTTTTTTGACAAAGTACTCCAAAAATATTTATTACACTTGCATGAGATAAATATGTGTTTGATTCACACACTGGACTTGGAATACACTTTTTCCCTATAAAACATTATGCACCAAGTAAAAACATCACATATGAAACAAAAATGCGGAATCACACAAACATTTTTATGGTAGAAGATGATAAACTGACTACAAAATATAGTAAGTCAAATATGACATAGTTGATTATGAAGATAATCTTTGCCACTCATTACTTAGAGAACTACAGGTCTTTTTTTCTCTGTGTTGCTTTACTTTACTTCTTTACTTTACATAGACTAAAATGTTTCTGTCTATGGGAAATTTAGTTGTAGTCCTTGAATTCTTGTTTTTCTTGGTATTTATTAAAAGAAAATAGCTGCACTTGAGCTCGGGGTCTTTAGGAAATAGCCTCTTTATTTTCACAAGGTAGTGTTAAGGTCTTCCATCTGCGTACACTTTACCCTCCCTACACACCACTTGTGAGATTTCATTGTTGTTGTTGGTTCTTATTAAAAAGGATATTTTGGTTTCTTTGTTTTGTTCTCTTCATTTTCCTTTGTTTTTGTTCTCTTGGTTCTTGAATTTTGGTTTTCTTGATAATTATGAAAAGGGTAGTTGTTGAAGCAACAAACTAACAAACTAATAACTGGGTTGCTCAGACTTATTAGTTTGTAAGTATCCACTTTATTTGTTGGTTTTCCTCCATTCTGTTAAAACAACAGGCAGAATTAGAGATTAATGACATAGTTAGGGAGTTTTCTAGTCAGTTTGTGCCTTTTGAGCTGGTATGAATACTTTTTTTTTTTTTAAATAAATCTAAGACGACTACCGTAATAATTATTCATAGCAATTAAAATTAAATTAATTTTGTTTGCAGGAAAAGGAAGTTGGGAGGTCAATAACTCAGGCCGAGGCATTCAAGGCTACACACACAAAGAAGAAAAAAACTCCTGAAGATCCTGATGTTTGGGTTGAGCCACGAGCTGAGCTAACCTATGTAAGTTTCTATTTCTAGTAGTTATTACTATATTTTCTAAATTTGTATTCTAATAGTATTATCATTAAATTCAGAATCGATATCTGCAATGCATAGAGGATTTTCGCCAAACTCTGCCAGAAGATAGGCGAGACCTACCACTTAGCCAAGAGAAGAATGAGAGAATATGGTTAGATGCAGTTGGTGGTCCGAGTAGGTATGGATATGCTTATGGCTTTCCCTAACGAACCTTTCGGAAATTTCATTCGGAACTAGAAGGCCTTTATAGTTTCCAGAATGATGAGTCAAGGGAGACGATTTTGGCTTTGAAGCAACAAATAGCCCAGTTATCTAGCGAAGCTAAGGCCTTGCAGGCTAGGTAAAGGAAAAGAGATATACAGTATGTAGGAATGAAGGCCCAATTCGATGCATTACTTGCTTCGGGGGGATTCCCCCTTGTCCCGGTGATGTAGTACGCCCTCCCCGACCTCCACAGTCTCTACCTATTTCACATGGAGTATATGGTCAATACAAAGATGTGACTGAGGAACCCAGCAGTGACGAAGATGATGAGGATTACTATGTGGACAATACACTGCCGCGTTGTTAAAGTTGAATGTTGTCTAGATAATTCAAACTATATACTTTATGGTGGTTTATTTGAATTCTTAAGTGTTTTTGAATGCATTAAAACTTTAAAGTAGTAAGAACAATAGTATGGTTAACTTATGACTTTTATGTTTTGTTCGTTCAATTTCAAGGTATTTAAATTTTATTTTTATTTTGTGGTTATTGGATTAAATTTACTTGTGTTTGTTATAGTTTTATTGATTGTTGGGAGTTCTTGGAGCTCGATATAATTAATTATATTGTATATATTATTAAATTAAATTAAAGTGATAGGTATTTGTAAAAGCTATTTTTTACAAAAAGAGACCTCATGAGGTTGCTATTTGCATTTTCATTTTTTCACAAATGAACAAAAGAGACTTAATAAGGTCTCTTTTTCACGATTTCATTTTCTACATGCTCAAATAAGAGACTGCAAGAGGTCGCTTATCTTTTAAATAAATTATTTATAATAAAAAAAATTAAGAAATAATAGTGACCTCATGAGGTGTCTTTCAACTTAAAAAAAATTCAAATAGAGACCTTATAAGGTCTCTTTTTAATAAAATAATAATAATAATTAAAAATAATTTAGAGACCGGTCTCTATTCTGTAAAATTCAAGAAATAACCTAGTGACCTTGTGAGGTTGCTTTTAAGCGACCTCATGAGGTCTCTTACAAAAAACGCCCTATGTTTTAGAAACCGTCTATTGAGGTCGCTTTTGAACTCTCCTTTTGAGGAAAAGAGACCTTTTTTAAGTCTCTTTTTACAGCTTTTTTAGTAGTGTTATTGATCATATCGATAATCTACTGCATATGTGGCCGATGTGACTAGAATCGTAAGGTGTAACGCCACACACGTACATCTTAACCTACCTTTGCTCCTTCGATTGAAAAAGTTCCTTCTGCTTCGTCTTTGTATTGTACAGCCGAAGTTCTACCGGTTTCGCCATTGTAAAATTGTTGCTTGATGGATTTGGCGCCAAGTATGTGTATATATATTTCATAGAGTTTAGGTGGGGGGAAAACCTAATGCTATTTGGAGTTTAGGGTTTTAGAATTTTTGCGCTATTTATTTTGAAATTTCATAGAGAAAACGCCACCCGAATCATGAATTGCGAGAGAAAAAATATAACGATTTCCTTCTATTATTGGTAAGTTATTAATAATATTGTCCATATTGTATTTTGGTAAGGTTTTGGAGTAAATTTTACTAAATTCCCTTGAGATTTAGTGTTTGCAAAATAATACTCCAACCTTTTTACCTTTCAATGGAACATCTCTTTTCGCTTTGTTTTTGAATTGTATACCCGAAATTTCACGTTCTCTGCCATTGTATGTTGCTTGGAAATTAAAGTTGGAATTGGCTAAGAATAAATCTTTTTTGGGGGTAAACTCTTTATATGTATACATATACTGTTGGGTGGTGAAACCTAATAAGAATTCTATACTAATTAGGTTTTCGAAAGCGAGAATCATTATTTTCCACTTAATTGTGGTAAAAATCAATATCATATGTCGGTGTAATGCAATTAATAATCTATTTTAGGAGTTGTTGGACAATAAAATTTCGAGACCGAAAAATAAATAATTCGAGACAAAAAAAATATTGCAACAATCGATTTTATTAATTTCAATGCGAGTGTTACAATCTCTATGAATCCTCTGATTCGCTTTTTCAAATATAAATTCAAGGGCTCTCTGATTCGCCTTTTCAAATATAAATTCTGATTCGCCTGCTTTATCAAATATAATTTCAAATATAAATTCAAGGGCTCTCTGATTCGCCTTTTCAAATATAAATTCTGATTCGCCTTTCGCCTTTTCAAATATAAATTCAGATTCGCCTTTTCAAATATAAATTCAAGGGCTTGAAGCTTGATCTTGAATTTGAACGATGGACTTGCTTTGACTGCTTGAGCTTTTTAGAGAAATTGCGGAGTTTAATCCACGAGCTTTCTCTTGCTACTTGTTAGAGTTCTGGAGTCTCTCTTCTGAATTATGAGACCCCTATTTACAGTTGTAGGAAAGGAGAAGTCATGATGAATATAGACTTCCTTTGACCAATCAAATTTAAGTGATGTGGCGCCTATTATGAGCTTTTATTTCATGGGTCTGCTGCATCAGTTTGACATGTGGCACGGTCCTATTGGCTGCTTCACTTGACTTGGCATGCCACGTCATTTGACACATGACGCTTATTTGGGCCTCTACAATATTCTTGGGCTTAGCAAAGTGGGCTCATTATTTATAGCCCAAATTAATAGGGTAGCCCAATAAAAATTGAACTTTAATTAAACCCATTATGTTTAGACTTAAATAATTAATCTAATTATATTAATCCACATTATTTATTTAGGACTAATATATTTTGAATTTAATATAATCTGAATTTTGTACGGATTTAAATTTAATAAAATTACATCGCCCACAAATGTGCCCAACTTCAAGACTTGTCGAGACATTTAATATTTTGGAGACTAGCCTTGAAGTATGATTATTTAAGCATGTTTCCTTCGTGTTTCAACGATCCTCATACCTATGAATACCACATTTAAAAATTTAAAGCCGAACCATATTGATATTGCCTCTCAAAACTCTCTCATTTTTTCCATGAATCTCTACACTTAAGACCCATTGATGAGGCATGATATTCAATTTTAAACAGATTTTGGAAGACTTTTTTATCGCCTTACTTAATCAGTAATAAAAATCTTCCGATTTGAACTTAGATTGGAGAAGGAAACAACCTCTAATTTGACTTTGTATGGGAGAAGGAAACAACCTCCAATTTGACTTTGTATGGGAGAAGGAAACAACCTCCGATTTGAATTTGTATGGAAGAAGGAAATTAACCTCTAATTTGAATTTGTATGGGAGAAGAAAATAACCCCCAATTTGAATTTGTATGAGAAAAGAAAACAATCTCCAATTTGAATTTAGAGATGGAAATTATTTCAATCTGAATTTATATTGGAGACAGAAACTATCTCCAATTTGAATTTGGATATGGAAATTATTCCAATCTGAATTTATATTGGAGAAGGAAACAATCTCCAATTTGAATTTGGAGATGAAAATTATTCCAATCTGAATTTATATTGGAGAAGGAAACATCCATCCTACAACTCTATAAAAGGAGGTAGTTTCTCCACTTTTTCAATATCAATTTTGGAGTTTTCAAGCCATCAACAATATTGAGGTAATTTCTTTTCCTCCTACTTTTCTCTTATTTTCGTCACTTTTTTTTTCAGCAATGCATGTTAGTGGTAGAAAATTCATATCTAATTGTAGGAATATCAGAATCATGAACCGTTTGATATTCCAGAAACTAGACTTCGAGATATATAACATATCTAAAATTCAGCTTCAAATTTCTTCAATATAATTCTCGATAATTTTTTGAAGTTATCCTTGAATTTTATCATGCTGAAAATTTCAGATCTGCGTGTTTTTACTAAACCTTTCATATCTTGAAGTAGGAAGGATGAAATCACAAGTCACTTGATTCTTGTGAAACTAGACACAAAGATCTATAAAATTTCCAAAATTCATAATTTAATACAATTGATATATTTTCAGGTGTTATCCTGAATTCAACATTGAGTTTTGATGCATCAACAATTTTAGATTTACGTGACATCACCAAAAAAATCATATCTCAATGTGAGAGTATTGAAATTATGATCCGCTTAATCCTATAGATATCAGAAACATGCATGTATAACATATGAAAAATTTGAATTTTAACACCTTTTTTATTATTCTAGATGATTTTTTTGAAGTCCATCTTGACAGAGGATTCCAGATTTGCATTGCCTCACCAAATAATTTATTTCTTGATGTGGGACTATCACCACCAAAGGGCATTTTTATTTCCTCAAACTAGATTTTGAGGGCTTTATTCTTATCAAGGCATCTTGTCTCAATCTAAGTTGGTGATATACAACTTTTAAGATCACAATGCTTTGATAGGTAACCTCCTTTCTATTTGTGTTTTTGCTTTCTTTCTTTCTTTTTTTTTTTTTTTTTTTTTTTGGAGAATTGAAACAGATAGCAATATGTAACAATCGGCTTATGGTGCGAGAGTTTAACTTCGCCTCCGTCACCTTAAGTCCAACCAATTTTACTTGAAGACGGTGGACATTGGCTTAAGGTGCGAGAGTTTAACTTCACCTCCGTCACCTTAAGTCCGACCAATTTTACTTGAAGACGGTGGACATCGGCTTAAGGTGCGAGAGTTTAACTTCTCCTCCGTCACCTTAAGTCCGTCCAATTTTATTTGAAGACGGTGGACATCGGCTTAAGGTGCGAGAGTTTAACTTCGCCTCTGTCACCTTAAGTCCGACCAATTCTACATGACGACGGTGGACATCGGCTTAAGGTGCGAGAGTTTAACTTCGGCTCCATCACCTTAAGTCCGACCAATTTTACTTGAAGATGGTGCAGTGATCTCCTTTAAGTATGGGCCCTTTTCAATGTTCAGCTTAAGATGCAAAGGGACAAATCTTGTCCACCTTAAGACATGAAAATTTCGATATCCTTTTAAGGATAAATCTGCGAGAGGTCAGCTTAAGGTGCAAAGGGACAAATTTTGTCCACCTTAAGGCATGAAAATTTTGAGATCCTTTTAAGGATAAACCCGTTAGGGGCCAGCTTAAGGTGCAAAGGGACAACTTTTATCCACCTTAAGGCATAGAAGTTTCGATATCCTTTTAAGGATAAACCCGTTAGAGGCTAGCTTAAGGTGCAAAGGGATAATTTTTGTCCACCTTAAGGCATGAAAGTTCGATGTCCTTTAAGGATAAACCTGTTAGAGGCCAGCTTAAGGTGTAATGGGATAAATTTTGTCCACCTTAAGGCATGAAAATTTTGAGATCCTTTTAAGGATAAACCCGTTAGAGGCCAGCTTAAGGTGCAAAGGGACAAATCTTTGTCCACCTTAAGGGATGAAAGTTTTTAATATCCTTTTAAGGATAAACACGTAAGAGGTCAGTTTAAGGTGCAAAGGGACAAATTTTGTCCACCTTAAGGCATGAAATTTTTGAGATCCTTTTAAGGATAAACCCACGACAGGCCTTGATTTGAAGACTTGGAAATTTTGTCAACTTTTACTCCCAAATTTGGCATTTTGAGTGGTTCAAATTCCAAATTTGGGGATTTTAGAGACTTCATCTTATGTAAATGAAGCTCATATTTCATTAGAGTTTGCCCCCATTGAGCCACCAATACGTGGAGTAAGTCCAAAATTGAATTAGAATGTTCTCATACTTGGCATCCATATGGTAGATACTGCAGGAACATATTTTTTTTGACACTCATGCAACTGAACTCAGAATGAAATTTCAAGCGCCTACGTACCTCAATTAAGAGGATCAAGTCACAACGTAGTTCTGGGTGAGTGTTTTTTTTTAATATTTTTTTATTGTGTCCTAAGTTTTGCCTAGGCCGCCTTTTTCGAGGTTTTAAACCTAGTGGACATTTGTTTGATGATTTTTTTTAGCCGTTCACAATTTATACTCTTGTGGGTCAGGAGTAGACATGCAGTTTATACTTGTGCCTTAAGGAGTGTACATGCAGTTTATACTCGTTCCTTAAGGAGTGTCATCTTCCTTTAAGGATAGTACTTCTTCAAGAACTTGGCGTTGATGGGGCCAACCCTCACACCATTTGCATCGACAAGCTTGTAAGCACCATTTGAATATGCCTCTCGTACGACTTATGGTCTATCCCACTTTGAGGTGAATTTGCCCCCAAACTTATGAGAAGTGATAATGGGCCTTCTTACTGCAAGAACTTGATCTCCAACTTGAAAGTACCTTAAGCGAACTCTTTTGTTGAAAGAATGAGATAGCCGGGCTTGGTAGCATTCAAAATTTTGTTGAGCCTCCAGCCTCTTCTCATCAAGAGCTTCTAACTCCGCAAGACATAACTTAGCATTTTCTTCATCGGTGAGCCCTTCTTGAATAGCCAGTCTCAAAGAAGGTATTTAACGCTCAAGTGGCAGGATTGCTTCATCTCCAAAAGCAAGTGAGTATAGAGTTACTTGCATCGGTGTACGGTAAGTTGTCTTATACGCCCATAAAGCTTCTTCCATTCACTCATGCCAGTCTCGTTTGGATTTGGAGATGACTTTCTTTGACAAGTTGCATAAAGTCTTATTGAAGGCTTCAGCTAAACCGTTGGAGGCAGCATGGTACATAGAAGACTTGCGCTGCTTGAAGCCAAAGAGATCACAAATCTTATTCATCAGTTTGTTATCAAACGGCTTGCCATTATCAGTTATTATATATTGAGGGATTCCAAAACGGTAGACGATATTCACTCGAATGAAGTTCACAATAATTTCTTTCTTTACTTCCTTGAGAGCTACAGCTTCGGCCCATTTTAAGAATTAATCTATCGCGGCCAAGATGTATAAGTGCCCACCAGAAGACTTTGGTAGTGGACTAAGAACATACATTCCCCAAGCATTGAATGGCCAAGATGCTACAGTTGGATATAGTACCTCTGGAGGTTGATGTATGAAATTTGCATGGAATTGACAAGCTTTGCATCTTCTAGCATAGTCCAAGCAATCTTTCACCCTCGTTGGCCAATAATATCACATCCTTTTAATATGAAAATGGGGCTTCGGTCTAGACTGATGTGATCTACAAACTCCCGAGTGCGCTTCTTGCAAAGCTTGAATTGCTTCTTCCTCTTCCAAACACCATAAGAGTACTCCTTCAAATGATCTTCTGTACAGTGTGTCTTTGTAGTAAATAAAGCGAGGTGAACAACGACAAATGTCAGTCTTTCTCCTTAGATTTTCTGGAATTATCCCATAACATAAGTAATCAATGATAGGTTGTCGCCAATCTTCTTTTACAGCTTCAGACACGGCAATGAGGTATTCAACTTTGTTTTCCACATCCTCATTTGAGGGTGGTACTACCCATTCTTGGCGGACAATAACTTGGGTCTGATTTGGAAGAGTTAGGGTTGAGGCCAGAGCAGCTAGGGCATCAGCTTGCTTATTTTCTCTCCTTGGCACATGTTGGAGGGTTACTCCTCCAAGTCACCCCAGCAACTTTTGTGCATAATCATGATATGGTCATAGCTCAGGCTTTCTGACTTCATAGCTTCCCAAAAGCTGCTTGATCACCAATTGAGAGTCACCAAAGACTCGTAATTGCAGTTGTTTCATGTCAACTGCCATCTCAAGTCCAAGTATTAAAACTTGATATTCAAAAACATTATTAGAGCAACGATTTGTTAGGGTAAAAGAGTATGGGATGACCTCTTCTTATGGAGTGACAAATACCAAACCGGCACCAGCTCCATCTCGATGTGCGGCACCATCAAAGTACATCTTTCATGGGGGTATAGCTTCAATGACCATTGCATCTTTATCAGGAAGTTCATCGCTTATTTCCCAATCATTAGTTTTCGGGAGGTCTGCCAAAAAGTCAGCCAATGCTTGTCCCTTTACAGCCTTTTGGGGAACATACACAATCTCAAACTGTTGAAATTGAAGGTACCATCTTGCAAGTCAGTCACTAAGGACTGGTTTCGATATTACAAACTTAATGGGATTTGCCCTCGTGATAAGTCGAACAACATGAGCTTGAAAATAGTACTTCATCTTTTGAATCGAGAAGGCTAATGCCAAACATAACTTTTCAATTGGAGAATACTTTAGCTCATTCGGTGTCATCATTCTGTTCAAATAGTAAATAAAGTTTTCCTTGCCTTCACTATTTTCTTGAGCAAGTAGTGCTCCAACTGACCTCTCTTGTGCCCGATGTGGAGTATCAATGGTTTCACAGGTATGGGTGCCACAAGAACTGGTGGCTTCATTAAGTATGATTTGATACTCTCAAAGGCATTACTACAAGCTTGGTCCCATTCGAAGAGAGTGTCCTTCTTCATGAGACGATTAAATGGTTGATATTTTTTGGCCAGGTTTGAGATGAACCTTCTTAAATATGCTAGCCTTCCTTGGAGGCTTTTTAACTCATGTATATCTCGAGGCTCGAGAATCTTCAAAATTGCATCAACCTTAGCTTGATCAATTTCAATTCCTCGGTATCACACAATGAAGCCAAGAAATTTTCCTGAAGTAACTCCAAAGGCACACTTCAAAGGATTCATCCTAAGTTGATATCTTCGAAGCAACTCGAATACCATTCTTAGGTCTTTTAAGTGGTCGCATCTCTTTCTTGACTTCACCACTAGATCATCTACATAACATTCAACATTTTTATGGAGCAGTCCATCAAAGATGTACTGCATAGCCCTTTGATAAGTGGCGCCAGCGTTCTTCAAACCAAAAGGCATCACCTTATAACAATAAATACCTTTGGGCATACGAAATGTAGTGAGTTCTTCATCCTTTAGTGCCATGCGGATTTGATTATATCCAGATGAACCATCCATAAAGGACATTACCTCATAACCAGTGATGGCATCAATCATCAACTCTGTTATGGGAATTGGAAAGTCATCCTCAGGGCAGGCGTTGTTGAGGTCTCGAAAGTTGACACAAACTCGAATTTGGCCATTCTTCTTCTTACTGGAACAATACTTGAAATCCATGTGGGATATTTGACTTCGCGAATAAAGCCAACTTCAATGAGTTTGTTAAATTTATTTTCAATTAATGGAACCAACTCTAGCCTAAAGCGTCTTTGGGCTTGCTTAACAGGATGAGCACTATTCTTAACCGTCAACTGATGGACCACTACTTTTGGATCTAAGCCAGGCATTTCCTTATAGCTCCAGGTGAAGACATCCGTATATTCTTTGAGTATGTCCATATAAGCGATTTCCTCCTCTACTTCTAGAAACGCACTCAAGTAAGTTGGTCTCAGTTCTTTATCGGTTCAGAGATTAACCTCCCTCAAGGGATCTATTATGGCCTTTACTCCTTCTTCAAGTTGCGATGGAGCATCTCCAGCATCTTCCTCCTCTTGAGGATCATCGTTATTGACGGATATATGATAACACCAGAAGGCATCTTCTATGTCTTCATCAACCTTTATTTGAGATGAGATATCTTTCTCGTTCTGGGTCATAACATGATATGAGGATCCAACACTCTTTTCATCTTCTTCACATTGCTTAGTATAAACCACAGTATGCGTCTTTGCTTTTAACACCTCGTTGCATAAAACTACCAGTTCTGTCTGTCGCTTCATTCTAGAAGGAATCAAACTTTAGAAATCCTTCTGAATTTTAAATGAAGAGTGCAACATCGTTCTTTGATGACTTCTTTGATGTTTGTTATTTTTCTTCTTATTTATAGGACCCAACCTTTTGAAAACAGAAATTTTTGCTGTTGATTCTCCAAGTCGATCAAATACGGAGGGTCTTTTGTTAGCGGTAGTGGATTCTTCTTCCACGGTGATGTAATTACTGACTGCCCTTCTTATGGAGATGCGAATTGGAGGTAGCTACGTGTATCCTAGTCCTTCACGTACTTGCCTGGTGTTAGCCTTGATGGAAGTTTTCCCAACCTTGATGACTCAGTAGGATTGTATCCAGCCTTTACAATTAGCTTGTATACATTTAGATCAAAGCCCTCTTTTGTACGCTTCGTAGGGAGTGCCATATCTGGTGGTAGATTTTGAGTCACAGATTTCCCAAGTAGCCTTGAGGATGGATTTATTGCATCAATCTTCTTGACAGGTAAAGTTAGCCCCTTTAGCACATTATCTTGGGCATCAGGTGAGTGATCTTCCTCTTTATTTACCTTTGGCACGTAGCGAAGAACAAGAGTTGCCTTATTCTTTGTAGGAGCGATGCTTTCTTTATTTAAAGTGAAGAAAGGCTTCCTATTGATGAATTTTTTGATAGTAACCACGACCTTCTTGGATTCAAGATCGTCACACTTGGTCTTGGTGACATCTTCAATCCTTTTCTCATCTACAATATAAGATTTTAAGTAGAATTTTACATCGGCAAAATGTGACTCAGCTTCAGTGAATGGCTTGTCATCAGCGAATATCGTTCTTTCCACTCTATTTTTGAGATACTTCAAGCATTGATAGTAAGAAAACGAGATAATTTT
The DNA here is from genome assembly GCF_002878395.1 of Capsicum annuum. Lineage (NCBI taxonomy): Eukaryota > Viridiplantae > Streptophyta > Magnoliopsida > Solanales > Solanaceae > Capsicum > Capsicum annuum. Next base: position 170,166,604 of record NC_061118.1, read on the forward strand.
GTTCCCGTGCACCCAAGGCCTACCAAGAAATATATTGTATGAAGTTTTGGCATCGAACACATGCATCAATAGGTTTGATTGAAAATTATCTATACTAATCCCCAACTTGATACATCCCATGGCCCTTTGGCCCCCTTGGTTGAAGCCTTGGATCATTATACGACTTTCATCCAGTTCGCTAGTAGCGATGCCAAGCTCCTTCATCGTACGGATAGACAGGATATTGACTCTAGATCCTTCATCTATCAAGATTTTATTGATCTTCTTTCCTAGAATTTGACCCACCATATATAAGGGATGGTTATGTGGGGTCTCACCAAGTAGAAGATCATTATTTATGAATGTGATTTTTGTATCACTCACATGTGCCTCTTCGCCAAGAGTTTCAGCCAACCTTTCGGAAGATGAAGGAACTTCCATGGGTAGATTCTCACCCTTTGCCCCCTCTTTGCCGGTATTAAAACAAGATGCTTCAAGGTTAACTTGGGCAGTCTTATTGCGGAACCAACTCGGGAAGAATTCCTCTAAAGTTACGGACGCCGAGGTTTCTGACGGTGAAGCTCCGTCACCTTTGTCCTTTTTTGAAGTGTAACCAACTTCTGTTTCCTTAGTTTCTTCACCACTTTCCTCCGGTTGGCTACTCGTACGTCTTCTTTCGTAGAAGCATCTTCTTCCGTTTACGTCTAGCCACTAGAGTCCAACCTTCATCATCGTCTTCATCAATCGAAGACCTTTCAGGCTCTAATATCTCCTCATTATGCTCCTTGACACAAATTTTAACCGGGTCAAGCGAGCCAAAAGTGATAGAAATTTGATGAGAACTGGTTGTCTCATCGTCGAAGAAGATTTTCTTCTCTTTTGCCAGTTGCATACCTTTATCTTTAAAGACAAAGCATTTCTCCAGAGGGTGACTTATGAGCCTATGATATTTGCAATAATTAGGGTTATTGGTCCTTCCGGCTTCATTGGGACGCTTCATCTCTGGGAGTTCGATGAGCTTATGCTGAAGGAGTTTTTCAAAAATCTCAACAACATCAGAATCAAGGAAGAGATATTCCTTTTCTTGCATCTCCTTTAACGTTTTCTGATTTGGACGTGCTCCAGAAGTCGTCTTTACACCTTGCTTCGTGCTCACCTTTGTGGTGAATTTCACAGGAGACACATCAACATTCATAGATTCTTTGTTATTATTTTTGGGGATAAACTTACCCTATCTCTTGCGTTCTTTCTTATCCTTTCCCCTTCGAGGGTCATGGATAGATGCTCCTTCTTTTCTAGCAGAAGATATGCTCAACTCTATGTCATGAGCACGAGTAGCTAACTCTTCAAAGGATTTTGGCTTAATGCCTTGCAAGATGTAGAGAAGCCCCCAGTGCATTCCTTGGATGCACATCTCTATCGCAGAAGCTTCGCTGAGCTGATCTTTATAGTTTAGGCTAGCATGTCTCCATCGATTGATGAAGTCAATGACTGGTTCGTCCTTTCTTTGTCGAGTATTTGTGAGCTCTACCATGCTCACTGTATGCCTTGTACTATAAAAGTGATTCAGGAACTCATGTTCCAATTGCTCCCAACTATCGATGGAGTTAGGCTCGAGATCCATATACCAATCAAAGGCGTTTCCCTTAAGGGAACGAACAAACTATTTGACAAGATAGTCACCGTAAGTTCCAGCATTATTACATGTCTCGACAAAGCGTGTGACATGTTGTTTTGGGTTACCTTTGCCCTTAAATTGTTGAAATTTGGGGGTTGATAGCCAGCAGACATTTTGAGGCTATCTATTCTTGCAGTGTAAGGCTTGGCATATGCAAGAGAAGACTTGGTGACAACATCATACTTGTCTTTGAGGGTCCCTTCAATAAATTCCCTCAATTTCCCAATGGGGATTATTCCCTCAGCAGAAACTTGCACCTCTTTAGTCGATGGTGTTTGTTTCACAGGATTTTCTATCTCATGAACCTCTGGATCTTTTCCCGGCGTATGGCTAAATTCTTCTTCTATCAAGCCTTCCACCCTATCCACTATCTTATAAATCCTAGCCTTTTGATTCTGAACATAGTTGGCCAGGCCTTCAATTGCCTTTGTCAGATTCGCAAGCTGCTCCTCCACAGACGAGACATCAGTTACCACTGCTTGCATGATCACCGGAGATGTTAGAGAGTAACACGGATTATCACATAAGTTGATCTTTGAAATACTTAGCTTATGTGGTGTAAGTGGAGATGACACATTTGTTGAACGACCATCACTCTTGGCTCCAGAGTATTTGGAACTGGAATGCTCAAGTAGAGCTAGAGTCTTTTTCAGCGATTCGACCACACTGCTTCCTCCTTCTGAAGAACTTGCATTGAACTTTATTTCTTTCGGGGTTAAAGATCCAAAAATTGGAGTTTGCGCGGATAACACTGGATGTGTTTGTTGACCTAGCAAGCCTGCCTTGCTCCTTGTGACAGCTCCTAAGGTTCCGAAAGCAACACCAAGGATGCTTTCTACTCCAGTAGAGAACTTTGAGTCAGCAGCCTTGGAAACAGTTGATTAAGAGTTGACCTTCTTGGAAGTTATTTCATTGTTCTTAAACTTTGAAGTATGGAAAGTTGAGATGAGAGGTAGAGATGGTCCCACTGGGCGTGCCAGAATTTGTTGGACAATAAAATTTCAAGACCAAAAAATAAATAATTTGAGATAAAAAAAATATTGTAACAATCGATTTTATTGATTTCAATGCGAGTGTTACAATCTCTATTAATCCTCTGACTCGCCTTTTCAAATATAAATTCAAGGGCTTGAAGTTTGATCTTGAATTTGAACTTGATATCTTGATTTGAGGGACTTGATCTTAACTTGTGCTTGAATTCAAGGGCTTTTGAGCTTGTTCTTGAATATTGCGGTCTTGATCTTGAATCTCGATGAACTTGCTTTGACTGCTTGAGCTTTTTAGAGAAATTGCGGAGTTTGATCCACGAGCTTTCTCTTGCTACTTGTTAGAGTTTTGGGGTCTTTCTTCTGAATTATGAGACCCTTATTTATAGTTGTAGGAAAGGAAGAGTTATGATGAATATGGACTTTCTTTGACCAATCAGATTTAAGTGATGTAGCGCGTTTTATGGGCTTTTATTTCATGGGCCTGCTGCATCAGTTTGACATGTGGCACGGTCCTATTGGCTGCTTCACTTGACTTGGCATGCGACGTCATTTGACACGTGACATTTATTTGGGCCTCTAGAATATGACAATATTCTTGGGCTTAGCAAAGTGAGCTCATTATTTATAGCCCAAATTAATGGGGTAGCCCAATAAAAATTGAACTTTAATTAAACCCATATATGTTTGGATTTAAATAATTAATCTAATTATATTAATCCACAATATTTATTTAGGACTAATATATTTTGAATTTAATATAATCCAAATTTTATACGGATTTAAATTTAATAAAATTACATCGCCCACAGGAGTATTCCTAAGTTTAAGCTACTTGATTGTGATGAGATCAAGTATGATTGTACTAAAAGTTAAAATCATACGTCAATTAGTAATTAATTAATAGCGTATGCATCGACACAAACGCAATATAATTATTAATTACAGCAACCTATTAGTTACACGCTGATTCTGTATGTATATTCTCTTTCATGACAGTTAAAGGCAGGATTATTGACCTTTAAACACTACTCTTTTGATATTAAAAAAAGAGCATATTTTTGCAATAAAAGAGCTGTTTTATAACAAATATAGTAGCATATAATGTTAAAAACCACTAAATTTCCAAAGGGTTCACCGGGTAAGGTTCTTTTATTGGCTCTTGTTTTAATTAGGTAAAATTATCTTCTGGACCGTGTAATATGTCGATTTTATAAGTTGGACACTTCTACTTACATATTTATCATCTGAACCCCTGAATCCACTAAAAATCAACATTTTAAACCCTTTTTTGGTGAGTATACACACTCTCCCCCACGTCAGCTGCCATGTCAACTGTCACAGCGGTCACGCCTGACACGTCTGTCACGTCATCCGCCACATCATTAAAAAAGAGTAAAATAAAAGTATTACATTAAATTCAATGAGATTTTTAAAATTCTACTTGAAAAATTAAATATTAAAAATAAATTTAATTAAATAATTTTTTTAAATAAATCGTAGAAAAATCTAAATAATCATATTTCCTTTTATTTTTGCTCACAAATTAAATAAAAAAAGTTGATTTCATTGATAAATTATTTTAATTATTCTAATATAATTTTTTTTCCTTAAAACAAAAAATTTAAGCCAATCCCTTCCATGGCAGCTCTTTTCTCTGATTTTCTTGATTTCCCACTTTACTTTTTCAACCACATTTACTAAAAATCAAATCTTGACCACCCCAACCCACCACCATGACCCCCATTTTCCATATCCGACCAGTTTAGAAACTTGTTGGGTGCTTTCAAGAAATGGAATTCTAAAACGGGTTGTCCTCAATTCAGACAAAAACACAAAGAATTAAATTATTCCTATGCTTCTTGTTGATGTGGGTTTAACTTTTTTTTTTTTTTTTGTGGTGGTGGTGGTTTGAGCATGAACGGAATGCCATAGACTATGCCTAAGACTAGTGGTTTGTTGGAATTTCACTGGAGATTTGCTTAGCACCACTAGGAAGGAAAGAAACAAAATATGTTTTCTGCAGTGGTGGGGGTGGGGGCTTTAATGGCGTTGGAGCTTTGGGGTTGCAATGGTGGGTGGGTGGGGTTGGGAGAGGGTGCTGGGGAACTTAGGGGTAACGGGGGAGAGGGTGCTGGGGAACTGGGGGGTAACGGGGGAGAGGGGCTGGGGGTCGGGACGATGGTTGGGCATATTTTTGGTTTAAACCAAAAAAATCAAACCGAAATTTAATTTTGATTTGGTTTTTTGATTTTTCGGATTGGTTTCGGTTTCAAATTTTAGAAATATGGTTAAACGATTTGGTTTTTGAATTTATAGAAAAAGAATTCGGATAAACCAAAAAATCGAAATTATATAAATAATATATTATAATATATATATATATAATTTAATATATATGTAAATATACTAAAAATATAATATAATCTGATATAACATATAAATATATAAATTATAATCATTTAGTAACCCTAAATCCTAATGTACTGCTTTGCTTTGGACCCTAAAATTAACGTGAAGGCTGCAACAACGCTCAAACATCCTCAGTTCGTCAATTCATTTGAAGTTTCAACATCGCCAACGACAGTCGTTCGCTCAGTTCATTTGCTCAGTTCGTCACTGCCGTCGGCAGTCGCTGCCGAGTGCGGTCATTGTCGTCACGCCTACGACGATGACTCAGCGAGGTCGATTTTTATGGTTATTTCATGCATGTTGAATTAATTATATTTGGGAATGAAAACTAGGTTTGAAAAAAAAGATTATTTTTCTAGAAAAATCACCAATTTTAAATGTTCACTACTTTAATCTTTAAAACCGGAATAAAAATCCGAAATAACCAAACCGAATTTGTAAAAATCGAACCAAACCAAAATAATTTTGGTTTGGTTATGGTTTTCATTTTCGTCAATCCGAAAATCAAAAAATAGAACTGATATTCAACAATCAAACCGAACAAACCGAATGCCCACCCCTAGTCGGGACGGAGAAAATGGTTGGGAGTAGTGGGGGAGAGGGGCTGGGGAGGTGGGGCAATGCGGAGGGGGGGGGGGGCTAAAGAAGATGACTCTTTTTTCAAAAAAAAATTACATTTATTTTTTTAAAAAAGACTTTTTTTTTTAATTTTAATATTTTTTATTTTTTTAAATTATTTTATGGAAGGGGCTGAGGAGGTGGGGACGGGTTGGGGTGGAGTGGGGAAGGTTTTTTTATTTTAAAAAAATTATTATTTTTAATTTTTTAAAAATATTTTTAAATTAAAAAAAATAAAGGAAAAAAAGACCTTATTTTTAATTCTTTTTAATTTTAACATTTTTTAAAATTATTTTAATATAAAATTGGTCAAAAATTGACCTCCACTTGCATCCCAGGCGAGTGACTTCACTCTCCTTGTGCTAATCACCATTTCAATGCCACATAGGCAAGGTCAATGGTCAAAGGGTGCAAAATGTTGCTTTTTAGTGGGTTCAGGGGTCTAGATGACAAACATGTAAGTAGAAGTGTCCAACTTACAAAATCGACATAGTACAGGGGCCCAGAAAGTCATTTTGCCCTTTAATTATAGTAACAGGCAAATAGTAGTTTGGGTGTCTTTCTTCGTATATTTTAATACCAAAAATAACGAGAAAAATGAGTCCATAGACCCTCCCAAGTCTTTAATTAAAAAAAGGGGACAAGTGGGTCCCACAATGTCTCCAAGTTAAAAAAATAAAGTCGCTTGAACAACTAGACAGTTGTTCGACAACTGCATTAGTTGTCTCAACAACTTTGCACAGTTGTCGAACAATTTCGCTTGGATGTCGAACAACTTTGATAGTTGTAGAACAACTTCGCAAAGTTGTAGAACAACTTTGATAGTTGTTCTACAACTTTGCAAAGTTGTTGGAACGAAAATATTTTAAAAAAACTGAAATATTTTTTGTCCCTTTCACCTAATTTATAAAACTTGAAGGACCTTACTTAATGACAAAATGACCTTCTGGACCCCTGTACTATGTCGGTTTTGTAAGTTGAACACTTTTACTTACATGTTTGTCATCTGGACCACTGAACCCACTAAAAAGCAATATTTTAAATCTTTTTTTGGTGAGTGTAACACACTCTCCCCCACATCACGTCTACCAAGCCTGACACGTCTGCCACGTCATCTGCCACATCATTTTTTAAAAAGAAGTATTACATTAAATTTCAAGTCATTTTTAAAATTCTAAATAACAAATTAAATATTAAAATGAATTTAATTAAATAAGAAAAATTTATAAATTGTAGAAAAAATTTAAATAATCATGTTTTTATTTTTGCTCACAAATTAAACATCAAATCCGTTCCAAATAATTAAAATTGTTCTCCAACTAATTTAAATTTTTAACTATAAATTCATATATACAAACATAATAAATTTTTTATTTTTATATTTGAATATTTTTAACAAATTCACAAAATAATTAATTTTTTCAAGAGAAATTCACTAATTTTTTTCAATATTCACTAACACTCCCTTTCAATTTAAATTTAAATTTTAATCCCCACAAAAATAAAAAGATTTCAAATTTAAATTTTAATTAAAAAAAGAATTGAATTGAGAGGAAAATTAAAATAAAAAATAAAAAGTGAACGTGGGGGGAGGGGGAGGCTGAAAAAGTGTTGGCGTGGGGTATGGGGGTTTGGGGTGGGTAGGGATGGGGCTGGGAGGGGTGTGGGGGATGGGGGTGGGGTGAAGAGGCACTGGACGGGGCTGGTGAGGTGGGGGGGGAGGACGGGGCTGGGGGTGGGGGGGGATGGGGTTGCGTGGGGTGTGGGGGTGGGGACGGGCTGGGGAGGAATTTTTTTTTTTAATTTTTAAAAATATTTTTAAAATGATTTTTAAATTTTTAAAAATATTTTAAAATTATTTTAAATTTTCAAAATATTTTAAAATTATTTTAAATTTTCAAAATATTTTAAAATTAAAATAGATAGAGGGAAAAGAAGGATCCTTTTTATTTTATTTTTTAAATTTTAAAAATATTTTTAAATTATTTTTAAAATTTTAAATTATTTTAAAAATTTTAAAAATATTTTTAAATTTAAAAAGATGGAGGGAAAAAAGGGACCCTTTTTTAATTTTAATATTATTTTTATTTTTTAAAAATTATTTTAATGTAAAATTGGCCAAAAATTGACCCACACTCGCACCCTTAGGCGAGTGGTTACACTCTCTTTGTCCTAGTCACCATGACCTTGCCACATAGGCAAGGTCAACGGTCAAAGGGTGCGAAATGTTGCTTTTTGATGGGTTCAAGGGTCCAGATGACAAACATGTAAGTAAAAGTATCCAACTTACAAAACTGACATAGTAGAGGGGTTTAGAAGGTCATTTTGCCCTCACTTAATTGAGAAACTTGTTTGTCCCTTTTAATCCAAAGTCCCAAAAATAACAACTATCTGAATACAACTATATTTAGAAGCAAAAAAGAGTCCTGTTACTTTACTAAAGAATTCTTCTTCTATTAAAAGAACTAGTATACGTACTTGTGCAATGCGCGGATAATATTAAAATAATATTTTTAATTATTTTATATTGACATATTTGCTAAATCATATTACTTATATTACTTTAAAAAAAAAGTTCAAAAAATCTCATTCAAATTTGAATTTTATTTAAATTTAAATTCAAAAAACTAACTGATTAGGATATTGATTGAAATAAATATAAATTTTAAAAAATAGAGAAGCAAAATCTTATATAGTTGCTATATAAAAGGAGAATTCACAACCAACAACTGATTTTAATTTAAATTTAATAATAATCTTTATAAGTGGGATAATTGGAGGAATTTTTATTTATATTTAATTGTAAATTATTAAATTATAATAATATTTATAAGATTTTTCTCCTTTATTTTTTAAAATTTATATTTATCCCAATCAACATCCTACTACTACTAATACAATTATTACTATTTATTTAATTAATTATTATTATTATTACACATACTACGCACCACGCACTACTACTTTTACTGTTTATTATTTATTATTTGTATTATTAATATATTTTTATCTTTTTTATATTTAAATAAATTTTATTTAGATAGTTTTATATATTAATTAGAATTTTTAAAGAGATCAATGCATGAAAGAGTAAAAGTCCATTTAGAACTCTTTAATCATGTGTTTCGATTTTTAAGGTAATGAAAATCTTTTTTTCTAATAAGTGGTAATATATTTTCAAATTTAAATATTTCTAATCTTATAACTCATTATTAATATAAAATATATAGATATAGATATTCAAGATATGAAATAAATATATTTAAGATTAATTTTTTAAAAAATATTATTTTATCTTTACAAAGATATTGTATCTCCAATTGAAATTCAAAAAAAAAATTGATAGAATAGAGAACATCTTATATGATTAGTTAAACAATAATAAGAGTCCAATTAGAACACTCTAGTATGACAACTAACTATTTTCTGTGTAGTTTTATTTTATAATTATTTTAATTTAAAATTAACAATCTCTTAATTATCTTTTAGTAGTTTATCCTTTTTTCATGTTTTTTTTTTAATTCTTTTCTTTTCTTTTCTTTTCTATCTTTCATTCATTCCTTTTTTTTTTCGTTAATTTTTTTTTATAAAAATCAATTGACAGCTTAAATATATAAAGGTATTTCAAGTAGATATATGTTGAATTTAATTATTAAATTCTAGTTTAAAATAATTGCAAGTAAGAATAAGTTTTAGATATACACCAAAAATAGATATTATTTTAATTTATCAATAATAATAATAATAATAATATTTTATCATTATATTTGATACATATAACTTTAACAAATATAATAGTTTATTATTTACTTATTATTTATCATTATTATATTACTACTCCTATTACCTTTTCTATTATATGTATTGTCGCTACTACTATTTACTTATTATTATTATTATTATTATTATTATTATTATTATTATTATTATTATTATTATTATTTTTATTATTATTATTATTACTACTACTTCACACTACTACTAATAATAATTTTACTACTATTATTTATTATTAATATTATTCTTATATTTTTAACTTTTATTTAATATTTACATAAATTATATTTAGATAGTTTTATAATATTTATTTAAATTTTTAAATAGATAAATATGATATAGTAAAAGTTCATTCAAAACTCTTTAACCATGAATTCTATTTTTAAGCTAATGAAATCTTTTTTTCAAATACAGAATAATATATTTTAAAATTCAAATATTTTAAAATTTTTAATACATTATTATTACAATATTATTAAGTTATGTCCTAAAAATTGTCACGTGGCTTTTTAATATCTTGCCACGTGGCTTCTTGTCTTACTTTTAGTTTTTTACTTTTATATAAATGTAGATATACAGATATTTTAATAGTAATATTTTTTAGCTTTTTCTAATATGTAAATAAATTATATTTAAATATATTTTATAGCATTTAGATTTTAAAAAGGCTAAGTTTGAAATGGTAAATGTCTATTTGAATTCATTAATTATGAGTTTTTATTTTTAAAGAATGAAAATCTTTTTTTAAAGGATAATACACTTCAGCAGCAACAACAACATCAAACCCAGTGTATTCCCACATAGTGAAGTCTGGGGAGGGTAAGATGTACGCAGTCCATACCTATACCTCTAAAGAAGTAGAAAGGCTGTTTCTGATAGACCCCCGTCAAAGGATAATACACTTCAAACTCAAATAGATTATGAAGTAGAATTTTATTCCATTTCAACCTTCATTTAAATTCAAATAAGATATCAATTTGTTGAAAGAAGATAAGTTCTTCATTATCTTTAATTTTTTAAATACAATGCATATTTATATTATAATATTATATTTTAATTAAAAGAATTATTTGAAATCAAACCACATTATATAGAAATATTTTTTTAAAGAATAATGTACTTCAAATTCAAATAGATTAAGAAGTAGAATTTCATTCCATTTAAACTTTCATTCAAATTCAAGTAATATTTCAATTTGTTGAAAGAAGATAAGTTCTTCATTATCTTTAATTTTTTAAATACAATGCATATTTATCTTCTAATATTATATTTGAATTAAAAAATTATTTGAAATCAAATCATATTATTTACCATTTACGTATGTACTATTATTGCTATTTTTTTTTATTTATTTATTTATTTTATTTTTTTTTTTATTATTATTATTATTATTATTATTATAGTTCTACATACTATGTAGGTTCTATTACTACAATTGCAAACACTACTACAACTAATTATTATTATTATTATTATTATTATTATTATTATTATTATTATTATTATTATTTTAATAGTCTTTTATCTTTCCCAAATATATAAATAAATTTAATTTAAATATATTTTATAACATTTAAATTTTATAAGAGATAAGTTTGAAATAGTATATATCTATTAGAACTCTTTAATTATTAGTTGATAATGACAATCTTTTTTGTAAAAAGATAATTTATTCTTTCAATTTAAATATAATATTTTAAGATAAATATGAATTGTGTTTGAAAAAAACAATGATAATGAAGAACTTATCTTCTTTCAATAAATTGATATGTTATTTGAGTTTGAATGACAGTTGAAATCGAATGAAATTCTACTTTTTTAATCTCTCTTATATATATTATTATAAAAATAAAAAAACAATTTAATATTAGAAATACTGAAGGAACGCAAAATATTAATCATTGATATAATATAAATGACATGCAAAATCAATAAAGAAAAATTACATATAAATATAAATTTGCAAATAAAATCATGAAAATTATAAATTAATTGAAATACATAAATGCGTACAAATGTAATCCTCTTAGAAGTGTGTAAATATGTAAATGTGCCATAATACTATTCCAGAGTCATTTTCAACGCTTAAGAGAAATTTATAAAGATTAAAGAATAATATATAATAACACTGTACACATACACTCATATTCATTTGCATTAGAAAGCATAACTTGACTAAAATTTGCAATGAAATATCATCACCTACTGGTTCAAGAGATGACCTGGAGTATAGTGAGTCTCAAGAGAGGTCTAAAGCCCTCATATCACCTTTATCTCCAACTTAATAAGAATAGATGAAAAGTAGAGCAAAAATAAACAAAGTTGACCAGTAATTTCTTAGTGCCCAGATGAAGGATTTTACACGACAGACATGCTAATGCATAATGAAAAGCCTCACAACATTTTTACTAAGGAGAAAAGGGTCAACCATTGTAGCCATGTCACAGACCCCATATGTTTGTCCCTCGCCACACCTCCAAAATCCTACTACCCAACAATGATTTGGGTATTCATGCTTCATATGGGTTTGCACAAGAGCCCCATTAAAAGCAAACGTATTTATTTTTATTAAAGCAAAAGAATAATATCAAAATGAAAATATTACTTACTTGAATTCATGTATGAACATATTAGGAAGAATAACTTATAATAAGATCATCTCTTATCTACATACGAAAAACAAAAATGTTAAAACACAATTTTTTTAAAAAAATGAAGAACATAAAAAAATCAGTGAATAAAACTAATGAAAGATATCTTGCATTACATGTTATTTTTAGGAGTATATATAAGAGAGGTCAAAAAGCTAGAACTTCATTTCGATTAAAATTTCTTTTAAATTCAAAATCATATCATTTTATTACAAAAAGATTAAGTTGTTACTCTTTCTTATCCTATTTACTATTGAGAAAAATATTTAAAGCTATAATTTTTCAAAAATAAAGAATAATATATTTTAATGTTCAAATAATTCAAAATATTTGAATTATTTAGATATAGATAACTTTGTTGAGGTATTATAGGATTTTCAATATTAATTAATTTGAATTTAAAAATGTTTTAATTTTAAAATTCATTTATTTATCTATTATAAATATACAAATAACTGCAGATAGATTTAAATCACTACTACTACTACATGTTACTCTATACGTATGTACACCTAATGTTATTTTTTAAATTATTATTATTTTATTTAATAATTAAATATATCTTAAAGGATAAATTTATGAAATAGTTAGAGTTTATATGGGACTCTTCAATTATGATTCCTAGATTTAAGTTAATGATTTTTTTCCTTCTAAAAGCTTAATTTTCAATTTCAAGTATATCAAATCCTTTATTTAAAATCTATTATTACAATACTATCATTAATAATAATATTACTATTACAATTATATTTTTATCTTTCATTTAATATTTAATATATGAAATTCGTATATGTTTTTTTTTGTAACATTTAAATTTTAAAATAAATAAGTTTATGAAAGAATAAAAATCTATCTAGAAACCACGTGTTTATATTTTTAAGTTAATAAAAATCCTTTTGTTTTATAATAAAGATAACATTTTTTTTTCAATAATCTATATATAAATAATACCACCACCCTACGTTTTTTTAATAACACAAAATAATTAACACTGCTACTACTACTTGAATTTCAATGTAAATTCAAATGGAGTATTATATATATAGATTATTATTATTATTTAATATTTAAATATATTTTATAATATTAAAAGAGATAAGTTATGAATAGTTAGAGTACATCTAGGACTCTTTCAAGTTAGTGATAATATTTTTTATAAAATTTAATATTTTTAAATTAAATACCTCTAATTTTTTAAAAAGATGATGTATTTTAAAATTCAAATATTATATATAGAGATTATTTTTATTCCTCTTCTTATCATTTAATATTTAAATATATTTTATAATATTGAAAGGGATAAGTTATGAATAGTTAGAATTCATCTAGAACTCTTTTAATTAACTCATAAATTTTTCGTTTAGCCATAATCACGTAACATAGGAGAATTTTTTTAGTATTGTTATTTAGTTCAAATATTAATTATTCTTTAATTTTAATTTTTTATTACAACACTTATCTTTTATCTTAAAAATTACCGTGTGGCATTTTAAAATCTTGCCACTTGGCTTCTTCTCGTTACTTTGTCTTCTGCTTTATAATATATATAGATTTGCAAGCAATCACACATTAAAAATAATATTTTTATTAAATATACATCAAAGGAGAAAATGACAACTGATTTTCCAATAAATTTAGTTTTGAGTTGTCTATATTAGCTTCCTTTTACAGATTTTTATCCTTTTAATTCTTTTCTACTTGAACATTTACTTCCTTTTTTATACTTTTTTTTTCCTAAAAATTACATAAATACACAACTTATGTTTTCAATATTACAAAAAATCTCAACTCCCTAAATATATTACAAATAATCCATGAAAACCTCGATACTTCCACATATTATTACTCTTGCAATTTATAACCTTTATAGACTACGGTGGAAGATTCGTTTGAGAAACTAAATCGTATGAGAAAATATTAGATCATAATCTAAGATTTTATAGACATTGACGATAGCCTAATGTTTTGTCGGGACCAAGGTCTATACTCGTACAACTATTAAAAATATGGACAAAATCAAATGGTGACCTAAAAGAGTAACATTTGATGAAATCAACCCTTAAAACTGAAAGGGACTTTTCAAAATTTTTATGCCCCAACACAATATATTTTGCACCTATGTAGCTACATTTTTTTTAGTTTGCAATCCACATACTCAAACATTTTTTATTTTTTTTTGCAAAAATATTAGTATTACATAAGGGGTAGAGAAAAGGAAATATGGAAGGGGATTACAAGATGGGGAATCAAACCTTACCAACAATGTGAAATTTAGGTAGCCAACTAATTGAAGCTACTAAGAATCTAACCACCACAAACTTCTTTTATGATTTTTAGTTGCAATTATTGATCAAATTAAAATTAATCCAACTTCCCCTTAAACTATCATTAGTCTTAATTATCCTCATGAACTTGGCTATTTGATAGCCTTTATACTACATAGCGCCTTGGGTTCGTATTTAGATGCCTTAGTCTAGATTATTTGGGTATTTGCTTGCCTTAGATAGGGTTTTTGAAGTTTGTAACTGACATGCTTGCTCCTTTTTAAGATAAAGTACTATAGGATAGTGAACTAGCTATGAAGTCCTTAGGTGATTTAGGACAAACTTCGGGCAGCTCAGAGCAGACAAAAGAGTTAGGCTGACCAAAGGCTTCGTTCCATGAGATTAAGAGTTTGTCACCGAGTTTTTCCTTGAGTATCACCCATGAAGGACGTGATGAGGTTCAGGAAGAGGCGCAAGCTTAAGCTCAGAAATATCAGGCCATTCGTGATCTTTCGAACAACAATCCACACACAAAACATCCCCACCCTACAATCTCATCCTAAGAGGGTGAAATATACCCATCTTTCACGGAGAAACACAAGTTTAAATCTCTGTGATAGTTTTAGATTTTTTATTCCCTTGTAGAAATTCTTGCCTCTGCCACCACCTAAAATAACTTATTTCATTATCATTTATCAAGAATCGAAAGTATCCAATTTCATGAGCTTTGATATACTAGATTAGCGAAACTGTTATCTGATACACAAAGCTAAGACAAGAAGATACATAAATTATTCTTGTTATATATATTTTTACAACAACAACATATCTGTTGTAATACAATAGTAAAGAAACCATGTTCTAAGAACGGTATATACGCTAACATTAATTACCCGCACCTTGAAGGTAGAGACTGTTTCTGACATACCCCCAGCTCATCAAATAAAACAGTTTAAAGCAGGTTTGAAAGGGAAATACAACAGTGAAAAAGCCATGTTAAAAATAATAGAGCAAAAAACGAAGCAAAGGAAACAACAAGCAATAATAAGATCGAAGAATAAGATAATACGAGAGTAATAATCATGATACATAATTAAAAGTAGCTTGTTTTTAATTATACAAATTCAAATTCCTCCAGCTTCATGAAGGGAAAATTAAACATATAGAACCCTAATCAAGAAGACCGGATAGAGAATCATAATATGCCAAACTATTGGGTTATATGAAAATTAGTACTGTCCTATACTAGTTAGTCCTTGAGTAATCATATGATTACTCGAGTAACTGAAAGTGATTTTACGTACTTAATTTCAATTTTATTAATTATTACTCTTTTTTTCCTTACATACAATTTATCGAACAATTCAAGAATTTGTAATTAATTGATAATTAAATATAGTGTGGTAAAATATTTTGTGGTAAAACAACTGAATAATAAGGAGTTGGATTATAATTCCCATAGGTACAGTTAAACAAACACTTGCTTGGATTAAAAGGAGTTGGACATGGTAATAATTCACAGTTTATTGCCAAAAAAAAAAAAAAAAAGTTAGTTTAGAAGCTGCAGAATCTCAAACTAGAAAAGCCTTCTTCATCAATTGGAGGCAGAAGACTGTGAGTCCAAGTTGTTATAGAATTGAGTCAACCTCCCCTGTTTTTCAGGTTTCAGCTTGACGGGTTTCTCCCGCAAATTGAAGATTTCTTGGACCAAAGGGACGGACATGAACCAGCACTAATTTCGAAGCAAAGAACCAACCTGTACATGATTGCTCCTTTTTTAAAATAAAGTACTATAGGATAGTGTCCTGTCCCCCGCGGGCGGTAAATAGCTATGAAGTCCTTAAGTGATTTAGGACAAACTTCTGACAGCTCGATCAGAGCAGACAGAAGAGTTATGCTGACCAAAGGTTTCGTTCCTTGAGATTAAGAGTTTTTCATCGAGTTTTCCTGTGAGTATTGCCTATAAGGGCGTGATGAGGTTCAGGAAGGGGGCCAAGCTCAAGCCCGGACATACTAGGCCATTCGAGATCTTTCGAACAACACACAGAAAACATCTCCATCCTCAGTAGCGGAGTTAGAATTTTCACTGAGGGGGTTCAAAAGTAAAATATACAGACTAGTCGAAGGGGTTCAACATCTAATATATACATAAAAATATTTTTGACCATATAAAAATAATGTAATTTTTCGACGAAGGGAACCCCTGAATTGTATGTAGATCCGCCACCGCCAACCCTACAATCTCATCCTCCTTTCACAGAGAAACACAAGTTTAAATCTCTCGGGTGATAGTTTTAGATTTTTTATTCCCTTGTAGAAATTCTTGCCCTCCGCAACTATCTAAAATAACTTATTTCGTTATCAAGAATAAAAAGTCTCCAATTTCATGAGCTTTTTGATACACTAGATTAGTGAAACTGTTTATCTGATACACAAGCTAATTAAGAGAAGAAGATGCATAAAATTATTTTTGTTATATATATTTTTACACAGATAAGTATATATTACAGACGAAGAAAACTACAACCAGTACTCATGCCAAAATATATAAGCATAGCTTACAAGGATTCTATAGTATATATCTTACAGTACAAACATATATAGTACTACTTAATTAACGTAACACATATGTAGTACTAGCTAGCTTAGCTAGTATGCATTCATATTCCACTCAGATTAGGGTTTCCACAAACCCTAATTATGTCATCATGATTAATTTGGAATGAGCTTGAAAGGTGGTTTGGATAAAGCAGGTGTTGGGTCATATCTCCCATAATCCTTTGTGTTCATTCTAAGAAGCCTTTCATGCCGTAATTGCTCCTCCTGTTTACATACAATTTATTTGACGTGTTACTGGAAAATTTAAAGAACACACACAAACAAAAACAACAACAACATATCCGTTGTAATAATACAGCAGTAAAGAAACCATGTTCAAAGGATGGTGTATATATATATATATATATATGCTAACCTTAATTACCCGTACCCTCAAGGTAAAAACTGTTTCTAACAGACCCTCGGCTCATCAAATAAAACAATTTAAAGCAGCTTTGAAAGGGAAATGCAATAGCGAAGAAGCCATGTTAAAAATAATAGAGCATAAAACGAAGCAAAGGAAACAACAAGCAATAATAAGATCGAAGAATAAGATAATACGAGAGTAATAATCATGATACATAATTAAAAGTAGCTTGTTTTTAATTATACAAATTCAAATTCTTCCAGCTTCATGAAGGGAAAATTAAACATATAGAACCCTAATCAAGAAGATCGAATAGAAAATCATAAAATGTCAAACTATTGGGCTATAAAGAAAATTAGTACTGCCCTACTAGTTAGCACTTGAGTCGAGAAACTGAAAGTGATTTTACGTACTTAATTTCAATTTTCTTAATTATTACTCTTTTTTTTCTTACATGCAATTTATTGAACAGTTCAAAATTTTGTAATTAATTAATAATTAAATACAAACCTCATTCGCAGTTGTAACCAGCTCTTCCTGCTCAAGGTTGCTCAAATAAAACTTCGACTGTCGACCTGCATAACCAAAAAAACACGGAAACATGAACAAATTAACACTAACTCATTAATTAATGAAACAAACACTAAAATATTTACAACTACAATTGTTAATCTATAAGTAATATTTACATATAAATCAAAGTCGAAAACTTTTAACAATTCACTAGTACTACATGTAGGAGTTTCACCTAATTTTGAGCTTATGCTTTATGCTTACAATATTCAGTAACAATACCAGAAATTTGAACGAGAAGATTCAAAAAATGCAAGAACATGTTACATACACATACAGCAATAACATCAACAACAACATACCCAGTGTATTCCACCAAGTAGGGTCTGGGGAGGGTAAGTGTACGCAAGCCATACCACTACCTCAGATACACATGTTACATACACATGGGATTTGAAAAAGAGATAAAAGGCTTCAGAGCTATAGCTAGGTTAGTAGTACTAAGTATATATATCGTCTTCAATTTGTTAACCCCAAGAGAGAAGAATGTATACTAACACATCATGAAATAATGGATCACATATGTATACATAAGTCACCACTAAAAACACACACGTATTTTTCACGAAATTCATATATGTATCGATCGCAAATATGCTCGTTAGAAACTTATCGTATATTAACGCGTTCCGGCGGAAGCGTCATGGAAAATATATGCGTGATTTTGGTAGTGAATAATTTTAGTACTAAGTTGCTTTAGCTTAATTCCTCAAATAAATGTACCTGCAAATGAAGTTGATAAAAGGGATGCAGATATGAGAAGGAAGAAGAGACCAATTTTCTTGATTAGCATGAGTCCCCCCATTATCTCTTTGTCAGAATTATTTTAATTAATCTGCAAATTAAAATTCACTCTTTTTCTCTGGCACTCTGAAAAAGAAGTGTTGGAGCAATGATGCTTTACTTTCTCTATGTTGCATTGCATAACACATTTAAATATATAGTAATACTATTTTGCTTAAAGCACATTGGCATGCTTTGGATAGAAATTGAAGACAAATATTTTATTCTAAAGAATTAAATCCTCTTTGTATGCTTTAGGTATTAAATTTGTAAAATGATCAAAAAGGTGAGTGACACCACTTTTCTTTTTGGTGGGGCACTATAAGTCTAAAGGTTAGTGGAGTTAATTATTTAATATATCATTTAATTAACTCCACAATAGGGAGCATGGACCCCTAATACAAGTTTCATTGCATCCCACTCTGTTTTTAGTGTAAATTTCACTTTGTAATTAATTATTAATTCAATATCTCATTGCATATTAGCCTCCAAGAACATCCCAAAAATCTTTTATCATGTATCAAACTTTGTTTTGCCAATCACAAAACAGTATATCCATTAAGATATAAATTCAACTAGAACTTAGAAGAGGGGCAGGAGCGAAATCAGATGAATGCAAGGGGTTCATTAGAACCTTCGTGCGATAGAAAATAATATTATGTATACAAAATTAAATCATTAAAATTATTTTTATATGTATATATTGTTAGAGTCTTAGAGATAATAAAATTTAGCTCATAAAGGCATAACCCTGCCTTACCTGTTCTAGTTTGACAGGTTATTGACTGACTCATTTATTAGCTCATCCAACATAACTTGAGCTGATATGTAGCTCAATTGACTCATAAAAGATCATGTCAAAATATTTTCAAAAAGTTATTTTTTTTTTTAATTTGATATGTTATACATAGCAATAATAAAGAAAAAATAGTTTTAATAGGTACTAGAAATTTATAAAAGAACAAATAAAACAGTGTAACTTAGTAAGAATTGATGGGTTAAATTATGACTCACATTTTGGCCATTTCAAGTTTTCAACCCAATCCATTTCAATCCAAGTAACTTTCGGGAGGGTGAATAACCCGCTCATTTTCATCCGTCCAAAGTCAATCCAACCACCGATATGAAACTTCTATATATAGTGGATATTGAATTCTTTTTACTTCTTGCGTGTTGACTTTTTCATATTTTAAATTTGCGAAGCAAAAATTTTGGCACAGATAACCGATAACACTTGTTGCTTCCTAAGAGCAACGTGTCTATCAGTTTCACAATAGCACGGTACATCCTGAGCGATCATATTATATAGATTTACAATCATCGAGATTGAGATAAAGCTATACTTTAGTTTAGTAACGATTCAAATGGAGTGTCGATTCTTCTCAAAAGTAATTCATATATTTTATCAAAAGAAAGAAAAAAGGTGAGTTAATATATATATATATATATATATATATATATATATATATATATATATATATATATATATATTGATCAGTTACTCCAATGACACTAGTGAGAACAATAATTTGTACTTATCAAATAATCATAGAATGTGTTGATTTGTTTTTCTAGGCCTAGCCATTAATTAGGATTTAGGTATAGTTTTGAAATTTGAACAAGTACGAGGGGGAGCAAAAATAACCACCTTGAACTAATGAGAGTAACCACAAAGCTCAATAAGAACAACGCTCGATGAATAGGATTAACACTAGTCTCTTCATAGGATGTGTTTTTGACATGTAACAGTGGTGCTTTGAGTTTTTATTTTTTTTTAATTACAATAATAGCGTTTGGATCATGTTGCATGCATATGAATAATTCTAGTTAATATCTACTACCTTCAATTAGTATATATGGATTGTGTAGTAATGTTCTTTTGAGGGGAAGTAAGGAAGGAGACTTGAAGAGTGAGGATTCGAAATCGAGTCCTCACTAACAAGGTAAATCTTGATCATTTATGATTTTTATTTCACTTAATCGATCTTTAAATTAGAGGAATTAAGATCTTTTAATCACTTACAAAATGAATAGAAGAAAATAATATTAAAATTTATTATGTGTGAATATAAAAATCTTTTATATGTAAAAATAAAAATATCTTACAAAGAAAATAATTTAAAAAAAATAAATTATAAACGACCTACAAAACTAATTCTCTCGTTAATTGTACCATGGAAGCAGATAAATTAGGTAAGCATAAAATAGCTTTTTGGGGATTAGTGCTTTCAACTATCCAATACGACAAAAACAACCTACCAAATACCATATTGAAAAGACAGTGGTGGAGGATAAAGTGAAAGCTAAGCACTATACTCGATCTCCTGCTAATTATGATAGTAGTATTTATTAGCATATCATTGGTTGATAATTTCATATTCTTTCCATTTATTTTGTTCATTTAAAGGGACTAATAAAGTTATTTGCTATCCCTACCTGGATGTTTAGTTAGCAACTTGTCAACTGTCTATTGTAGAGAATAATAATTCTAGATTGATTAATGGTGCTGGAAAAAGTATCCCACTTTTTTCCAGTGAAGTAGTGAACGTTATTGTCCCTGTAATTTTATAATGAAATCTTGATACTTTGATAGATAATTCAAATGGAAATCTTGTTATTTTAAGATTTCATTTTGAAAGTACAAGGCAATAATGTTCCTTAGAAAAAGTCAGATATATTTGTTTTCAAGCACCAGTATGGTGTAGAATTATCTTTCTGCAGTACAATAGCCAATTGACAAGTTGCTAACCATGCATAGGATCTGTAATGTTTTAGTACTAAGGATTCATTTGGTTGGGAACAAGTTATCTTGCGATTTATTTCAATCAAATATGAGATAAATTCATCTTAAAAATAATTTCAAAATTAGTTATCCCTTATCCCTCATATCAAATTTTCAGATTTTAATTAAATTGATGTACGCTCATTTGAGATTAAAACTGCACCGGAAAGGACATTAGATATCTCCATGGGTTGTTTCCCCGAATTCGAAATGATGATACGAGCTCATGACATGGAGTTAAGTATTGTAAGTTCATCACTTTAACATAGCACCAAAGATGAAATAAAGAATTTCGATATCCTTTATAGTTAGCTGAAAAACAACCTATCAGACCAAATTTGTGTAAAATTAAACGTCCACTTGAACGGTGGAGAGTGTTATGTACAAAGGACCAGTAGGATCTCCTAACACTACTGCCATTTGAATCTTTCAATCTTTCTTACCCTCACCATTCTTTTGAATTCTCTAATTTAAATAACAATGCACAAATTTGACTTCTGACAACAATTAGCAGATTGAAAAAATAAATAATGCTTTTTATCCCACTAAAAAAGTTGAAGGGATTAAAATAGTTCTTAGTGCTATGTATAGTTAAGTCAAAAGTAAGTCGAGGAAAGTTTGTATAGAATACCAAGTCTCAGTTGTTATTTCTTCTTTTACTTTTTGACTACATCTTCTCATTTCTTTCAAGCTCCTCCCTTTGGATCCCACGTATTATCAGAAAAAAACAGGTAAACAAATTAAACTAATGCAACTATGAGCATCTTATCTAATTTACTAGTTACTAAATAGCCTGTGAAAGGGACGGGCCAACAAATATTTTTTAAAGATTTATTTTAATTATTGTAATTTATAGTATTTTTTTATATATTTATTAAAAATATATAACATATTATTCTTTTTAGATATTTTAAGTTGTTAACTATGGTAATTTATAATATTTTTTATGTAAATTTCAAATGCTTAGATAATCATAATAATTAATTATGGGTGATATAGTAAAGTTGCGATTGAGGCAGCGAAGCAGAACATGACTCACAACAACTAATTAGAAGTGATATCAAAATTACTATAAAAAATACTTGTGAAATTTTTTCAAACGGTCATAATAATTAATAAGAAGTGACATAGTAAAATCACGAGTAAAAACAGCGAAGCAGACATGTCTAATTAGAAGTGATATAACGAAATTACTATACAAAAACATTTGGATGAAGCAGCTGAAACAGACATGTCATAAATATCTATTTTGCTTTTTTATTAAATATTATAATACATAAATAAAGTTGTAATAATTAATTAGAGATGATATAATAAATGGGGGAAGAAACAGCTTATGAAGCAGGTATATTGACAGAGACCTACCTGCTTCTCCGCCTCATTCCCTCTTATAATACATTATCTTTCTGTTTAAAAGAAAAATATCTAGCCGATGACTAATACATGTATTACTTATACACCCTGTTCAATATTATAGCCTATGACTAATACATGCATTACTTATACACCCTATACAATATTATATGGTGTATAACAAATACATAGCAAATCATGGTATTAGTAATATATGGACTATTTATTTAATACATGGATAAGCTCAGCTAAAGAAAAAACTATCCTTAATACACCAAACCAAACCAAACGGTGGATGAGAAATATTCCCAGCATCATTACTCCCAAACGACTCCTAACTATACAACAAGAAGGTAAGCCCAAGACTAAGATTGAGCAAATCGATCTATCTCTCCCCTGGTCCTATACCAAACCAATACAGTGAAATGCAAATACGAGATCAGAAATGTGATCAACACCATGACGAATAAAAAGATTATCATATATAACATATAAAATCGACGTTTTCACAAGAAATCAAAGACTTTCAAGAAATTGAGATTTTGGCCATAGAAGGATCGAACTGCTTCTGTAGAACAGGGAGATGCCAGAATGTAATAACAGAAGCGCACAACACCGAACAAGTCCCGAGCACAGATAATACAGCTGTTATAAGTCTCGACACCAAAAATAAAGTGAAAAAGATATTAGCTTCATTTAGAGGACGGACCACTATCTACCATGTCTGTGTTTTCACTCCGCAAACTGCTCTCTCTTTTGTACATTGGCTTCGCACCCTGATAGAACAGAAGGAAAAGTATTTACACACCATGAAGAATCTTAGACTGATAAGAAAAAGAAAAAAACCGCTCCACTTAACAATTAGTGTACTAACATTTGCTGATGAAGGGAACATTATGCTAAAAGCTTCCGTTCCCTTGTTAAACTACTTACTATCTTTTATCAACCAAAGGAAATTTCAGTCATATCGTATCATCATTGGTCGTTCAAGATCTCCAGAACCATTACCGGGAAACTACAATTATGAAACAACAACAACATGCCGATTGTAGTCCCACAGGTGAAGTCTAGGGAGAAACTACAATTATGATCAACTGTACAAAACATTCTAACGAATTTTTCTGGGACAAATGTGTGTAAGTTATGCTCAAAAAAAACACCTTTGATCTACTCACCTGAAAAATTGTCCCCAGCTTTTTCATGGCCGTAGCACGTAGCCTGAGAGTATCCTTCGGAACATTGGGCTCTTTAAGGACCTAGGCGAAAAAAAAAAAGAAGCAAAATAAGTGAACTGGATAAACATGTAGAGGCTCCTAATTTCATAAAATATGTGAAAATTGCGCAATTTGCTGCTGTAAATTACAGAGCGTTCACTCTATAGAAAGTCACAAAGATCACATAAAAATATAAAAGGCTGGTTGCATTTCGATTAACAAAGAAAAGTGAAATGCTCAGACCACGCTGACACACAGCAGTAACGAAATATTAATTAAGAAATTATTCTTAAGAGATTCATTTTTCGTTTAGATTCGTTATCCAATTTGGATAAAGAAGAATTGGCAATGCTTACCGCTTGGCAAACACGCGATAAAGTTAACTCAATATCCACGACGTTAATTTGCCAAAGTGATTTAATCATGATATCTTTCTTATCTTCCATTGTTTTGATTGCGTCCTCTACTTTGTTCTCCTCATGGTACTTCTTCTGTTCTTCTTGTATTTGAAGTAAAGACACAGCCCCTGAGGAAAGACAGAAAGCATGTTACTGCTAAATGTATTAATCAGGAAAAGGGGGGAATTTTTACTGATAAACCTATGAGAAGTTGAAAAGAGTACAGCTTTGTTCAATTTTTGTCACCTGAAGCAGCCATTGCTTGCGATTTTATTAGGTGTCCTTTGTCCCTTACCCATTCTGCCAAAAATGGCACCTTCATGAATCTTTTAGTTTTCCCAAGTTCTTTCGCTGCTTGCCTTGTGTAGATGTAACCAATAGTATGCAGCATAGCCTCACCAAAAGCTGAAAATATGACCACACAATGAAAACATCATTTCAAAAACTGAAGGTCTTCGGTAACTGATGGACACATCATATAATATGATAATAATTATTAGGAGTAGTTCAACAATATATCTGATCGTGGACTGCAAAACAAATAGTCGAACGCATCATATAATATGATAATAATTATTAGTAGTAGTTCAATAATATATCTGATCTTGGACTGCAAACAAATAGTCGAATCCTAAAGACTACAAAGAAGAAGAAGTCCAAGCAGATAAATCTCCTAGTCTCTTAATTTTTTCCAAACCAGCTCATCATAAGCATTTGAAAAACAGCGCAAGCAATTTAATGAAAAGCTGCGACCAGACAAGAAGGCAACAGCTACAGCATTCCAAGAAAGCCTTCGGGCAAAGGCAGAAGAGAAGCCTTTGACAACTCGACAGTGATAAGAGGAGAAAGATACAGATTTCTGTTCTAACCGCTGCCAGAAGATGAAAAGTGAGGACATGGCTCTAGAAAATGAGAAAAACTAATAGGAGATCCAAATCAACTAACAGATTTGCGGTGAAGGGAAAGGTTGTAGAGAATTTTGGAAGCGTCAAGGAGAAATCTTCTAATTTTGTTAGGATCTCTATATTGAAGAGGAGAGTTGGGGATCCTAAGTATAAATATATTTTTTATTCACAAATTGGATAGCCACTCGAACTGGTGTTAGATGATGAAATACATATGGACTACATAAAAACTATGATGATTGAAGTGATGAGGTAGACGTAAAGTACACGGAATGAAGTCAAGTCAAAAGACCTACCTTCTTTCAAATTCATGTGAAGCTAAAAGAAGAACACTCGGACGCAAAGGATCCACAAAGACCATACCAGTTAGTTTGGACTAAGGCTTAGCTATCGTTACACTTGCATTAGCTCTGTCATTTGCCAGAAGCTTTTCGATTTATTAGAAATTTGTATGCTAAGTACTGAGTTTGTTATACTTTACTTGAACCGGGGGTTCATCGGAAACAGTCCCTCTACCTGGTAGGGCTAAGGCTGCGTACACACCACCTTCCCCAGATCCCACTTGTGGGATTACACTGGGTTTGTTGTCGTAGAAATTTGTATGCTGATACAAGAATTAGTATCAGATCTAGAGAACTTCTACCTCCCTTTTTAAAAAAAAATTGGGGATAAGCAGAGAACTTCTACCTTTAGAGGAACCCCAATTGTCTTAAATGAAAAATTATTATGTAATGGAATTAAATAAGCCTCATAAGAGCATCATGCATATAGTGGATGCTTTATGAGGTCAACTAGTTCAGAATAGGGCATGCATTAATTGATTAAACTTTTAAAGAAATAAATGAGGGGCAAGCAAGTGAACAATCTAACCAGCTTGAGCAAGATGTTCCGCCTCTGACTGTGCCCATTGTAAAAACTCATCTTTTCGGCCTTCTACAAAGGGCTGAAGACGTTCTTTTAAAATTGTCGTGAGCGTCTCTACCCTTTCCTTTTGCAATTTCTGTAATTGAAAGAGCACTGCTTCAATCTATTGCATGAACAATTGAACTTAATTGGGAACCCTGTGAAACAAGAATACCTTCAATTTCTCCTGAATGTTCTGCCTACGAATCTCAGGAACAACTTCGTCCTCTTCATCTTCAACAGTTTGTATGGAAGCCAATCTAAGTTCCCCGACATAATCAATAAATACATCACTCCCAAACAGCATCCCAAATACAGCTGCAGGGTGCATCAAATCCCTGACAGAGAGACAAATAAAGACATAAAATAGTTTTCTCAGCCTGAATTCTTAGAACAGGAAAGTAAATGAGTCACTATTTTACTTATCATCACTTTAACGTTTACTCCACAAGATCATTAGAAGGCTTTTAAGTTTTCTTATTGTTGGGACAAGTTGACTAGGAGCGTCTTAATAATTTTTGCAGAAAAGACAAAAGTATAAAATATGACAAAATCAAAATGAAGAATTAGCAAAAGGGCCAGGAACAGATGGATGTAGCTTTAGATAAAACAGGGATAAAATAAATGAACGCTTTTATTATTGCACACTTACTTCGACATATCTCCTTTACCATATTTGTCATAAAATTCATGTTTCTCAGGATCACTCAGCACCTGATAAGCCTCCCCAAGGACCTTCAAAAGTGAACAATAAGCAGAAGAACAATGAGAAAGAGCCAAGGGAAATTATAAAGAAGCTTTATGACACTGCTCCACTCATACAAGCATTCCCTCCATCCCATTATATTGTTAAGCATTTTGACTCATGAGATGCTTCTAACATGTTCGAGCACAGTGCTCAGTTTTCAACCATCACACATAGTTTGATGATCACATGAAATCAAAAAGAAGTTTTAATGGATTGAGATTTCTAGAAAATTGCTGCTTTCGAGAAATTTGAAGTAACTCAAGTGTCCAATGACACCTGGTTGACAAGTAAACAAAAGGATCTAATAGATCTTAGGTTGTACCTGGAAATTACGAGCAGCTTGTGGGTCCCCAGGGTTCTTGTCTGGATGTGTAGTCCTTGCCTACATTAATAAACCAGATATTAGTGCAAGTGGAAATTTAACTTGAATATAGAGATATCTTTGTGCAGATAAATATCAAGCAAAACTTACTGACCAAAAGGAAATTCTCAAGGATAACTTAAGGTTCCTAGCAAGTGTAAACAACAAAAAACTAGCTATAAGCTAACTCCGGGAATCCTCCAGGCCTATATGCATTACATACTTGAAGTGCAAAGGATGTCTGGGAATAAGACACATATACTAACAAATAGTTGTCTTTCCAAACTAGCCACCAATATATTATACTTACAACATGTTAGTCGCAACATGATCTTACTTGGTGTTTATCTATGCTAGAATTTCAAAATATGATCCTTTAGGTTTTCGGCATAAAGTTGCAACAGTGGGAATAGAAATGGAAAAAACGAAGGAGCATGGCTTAGGGAATTGTATCCACGCTGATAACAAAAATCCAACCTTGTTTAGATGGCCAAAGATTGTGATAAACAGATGAAAAAAAGGCACAAAAACAACATTTTTTCCTCAATCCCAAACAAGTAGGTCAGCTACATAACTACTCTAAAAGACTGCTAGCAGACGTTGAATCTAATGTAAACTTAAACATAACTAAAAGGAAATGCAAATCCAAATAGGAAAAGAAAACAAAAAACAAAACTAAGTTGAACAAGAAAGCAAGTATATATCAATTTTAGGGGATTGTACATGTTTATCGCACCAAAAGGGCAGATGATCATCAAGTAGGCATAAGTGTATCTTCAACAAAGGATAGAGTGTATTCTCTAAGTCTATCAAAAAAGAAAACAACAAGCTAAAGCTAAATCACCTTGAAATAGTAAGCTTTCTTAATTTCAGCAGGAGTCGCGGTCACATCAACCCCCAATATGTCATAATATTCTGTGTGCTTCGCCATAGCTAATCAAATGCAAACTTCCAATACAGTAAAACCTGCAATCACTCAACTGAGAGCAAAAAAAAAAAAAAAAAAGCAAATACAGATATAAAAGTTCAGTCGCAAGGTAAAATAAAAGTCAACAACCAAACACTAAAAATTTAGGGATTTTCATACAAATAGCTGGGCAGATTTACTGTTTTAATTTTTCTAGCCGATATACACTAATAAAACATGATCTTACACATTGCATACGTGGGCTATACATATATTATATATCAGCCTGCCATTTTCAGTTTAATCAGCTATTTAGGTTAATTCTTCAATATTTTTAAGCCCAAATCATAATAAAGACATAAAACAGAACATAGAAAGCATAATCTTATGGGGAATCTTGTTTTCTGTCAAAGAAACAAAATTTAGAATATATGGGGTTATCAAATGGAGCATTGAGTTGTCAAAATAAATCAAGATTAATTATAAATCAAGAAACTTACTGTGTTGCCAATTTGATAAAAGGGTGAAAGTTGGGAGTGATTTTGCAGGAATTAGGAATTTGGGTGTTGGTGTAAATAAATGTATAAATCTTGATGATGTTGAAATATTTAAACCTGTGGCTCTGAGTGTTGCCTAAACGCGTAGACCAATAGGCGATGTTCAGACAGACAAAAGAAACCTTAACCGCGGATTCTGCTAATAACAACAGCAAAAAGTAAGTAATTTGATGATGATGATTCATAAATACTAGTACTGATAAGTTCTTTGTTTACACATTACGGCAAAACATATTCTTTGATTGATTCATAAAAATGGAAAAACGTTGTATGATCTGCGGGGTTTTGCACCGACAATCAACGTGCGGAGTTAATAACGGCCCAGCCCCCTTTTTTTGCGTTTTACATTTGTTTCAAGTGGTTGCGTTTGGATTCATTGCAATAATAGCCTTAAAAAAAAAAAAAAATTATATTAAAAGTAAAAATTCGTGATTTAGAAGGAAGAAAGAATTAACGAGTTGAGTAAATAATTATACTTGAATATATGAGTTATTTTCATATATTTAATCAAGGAAGAGTATTACTTATTAATAGATCCAATAAGGACTGCAAATTAAATCAATTAAGAATAGAAATCCGACTAATAACACAAATTCGATCAATTAAGAATATAAGTGAAATTGCCGACATAACAATTTATATTGTGTTTAAATTATTAATAAGCAAGCAAAAATCAGTAATAAAAAAAATGAAAAATCTTATGACAAATAAATTAAAGCGAGTTGACGAAGAGAACCTGAAAAAGAGACAAAATTGAGAAAAACTGTGATAAAAAGAAAAAGTAGAAGATGGTAAAAAACTGAAATTAGTATGATTTTTATAGAATTTGGTAAAAGGTATGTTAAAACCTGTTTTATATAGAATAGAAATTGTTATTTGTATTTTTGAATTATTATTTTTTTACCATATTTTGCATGAAAAAAGAACATGTTAAAACCAAGTTGGAAAATGATGGATTTTTTAAAATTATTATAGCACTTTTTTTTTGGTTTCACGTTTGAGGGTGGTTATTTTTTTTGGTTTTAGGTCGGGACTGTTTTTTTATTATTATTATTATTTGGGTTTGGAATTTATTTTATTTTTTTTAAATGATTTTTAGTTATGGTTAGTTTTTTTAGATGGTAGGAAAGGAATCTTATTTTTGTAAGGAGTTTTTTTTTTTTTTTGATTGTTGTAGTCAATATTTAATATTATTAAAATAATAGAAAAAAAGATAAAAAGACTATTTTGTTCAAAATGGAGTCTTTTAATGAAAGATAAAAAATTCAAATAGTATGTATCTAATTTTATCGAGCTCAAACGTTACAGTAAATAGGATATTTATTTAAATAATAAAGATGAATAAAATAATTAATTCAACATCTTTTGGAGAATATATTTAATTAAACCTAATCTTTACCAAAAAAAATTCTCAAAATCGATCAGCATTCAGCTACCACCTTTAAATTGCAACAAAACAATACTCTGATAAAAACATCAAAACAATATAATTAAATCTAATCTTTACATAAAAACTTCCTCAAAGCCGTTTGACACTCGTTTACCATCTGTACACCATAACAAAATAATATGATAATTGAGATATCAAAATAATGCAACTAAATTTTATCTCTACACAAAAAAAATATCTCAAAATAGATATATAAAAATAATACAATTAAACCTAACATTTATCTAAAAGAATTTCTCAAAGTCAATCAATATTTATCTACCACCTGTAAATTTATCTACGACCTGTAAACTACAATAAAATAAAATAATAGTAATCATAAAGCTCTAGTTTTGCTGAAAATAATTTTTGTCCGAGCAAAAATTTTGACACTAAAAAATGACTTGAATGAAAACAAAGAATTTATATATATATACACGCATTGAATTCTATTATGTTGACAAAATAGTGAAGAAGTTGAGGGTAGAAAATTAAGCATCCAACAATCTAGATATGCAACCGAATTAAGTTAGATGAGCATTAAGTATATTTTCACAAAGTTTTAAATATTTTACAAAAATTGTGAAACTATTTTACATAAAATAGGTTAAAACTCCTAAAAGAAGAAAAATCCTTTTAAAAAAAATTAGTTACTTAATTTTTAATACAAAAGGGTAGGTGGACTTTAAAAAAAAAAAATAGATTAGTACTATCTGATCGTTTTATTATTTTTCTTAAATAACTTACTATTTAATAATTTAAAAATATTAAGAAGGCCTAAAATATATTGAAAGAGGTATTACAATTAATATACATTTTAAAAATATATGGTAAGAAATCAGAAGTAGAATTAATATCGGTAGACTCTTTCTAAATTTTTATTTATGGTAATGTTTTATGTTTTTTTGTCTGTTTTTCCTCAAAAAAGGAGTTGGCTCACTTAGTAAAAGAAGGTTGTCATTATTATTTAATGTTTTTCATTTTTTGTAAGAAAGAAATGACTTTTCCTAAAAAATGAATTTGTTATAATTTATTTTTTTATTTTTTTATATTTATAGAAGTATTTCTTTAATGGGGTCCTATTTTAGAAGTATTTTTCTAATTGATCGTAATAAAAAAAATATTAATTAATTCTCCTTCCATATATTTTAGGAGATTCATATATTTTAGGAGTTTAGTTAATATAATAAATATAATTAAATAATAAATTGAAGAAAATAGTGAAAAGACGAATCCGGAGCCTAAAAGGCAATTTTTTTTAATCAAAATTTCAAAAGGGTACCCCAACACTGACAATTTTCAAAAGGAACAAGGGTGTTTACCTTGTCTATTACAAAGTTAACACTGTCAGTTTAACTATTAGAATGTAAGGTAAAATGGTGAGTTTACCTTATAAGGTAAACTGTGTCCCTTACCTTACAAGGTAAACTGTCTCTCTTACCTTATTAATTTCCTTTTATATACCGCACATTCATTTCATTCATTTTTTCACTTCACTCTATTTCATCTATATTAATTGTATTTATTTTTGCTCAAAGTCTACTTTATCAAAAAAAATTCACTTTAAGGTATATTACTTTAATCATCTTTTTATTTAACATTTTTCAATACCTAACAAACAAGTATGCAGTATAATATTATTAATCATTTTTGTAGCTTACTAATTTGTCAAATATTGTTGTTATCATATCAACTTATTAAGTCTAAACCTATGTTAAGTTAGTATTGTCATGCATGTGTAAAAGATTTACCCTTTAGTTGTATGCTCAAAACTAAATTTAATCTTCTTTCTGTGTAGATATGGAATATCAACACTTTATGGATCCAGCACCATCACAATATGACCTATATGCCACGCAAAATAAGCATCGGTCTGAGGTTATTTGGGAAGACACATTAAAAGGAGAAAAGACATGTTTGATAGTGTGGCGTGATGATAATGATTTTTGGCAACATGTTAAAAATCATCCATTTCATCCTCGTCTTCTTAATTATTTTAATATTTGTGATTTTAGAGGCGATATAGATGTTGGATTTGTTCCCTGCGATTTTTTCCTTATTACTGCACATGTTGAAACGTGGCGACCAGAAACGCATACCTTTCACCTGAGAACGGGTGAAGCGAATATAACCTTACAAGATATGAAACTCATGTTTGGAATGATCGTCGATGGAACTCCCATTCTTCATCCAGGTGCTGCTCAGATGTTGCCTATTAACATGCAACAAATGTTTGCCGAATTAACATGATGAATACCCGATCTAGACTTTTTTCAAGGAAATAGAATTTTTTTAATGAGATTAGAGGAATATATGAAAAATCTAAATGAAATAACTGATGAAACTAACGAGGAAGAGGTGCAACGAAGAGTTAGATTGTACCTTTTTTGGTTGTGCGGCGGAATAATATTTTTCGATAAATCTGAAAATAAATTTAGTACAGACTTTTTGATTGACATGTGTGACTTACCCGCAATGTCAACACAGGCTTGGGGAACCGCTGCGCTATTGCACCTCTATTTTTGTTTGTATCGTGCGTCGATGGAGAAGTCGCACTGCATTAGTGGTTTTGTTTCGTTATTACAGGTATGTGAATTATATAATATATTTTTTCTATTTTGAATTACTTAATTTATTGTGATGATAAATATTGTTGATTATTTTTATTTTTTTTAGGTATGGGCATGGGAGCACATTGTCCCATTGCAATCACTTTCGCTACTTTCGAGCGAGGAAAATTCGAAAGTCCCGACTGCACACACACATAAATAGTCTCGTGGTAGAACTCATCAAAATAAGGCTCGTAGTGTGCTTGTCATAATAAGAGATGTATTAGAAAACCTTACTGAGAAGCAGGTATTTTTTTATATTATCATGTCATTTTTATATTTTTTTTTCTTAATTTGTTTTGTTTGTAGTAATATAACGCAATGCTCCACCAACTAAAAAAGCTCATATATATATAAGAGTAGTGAAATGCTAAATTATTATAGCATGCAAAATATTAGCTATTGTACTTCAAAGAGTCATATACGTACACTGTATAGTAACTTTCACTATAAATTCTAGACCCTGCTATATATAAATTTTATTATTGCTAAAGAGATATTTCACAATCATATTATGTTTCTTTATAAATAATGGTAGTTGTCATTAACATTATTCACTTCACGGTGAAATTTTTAAAATACATATTTGAGGTTAGAGTTGAATTCTTAATATATGCCTGTTATTTATTAAACTAAGCACTGATTAGACAATTTTTTTGCGACACATTAATCATAATATTTTTATTATCTTGTAGTTTATTTGACAACCATATTT
Source organism: Capsicum annuum (assembly GCF_002878395.1). Classification (NCBI taxonomy): domain Eukaryota; kingdom Viridiplantae; phylum Streptophyta; class Magnoliopsida; order Solanales; family Solanaceae; genus Capsicum; species Capsicum annuum. The sequence goes on from NC_061118.1 coordinate 170,200,171, forward strand.
TGAGCAACTTATTAATGAGTTGCCCGAATGGTGTCGCCGAGGACGTGCTATTTGGATGGCTAAAGTTTCACTTATTTGTGGAATTCATCGTGAATGGCACATGATTGATCGTGTTATGCGATAATTTGGTTATGTCCAACACATACCTGTTCCACCTGAGTACAAACCATTTCATTTTAAACACAATAAGCGATCTCGAGTAACACAGACGATTGTTATGTTGTTAAATGAAACGGAACAAAAGTGGAACGACCATTATGACGGTAGTGTTCACCCTCATTACAGGATCAACCAAGAAAATTACAATCAATGGTATTTCTATCATTCACGCCTTATAATTGAAAATCCAAAACATATTGCTCAAGTTGGATATCAACCAATGGCAGACAGACATGAAGCATTGGTATGCATATTTTTTAAATCTATGTTAATACATGTCAATGATTTTTTTATCGAATAATGTATGAATTTTTATTTTTATTTTTTAGGCTAGGGGACATATAAAGGCATATCAAATTGCTCAAAGTCTTGTGAATGATAATAATCAATCAGAAGAGGTGAAGTAAATCGCAACGCAATTTGCATCATTTTTCCTAGAGTCAATGATTGTTGCCTCTTTGGATACGCGTTTGACTTTTGATTGAGAATACATACCGCCGAATGAATATGAGCAACCACCATCAGTTCAAATTCGTTGACGATCAGCTGCACCAAGAGAGAGAACTCGTCAAGGTAGTGGGAGGGATGGACAACAACGGAACGAAGTTCATGTTGAACATAACTTAGTTGATGAAGAAAATTCAAGTGATCATGGGGTACAATATGAAAGTAATTTCAATCTGTCGCTTGCTACAACTAATGTTGAGCCATATTACCCCGCATGTGATTATGTTGGAGTCTCGACTAGTGGAACAAATTATTCTCATGAACGAAGTTCTGATTTTGTAACTCCACCTGTTAGGGAGAGTGGATTTATCCAATTTAGCGTATACGTTTCTAATGTTCATCCCACAACGCGTCAATTTTCATTGCACAACTCTCCTTTCACCGCAGGATTAAATTTTTCTGAGGTAAGTGTACGACACTATTACTATATTATATTTACGTTGACTTTATAATTAAATAATATATTAATAATTTATTATGTTATTACATGAATCAATATCCCATGAACCCAATGTTGTTGAAGAGACTTCCCAAACATTCGTATGATGTTATTTTCTTCATTTACATACTTTTTAAATGAATGATTTAAAAATTTTAATATATTAATAAATAAAAAATTTGCAGGACGTAGATAACCCTCGAAGATCAACAAGTCCATATGTATCAACAGTTTCGTGTTTCAGAAATTCCTACATTCGAGAACAAGCTCCCCGTAGAAGACGTTAGGAATTCATTTGCTTTGTAATTTTATTTTTGAATGCTTGATTCTCTATGTATATATTGTAACAGACTTGAGAATGCCTATTATTTGTAGTACTTAATTTATAGTAAAAAACTTGGCTAATTTATATCGTTTTCTACTTAACGTAATCTATTTTATTTGTAGTACTTAATGCTCTCTCCGTTTTAAATTACTTGACTCCTTTTCACTTGGCATATCCCTTAGGATGTCAATATATTTTAATGACTTTGAAATTCAACAATTCTATTTTCAAAAATATGATACTAAATATGAATAAGATTATAAAAAATAAGTCTTGATTTTATAAGTAGGATAAGTAATTTGAGACGAGTAAATGTAGAAAGTAGGTCAAATATTATAAAACGGAAGAATAAGAAAATATATAAATTGTAGGCATGTAGGCTCATTTACCTTATAAAATATATGTGGATTAACTTCTCTTACATCAATATTCAAGATTTAAAGTTCTTACAAATTTTGTGACCCCAACTTTTCTTTTGAAACAAGATTCAAGATTTGGAAGTCTTTGTGAATCTTTTTAACTTTTCAGACAAATTGAATGCAACACTATTTTCTTGATTGAATTGATATATAACTAGACAGTGTATTTTAAACATTATCACTTTTCAACTGTTCGTTTTAATTCAACTACCAATCTAGAACTAGTTATTTAATATGAAACCGGTAAAAGTAAAATAAAAACTACGCAATACTACTATAATTAATTTAATATTTTTCTTAAAAATATAGATGTTACTAATCAAATTGAGTTTGATGCAAATATTAATTATAAGTAGGACAAGTAATTTGAAACAAGTAAATTTAGAAAGTCGGTCAAATAATTTAGGACGGAGGAATGAGAAAATGTATAAATTATAAGGTATATGGGCACTTTTACCTTATAAGGTAAACATGGACTATTATCTTATTCCTTTTGCCCTAACTTCTCTTTTCATAAGATTCAGTCTTTGTGAATCTTTTAACTTTTCAGACAAATTGAATACAACACTATTTTCTTTATTGAATTGATCTATGACTGGACAGTGTATTTTAAATATTATCACTTTTCAACTGTTCGTTTTAATTCAACTACCAATCTAGAACTAGATATTTAATATGAAACCAGTAAAAGTAAAATAAAAACTACACAATACTACTATAATTAATTGAATATTTTTTCTTTAAAATATAGATGTTACTAATCAAATTGAGTTTGATGCAAAGTATTAATAATAAGTAGGACAAGTAATTTGAAACAAGTAAATCTAGAAAGTAGGTCAAATAATTTAGAATAGAGGATTGGTAAAATGTATAAATTGTAAGGTATATAGGCACTTTTTCTTTATAAGGTAAACATGGACTATTACCTTATTCCTTTTCATAATCACAAACCCTAAATTCTCTTTTCATTAGGATTTGAAGTCTTTGCGAATCTTTTAACTTTTCAGGCTGATTTGATACAACACTATTTTCTTCATTGTATTGATATATGACTAGACAGTGTATTTTAAATATTATCATTTTTCAACTATTCGTTTTAATTCAACTATCAATCTATATATATATATATATATATATACACTACGTAATACTACTATAATCAATAGAATAATTTTTTTTTAAAAATAGATATTATTAATTAAATTGAGTTTCATGCGATTACATAAAAAGAAGATATTTCACTATAAACAATACATAAATTTAGAACTTTCACTGCAAACAATATATGAATAGAATTTTATTTTACAGGTACTATTAATTTCTTCGAGGACAACGTGCCTTAGTGTGCCCTGTTGGCTTACAAATACTACATTTTCGTGCCATGAGAGCAGGAGCAAATTCCATGTCATTCTTGAGTCAAGTTCTTGAATCCACACTAGATGACTGCAAATATTCAATATTTGCAATCAAACAACATGGAGCAGGTGAACAATACGATTGCTGACCCACGAGAGTGAAAGTTTCACTATATGTTCGTTTGTAATACTTCGTACCATAGTACTTGCTAACATAATCCTTCGGCTCGATCCCACGAATTCCACAAAATTTACTAGCATGTGAGCATGGCATATACAAATTCTCCACTTTCCACAAAAACATTTCTTACCTTTGGCAGAAACTTTGTGAACGTTTTCACCTTTATCATTTTTTGCAAATGTCAAAATTTCAAACACACCATCTCCAGTCTGATAGGTCATCATATTTGTATGTGATTGAGCTCTTTTGCAATATTCTTGAATCTTGACCTCTGCGCCAAGAGAAAAACGAGCCTTTTTTTGTAATAAAGCAGTAGCAAGTTTGTCCCTTTCAACAAAATAATCAACTAAGGCATGAAAGGTCATACGAACTATTGCAGTCACTGAAAGTCCCCGAGTTTTCTTCAACGAGCCATTGTACGACTCAGATATATTAGTCGTCATAGCCCCCCATCTACGACCATCATCCATGTACGTTGTCCATTTTTCAAAAGGATGATTACATAACCATCTATACGCTTCCGGGGACATTGCTTTAATTTGTTGCATTCTCTATAAGAATTTTTTTTCCTGATGCTCCGTAGCAGCCAACCACATCAAATTTTTGAGTTCACCGTTTAATAGAAAAATAGCTTTCAAATGTCGAACAAAAAATCTGTGGTGTGTTTTTGGTGGTTGCAACTAGGCATAAGATTTAACACACTGCAAAATTTCTGAATGGCGGTCTGAAATGATTTCAATGTCTTTTCTCTCACCAACAACATGCCTCCATAATAATGTGAGAAATCATGATCAAGATTCAGAACTTTCACGTGCCACTATAGCATATGCGAGTGGAAAAATATTACCGTTCGCATCAATTGCGACAACAATTAATAATTCAATATCATACTTGCCATAAAGATGAGTGTCATCTATTGAAATGACAGGCCTACAACTTTTAAATCCGATCCATCAATGCTTGCCTTGAAACTTCAAAATAAAAACTTGAATATGTGTTCACCTTGCATTGTTGTTGAATCATGCTCCCACTCAACGACAGTGCCCAGATTGAATGACTGCAATGCTGTCATATAAGCAGGTAATGCCTTTAAAGAACTTTCAAAATCACCATACATCATCTTAAATGCTTTTTTCGGTCTTTTTGAGCTTTTCGATAACTAGGGGTATAATGGTGCAATCCTTTGATGTTTTCGCGAACCATCTTGATGATAATATTTGGGTCTTTTCTAATATTAGGAATCAATGAAGTAGCAATCAAGCCGCTGTTTAAATTATAATGATCCTCCTTATATTTATCTGGATTACAAGTATGCTCAATCATTTTTTTCGCCTTCCACATACCACCGGAAACTACTCTAAAGAAAATCATCCATTCACACCCCGACAAATATTGCTTGCAAATGGCCTTCCAACTGTCTCTTTTAGATCGATCACAAAGAAATTTTGTACCCTTGATTAGATTATACTTTCTCACAGCTGATTTCATTTGCTTTTTGTTGTTGAATAACATACCTAAATGCAGATACAAAATAAATATTAATAATAATATCAAATTACTAAAAAATTTTGGTTTACTAGTTTATGTATTAAAATACCAACCTGACTTAATATGTTCAGGATTATTTTGATTCCAAAGTGGAGTTCGATTTCTTCAGTATGATCCAAATATGAAATTGCTACGGAAGAATGATTGCCAGTATAAACACCAACGGGTGTAGACTCTCCATTAAAATTTTCATCATTATTATCATCATCGTCATCATCAGAAGATTGATCATCATCTGACGATTCATATTGTGAAGGTTCATCACTATCCAACTCCCCTTGTACGTCGTCATTGTTGTTCACAATTTCTGTGAGTTGAGTGAGCGTAAATCCACAATCATTAAATCTGCAAAATGGACAAATCATCTCATTAATTACAAGGAACAAAACTACTTAATTAAATAAAATGGATTGTTATTACCTATCAATTGCCTCCACCGAAAAAAGAATATTGTGGACCACTTGAATTAAAAATTTTCAAATTCATAGTCGTATTGCTAGGTCCTCCCATATCAAAATTATTCACAAGTCCGGGTGAATTTTGATAATGTGTTCCAAACCCACCATCAAATTATTGTTCCATTGCCATTCTTGAAGAATCAAATTCAAATTCAAAGAATTTTGACTTACTCGCACATCAAACTCACTGTCCGTGGGTTCTTCAACAATAGGAGAATGTTCCACACACGCATACATGTCAAACGTTTGTAAATTAAGGCGATTACCAAAAATTTCAACGATGCGAAGAAATAAATATAAAGAATCATCATTCCAAATAGGAGTTTCACCAAATATTGATTGTCTGTTGGACGTAAAATAATTCGGATATCGTCCAGAAATAACCACATCATCTTCCGAATTAGTAATACTCATTTTACTTCTAAACAACCTTTTCAAACTATTATATTTGAGAGATAAAGAAAATAATTTAACCACAATAGGACGCCGACTCTATAGCACCGAATCTCCATCATGCAAAACTTCACCACCCCAATGTAAATTTACTCTTACCTTATCCGTTTTAAAGTAAGAAATGAATAAGGTTCAACAAATTTTTGAGTTATGGAGTTTAACAATTTTTTTGAGTTGATGAAAGAAATGAACCTCTGCCCACACTCTTTATATAGCAGCGAGAATTTTGAAGTTGTTTCAAGGAAAACATGAGATCCTACCTTACAAGGTTAACGCTTCCATTTACCTTGTAGCCTTACACTTGCCGACACTTACATATAGATAATAGATAAGGTAAACTCACCATTTTACCTTATAAGGTAAACTCACCATTTTACCTTACATTCTAACAGTTGAATTGACGGTGTTAACTTTATAATAGACAAGGTAAACACCTCTGTTTACCTTGTCCCTTTTGAAATTTTTCAGTATTGGGGTTCCCTTTTGGAATTTTGACTAAAAAAACTTACCTTTTAGGCTCCGAACTCTGAAAAGACAGTTTTGTCTAAATGAGAGTCTTTTAATGAAGGACAAAAAGTTCAAATCACTTTTCTAAGGGTCTTCACACTTTTAATTTATAGATAGATATAGAAATAAATTATAAATATAATTATTATTAATATTATATATTATATTATTATTATAGAAGATTATAGATATAGATATAAATTATAGATTATAAATATAGATATAGATTATAGATAACCGTAGTGTTCAGATTAACTTGCACACACCTTAATTAATTTCACGAGTTTACTGTCACCTCCACCAATAGCGAGGTGACAGGTAATTTCATCCATGAAGACTAAAATATATCGAAAGAAATCACCTAATATTAGTCTCAATTGGGAGTTGAACCTGAAATCTCATGGTGCACGTTAGGCCACTCTTGGGTGCTTTTATAACTTTTTTTTCTTTTTACAGATTTTTTTCATAAATTTTTTATTCGATATTTAATATTCCGCACAAATGCCTCAATTAATTCTAATCACAAGGTCATTTTGAGGGTGGCTCTCCCAATAACATTTTTGGACATGGTATATGTTTTATAAAAGGGTCATACATGTGTATATGTTTTGTAAATTAGTATATAACTATATATATAGTGT
>NC_061118.1:170210162-170219374 GCF_002878395.1 Capsicum annuum
ACTACAATATATATATATATATATTGTAGTATATGTTTTATTTAAAGTAGTACATATCTTGAATGATACGTATATATGTGTATTCTAAAGTAGTATATATTTAACGTATACATGTGTATATGTTTTATAAATTAGTATATAACTATATATATAGTGTGTGTATATATTGTAGTATATTTTATTTAAATTAGTACGTATATATTGAATGGTACGTATATATGTGTGTATATTTTCTAAAGCAGTATATATTTAACGTATACATTTGTATATGTTTTATAAATTAGTATATAACTATATATTTAGTGTGTGTATATATTGTAGTATATTTTTATTTAAAGAAGTACATATATTGAATGGTACGTATATATGTGTATATATTTTCTAAAGTAGTATATATTTAACGTATACATGTGTATATGTTTTATAAATTAATGTATTACTATATATTTAGTGTGTGTATATATTATAGTATATTATATTTAAAGTAGTATGTATGTATTGAATGGTACGTATATATGTGTATATATTTTCTAAAGTAGTATATATTTAACGTGTACATGTGTATATATTTTATAAATTAGTATATAACTATATATTTAGTGTGTGTGTGTATTGTAGTATTTATATTGTAGTATATGTTTTAGTTAAAGTAGTATATATATTGAATGGTACGTATATATGTGTATATATTTTCTAAAGTAGTATATATTTAACGTATACATGTGTATATGTTTTATAAATTAGTATATAACTATATATTTAGTGTGTGTATATATTGTAGTATATGTTTTATTTAAAGTAGTACATATACTGAATGGTACGTATATATGTGTATATATGTGTATATATCTTCTATAGATTCTAAAGTAGTATATATTTGACGTATACATGTGTATATGTATTATGAATTATTATATATATCATTATATTGTAGTATATATCTTGTAGTATATGTTTTATTCAGAGTAGTATATATATTTAACTAACGTATAGTCGTATACACGATTACATGTGTATATATTTTTTAAATTCTAATGTAGTATATACTATATATATAGTGTATATATATTGTTTAACGTATTTAAAACATATAAATGTGGGTATATATAGTGTATATTGGAGAATTTTTTTTTTTTTCTTTTACCAGTCTTGACCGGATTTTTAACCGGTTTTGACCGAATTTAGGTGGATTGGACCGGGTTAGGTTAAGTGGGTCGGTTCAAGATTGTTTTTTTAAAAATTAATGTTGGATTTGGAATCGGCCCGGCCCGTTCAACCAGGCATGGATTCGAACTGGCCCACAACCCGATTAAAATTCTCGGGCCAATTTCGGGTTTACCCGGGCCGCCCCACTTGACACCCTTATCGTAAGGTAGAATCATACAATCCTCGTTCCAATTCGTTTGTGTTACAGTGTTTTTATTTTTTATTTTTGACAATTTTTAAGTTTTAATTTTCTCATGACGTGTTAAAGACTATAATATTTCAAAAAATAGTTTGATACATTTTATATATTTTAAATATAATATCACTAACGGAAAAAAAAAATCAGCATTTCAGTTACTAAATTCAGTATTTAAATATTAAAATAATATGGAAAAAAACCACATATATAGCCAATCCTAAAGTGTTTATATTGGTAGCTCTAAAAATAAGTTTACAAAAAAGTATCCATAAAATAGTGTGAACATCTATCAGATTTATGAACTTTTGTCGTGCAAAATATTTTTCGTACATGACTATAATATTACAATTCAATATTTATCTTTTTATAGTTGGTGTATAATTAGTGTATAATCTATGTATAATCATTATAAAAACTGAAAAATAAATTATACATTAATTCTATTGTGATTATACATCAATATATCTATTCTTGCCCCTACAAATCGGTGATTAGAATCAAGACCCTATAATTACTCAAACTATTAATCTGGTTAAAATAAGTAAACAATTCGTAAAAATGAGCTATAATGAGGTTATTAATCTGGCTAAAATAAGTAAACAATTCGTAAAAATGAGCTATAATGAGGTTATCAAAATAAAGTACAGGATATTTCGACACTAATCATGTCCTCGTACAAATAGTATCTTCCAACCATGATATTCATTCGGGCCCTTAATTAGCCCATATTTCGGCCCTATCCAAATAATTTCATCATGGTTCAGATATGGAAAAATTAACTATAAAAACTTATTAAATTAGTTATTACAAGTTATAGCAAAACTTTTAATTTTTCAAGTGATAGCAACTTTAATTTTAAAAAAATATATAAAAAAGGTTTTTTTGTTTTGTTGAAAATACAAAAAAGTAATTAATGAAAAAGGAAAATTTAGATTTAAAACAATTAATATACAATTTACCTTCCTTAAATATAGTTAACCTTAATTACTGATCTTTATCCACCCCAAATCCCTCTAACCGTTATTTTTTTTTCCTATTTTAATGTTTGCATTATGAGTTTCCATCTTCATACACTACCTTCCTCTTTATACATGATTAATTTATGTCAGTAAACAAAAATATCGTAATTTCGGCATCAACAAATTGCTGAGGATTATATTATGAAAGAAAAGCAAAAACAAGTATTTCTTTTGGTAACAAATATAAATTTTGTTAATTTGCATTCAATCATGATACGTCATGGAGGGAGATGGAATTTGTCAGGTTTGTTAATTTTTTTTATGAAAATGGATATTTTTCATTCAAAACGAATTTAAAGATTTATTTTTTTATGTTTCTTCAATTCTCTATTGTTACATTCTCGAACTGAAAGGTCAAGCGCAAGCAGGTAAAAACGATTGTGTATTTTTAGTGTATTTAATTGGATATTATATTTGTATGTAAATCGGGTATTTGTTTTTTGAATATTAATTTTTTTTTTTTAATTTAGCAGTTACTATTTGATTTGAGTGGTGGATGACTATACTTTGTTTCTTCGTTCTTCAAGAATTAACAAACCAAAGATTTTTAAGATAAGAAAGTATTGTGACATTCATACATGCACAATAAAAAATTTTCAAGTCTTTTTGATAAAAAGAAATGGGGTGTTTTACACGGATACGTTGCCTTCACTGTGATGCTCAAAATTTTCACAAGGAGATAATATTATTTAGCAACTTAGTATGCCCTCAATGAAAAATATATAAAACATTAAAAGGAGAAATTTTGGGTAGACCTTTTATTTAGAGAAAAAAAGGTTCAAGTTTCTTAGCATGATCTTTGAATTTTTTGTTTAATATCTTAATACTTTTGTTATTCAACTCCAGGTATTATGTAAAGATGATACCGAAACTTTAGATTTGCACAAGAACATAATGAAACAAGGTGAATGGCCACAACTTATGGTTGTTTTTGATCCCAAAGAGGGGTATGTACTTGAACAGACGTTGAATTTTTACTGTGTATGATCAATATGGGATGCTTTATTTATCTATTTGTTTTCCACTTTTTAGATTTACTATTGAAGCAGATGTATTAATAAGAGACTGGACATAATTACAGAGTATGTTGGAGATGTTGATTACTTGAATAACCGTGAAGCTGATGATGGAGATAGCGCGATGACTCTTTTAAGTACTAATGATACATCGAAGGACATCGTCATTTGTCCTGATAAGCACAGTAATATTGCTCGTTTCATCAATAACAAGCTTTTGAAATCGGGCAATACATGGTATTTGCACAAATACCAATAACATAATACCAATAACAAACGATGCTCAATGAATAAAGACAATGAAACGAGATCTTGAAAGATTAATCGGACTATTTTGTTGTATAATTTTAGGGTTTTTCCTACTAGGGGTATAACCAAACTTGATTTTTTCGAACATTATCTCAAGAAAACAAAAAAAAAAGTTTAAGATATTAAATCAAACTCAAGGGTGAATGAATGTTGGAAACCAATAGTCATACTCAAAAGAAGGAAAAATAAGTTGAAAAGAGTGAATAATAATGAGATAAAAGACTTTTATTGATATTTGATAAAAATTTAAAGATCTTGCGTATGTTTTGCATATACAGCTACCGTAAAATTTGATGCTCCGTAGAAAAAAGATAAAAAAGAAGGAAAAAAGAAGTTAAAAATGACAAAGAGATAAGACTTTTATTGGTAATTAAAGATAGTAAAATTTGAAAAAGTGTATAATCAAGTTAATTATTCAATTTAATAAAAAGTATGAAATCAGTTCTTAACTTTACAAAATATATTTACCATGTACAGCTCCTTAAATTGTGAACAAACTTTGATATTTAATTATTAAAAAAAATATTGATACCTTAACTTGTCATAATTATCCAAGATCTTTAATTAAGAGTGATAAATGTTAAATGCTAAATACATGGAAATAATACAAATAATAAATATTAAAAAAATAATTTTCAAAAATTTAATTAAAATATAGTTTTCTCAAAATCACTATAGCTTGTAATTATTTCTTAAGTCTAGTAATTAATAAAAAATTATGCTATAACTTGTAATTAATAATCTAAAAAGTATATTTGGGATAATTTTCGCGTCAGATATTATGAGCCACAAAACACTTGACTCTTCCATTCATATGGTTTGCCTCATATATATAGCCCATAGTCTTGACATGCCTTATCCTCTTCAAATATTGAAATTTTTACATTATATATATCCATCCATCAAAATAATAGCTGAAAATTATATATTTCTAGCATATTAATACATAATATGCATTATATATATATATTGTATATTTTTTTACAAATATATTTAACTAACGAATACAATTAATTTTAGCCGACCGTAAAAAATGCATAACTTCCCCGTAAATATTTTAGCAAATATCATGGAAGAAGTTATTATACAAGAATAACAATACAACAATTATAATAGAAGACAGTTACGGGAATATGCTAATATGAGTAATATCTCATGATAATACAGAAGTTCTACTGAGACTAACAATATATTATCATGACATCGAATGTTAACTATGGCTGTCAAGTGGGCCGGGTCGGGCCAATTCGGAATCGATCCATGATATTTAACCGGGTTGAAGGCCGGGTCGGGTCTGAGTTGGGGTCTAAGTGGATCGGGTTGGTCCGGGCCCAACAGTAAAAAAATCAAAAACCAACCGAACCCAGCCCACTTAACCCAACCCGGTTAAACCCACCTAAATCCGGTCAAACCCGGTCAAAAATATAAAAAAAAAACTTTTTTTCAATATAAATTATATATATCCACCTATATACATTATAAATACGTTAAACAATATATATACACTATATATATAGTATATACTACATTAGAATTTAAAAAATATATACACATATACACAATTACACATATATACGCACCATCCAAATATATATGTACTACTTTAAACTTTAAAGTTTAAATAAAATATACTACAATATATATATATATATATATATATATATATATATATATATATATACATGTATACGTTAAATATACACATCTATAGAAGATCTATTCACATATATACACTCTATTCTATGTATATGTAATGCTTTAAATGAAATATACTATAATATATATACATTACAATATGTATTTGTATAGTTATATACTAATTTATAAAACATATACACATGTATACGCTAAATATACACGTCTATAAAAGATCTATTCACATATATACACTCTATTCTATGTATATGTAATACTTTAAATGAGATATACTACAATATATATATATTACAATATATATTTGTATAGTTATATACTAATTTATAAAATATATACACATGTATACATTAAATATATATGTCTATAGAAAATCTGTTCTCATATATACACTCTATTCTATGTATATGTAATACTTTAAATGAAATATACTATAATATACATACATCACAATATATATTTGTATAGTTATATACTAATTTATAAAATATATACACTAATTTATAAAATATATACACATGTATACGCTAAATATACCCGTCTATAGAAGATCTATTCACATACATACACTCTATTTTAAGTATATGTAATACTTTAAATGAAATATACTATAATATATATACATCACAATATATATTTGTATAGTTATATACTAATTTATACAAAAAATAAATTATTTAAAAAATAAAAAATTTCGGGCCGGGCCAGTTAACCGACGGGCCTGGACCGGGCTAGGTCCAGGATTAACCGGGCCCAAATTAAAAAATAACCAGCCCGGGACCCGAAACCCTAAAGTCCTAAGGCTTACCGGGCCCCGGGTCAAACCGGGCGAATTTATTTAAGTGGGCCGGGTAGGGCCGGGTAGCCCACTTGACAGCCATAATGTTAACCATCTCAGGTTCAAACCTATGCATAAAAATGCTCAATCATGAAGTCAATATACAATCATAACAAAGCAAAATATGATTCAAGATAATCACATATGACATACGCTGTAAGTAGTACATACTGAAAATAAGATGAGACAAGTTCATGGTCGTCTGGCCATATCATATTTAATCTTCATATTAGCCTGTATAAAAATGTACGATATATATACTATAATTATATAAGGTGGTAAAAATGGGACGAGATAACTCTAGAATCATCATATGAAAGAAAGTTGATAAAGTGAAAATTTTGGTGCATGTGACGGGGGACCATATATTGCCCAAAAACAACAGTGATTTTATGAACAAGATTGAACACTTTAGTGTAACTGATTATGGCTTTGCTTGGTAGTAATTAATTAAACTTATTAGAAGGTATAGGGGCAGCAAGTTTGTTATTTCATTGTCAACACATTATTGACTGGTGAACAAAAGCCAAGCTAGAGGATCTGAAATTTTAAGTCATTTTTGTGCATGCGTATCACTGCTATGTTTATTTTTAAAAGGAAATTTTTGTCCAAAATTTCCCCTTTAAACTATAAAAAATATCTTCGTTGAGCTCCAGTGTGAAATAGGTGAATTTCATGCGTCATCATACTTCAAGAAAAATGTTTAGCTAAATTTACCTTTTTATTTTTTTGAATATGATTTAAAATTACACCGATGACGTTATACTTCAGGTTTGAGCTGCACTCTAGTTAGAGGGAAAAAGGCAATTATTTATTAATTGCAAGGGTGTGAATGGACTCCAGAATATAACAAAAGGTTACAACATCTTTTCACAAATAGCCAATCAAATTCACTGTTTACTTCTCATAGCCGGATATATGGATTACACACTAATTATACATGGATTAAGTATACATATATTATCCTATGCTGGTTATTTTAAGTTTATGTTGTTGAGTGGACATTTAATTTAGTCAATTTTCTAAATGTTAATGTTTCATAAAAAGGTTAATCTTTTTACCCTTTTCCCTTGCAAGTTATGATATGACAATCTATGATTTTTGCTATTAAGTTATATTGACATACAATAATATTATAATAGGAAAGGATGGAACTAGAGAGGTGTAGAATCTGCATTCACTTCACCTTATACATTAATCAGATGACTCTTTCGTGAAAATTTTATCCATGCCACTGACAATAGATACTTTACTGTGCAGTGACACCCACCCACACCGATGGGCGAAGCGATCTTAGGCGAATAGTGGTTTGGTGCACACCATTCGATGGAAAATTTTATGACGTACATAGGTTAAATACTAGCTATATATTATGGGTATATATTTGATTTTCGCACACCGTTAACATAACTGAGAGAAAAACTTCCACACCCTTGGCCACAACCTACACCCTCCACTGCTTCTTCAACTTTAACTCAAAACCCCATATTCTAGACCCAAAAAGGGTAATATCTATAGTGGATCCCATATTATAAACTGTAGGCTTTTTCTCCACAACGGAAATTAAGGCAAGTGTATACAAGACAAGTAGAAGGGGACCCTTTTAAGAAAGAGAAGCACCTAATTCCTGTGTTGGTGCAAGAAATAGCAGGCTGAGAAATTCTGGCAATATTCTTTTAATCCTTTCAGTATATCAAAGAAAATGGGTTTCATATTTGGGGGGAAATGGTCATTTTTGTCTTGTCACTATTCATTACCATCATATTTCAACCTTTATGACTATGTATGTATATATCCTTCGACCTTCATTGTACTAAATATTTGGTGCTTTCCACGTCCTAATTTCCTATATTTGTACTTTCTCTATGGAGGAGTGATTATTCTGTCTGAGAAATATTTGAATATATCCACCAAAATAAGCTTATTTTATTGTCTCACACTGATTTCTTCTTCTTTTTTTTTTTTTTTTTTTGGCACTTCTCATACTGATAGTATAGTGGATTTCATGTTATATCAATTTGTAGATGACTACAAGTTTCGAGTGGAAGTACTGATTCCAAGAATGAAGAAACTCCCAGCAAATATCATTTTCCTCTTAAATAAAAATTTTATGGGCTCAAATTTGAATTAATTTGATAGTAATAATGAATACCAAATAGTTCAAAATATCATGTATATATATATACTCTTTTCCCTGCACTTTCAGGTGATCAGAATTTTGCACAACTAGGGGCCCAAGAATGTTCATTCGAACTCCTTTTAGAAAACTAGGCTAAATATATAACCCACGACTTCAAGTCTTTTTAATAGTATCATATCATTCAAAAGTATTAGGTGAAGATGACTTGACAGTGTCAGAATTATTTATACTATCAATGCATATTACTTAATTTACTTGGTGAAAATTCCAACTACCCTACTAATTACAAGTTAACTAGCCTGCAAGTCAAGTAAAACCTATATTTATGTGATTTAATTATGAAATTAGGATTACCTTATACTTAGAGGACCTCTCAATTTTAAAAATGTGCTTTGGCTTCTTTGGAGGCACAAAAGTCTTCTCTCATATTCCCTCCAGAACATCATGATATATAAATGAGATGCCTCTATCTGGGGTCTTAATTAATTAATTACTATTTTACTCAATATCAACTTATCACTTATTAATTACAAAAACAAAACTAAACAAATAGGCCGTCTTTTTCTGCATTGATCATGTGATGACTTTCAAGTGTATGGCTGGCCACATGCTATCACAAACACTTTAATTTAATTTCTTCTTAAAAAAAAATAATCTATGCTAATATTTTATGAAATCTTGAAAAAAAGACATGACATGAGATTTCATCATCTTTGTCCCTTTTGTTAAAAAATCATGGGCCTAATTTAAAAGTAAATAGAATTGCCATTAACTTCCCATGCCACTTCATTATACAGATTACAGACCACCATTCTCTACCAGTCAAAGTAGA
>NC_061118.1:170222374-170240720 GCF_002878395.1 Capsicum annuum
TATATATATATATATATATATATATATATATAAAGTATCCCAGATCACAGGAGTACGAAGATTCAGAATTTAAATTTTATGTATTTGAATTTAAAAAGTATATATATTTTCTACACTCTCGACTAAAGAAAAAAAATCGAAAATAAATTGCTAGAAAAATATGACAGTAAAATGCTCCAAATTAATTACTAATATATATTGAAAAATAAGAAACTATGTGATTACTAATAATACAGCTAAGTCCCCAATATAAATATAAAATTTTGAACCAAAATGCTAAGTTATGTAGAATATGTTAAAAGAAAAATTTTAATGGTGGTATAGTAGTGAAAGCTGAAGTAAAGTATACGTACATATTTTATTTTCAAAAGGAACCAGTTAACTTCTGCTACTTGCAACTTGCAAGATTATTTAAATATGTTGGTATAAAGTACACCAAATCAATTAATTAGAGATTAAATTTGTTTAATAAAAAATTACAAGGACCAAAATAATTATTTATCAGTATTAGAAGACCAAAAAGTCTAAAACTTCTAATCCCCACCACCCCAAGGAATGAAAAAAGAACTACTGCCAGCGCTTATATTTGCAAATTTGTACTCTCTTTTGGTTCAACTTTTCTATATTGTAAGTCTAAAAATATGTCTTCAATTGCAATTATGACCAAACATATAATTTGAAGCATCAAAGAATTTTTCTTTTTGTGGATGTGAGCTTCATATATCACTTAACTTTTTTTTTTAATGCTAAAAGAAGTTTTGTCAAAATAAGATAAAATTACTATGAATGACCTTAGATTTGCTTAGTGGAAGCCACTTTATAAAATATTGATCATCGAAAGATAGCAAAGTAATGTTTGTGGCTCTAAGTAGTTTTATGGAATTAGTTTATTGTGAAGAAGAATATTTGGACAAATTAAAGTTATTATTCTCTAAACAAACAAATAGAAGAAAAAAACGAAACCATTGGATTTCAAAATCTTTAATTTTGATGCCTATATTCGAGATAATGGAGGAATGGTGCTCTTTAATTTCTACATACTTTATTTGTAAAGAAAATTTAAGCTGTACGTACGTCAATTGCCATTATGTATTCATTTGTTTAAAGAAAGATATTACTATATTAGCCTTTTAATGGGCTTACTTTCCTCCTTCCTAATTGCCAACGTAAAGAAAATTTTCCAAACAAAGGCCTTTAATTAATTATTTTCACTAATTTAAGTGAACAGGTGTTGATTATTCAACCTGGGATTAAGTATGTCCTTTTTTGGAAGATAACTACATCCTCCATATCAAATTATTTATCAGAATTTTTAAATATAATTATCTTAAATTATTTGTTAGTATTTTATAAGTTTAAAATAAAATTAATTATTCTTGAAGATTATAAATACTTCAATGATGGATTAATGACAATAAGTAGAGTAAATATTCAATAAAGAGATTGTATATCTTAAGACATGAATAAGTGTAAGATAATCAAAACCTTTCATACTTAATATTTTCTTAAGTGGCATGTAAAAGAAAAAAAACATGATAAATACTTTGAGATAGAACTATACATTGAGATAGAACTAATGGGGTTAGATTTAGATGGTCGGTTATGGATTTTACTTGACTAATTAATATTTACCGGGATCTTGTATGTATATTAAAAAGCCTATTAAATATTTATAAATATTTAACAATAACCACAGTTATTACTATAATATTTTTAAAATATTAAATCCTGAATTCACACCTCGAACTTAAACTAGTGATGATAAGAGTAAATGTTTATCTCTAGTTTGAAATTTTTTTTTTTTTTTTTTTTTTTTTTTTGAGTTTAGCTTCAACACTCTAACACATCTTAATTCTTTTTTTTTTTTAAATACTATCACGTCACCTAAAAAATTAATATTAGTTTCCCTTCCCTGAAAAAACTAAAGGGTAGTATTAGAACAGTAGTCTTTTTACTTTTTGTTGCCTTGTTTTGACAAAGGTTAATTTAAGGACATTTTAGTGATTTTGTTTTTTAATTAGGTGGGCACTTTAATTAACCTACTTTTATCACGCGTGATTAGACTAATGTAACAGGGACTCTTGGAAATAATAAGCATTATTGAAAGTGATTAAGTTAATAATGCGTTTAAGGTACTATGATTTGAGGTTTTGAGCATTTAGTTTGTGACTACTAACATGACAACTTTAGTCATATCTCAAAAATCTTTTTTATTTTTATTTTCTGAAATAATAGAACCAAGAAGAAAGAAAATAAGACACGAGACGTGTGATATGGTTAAGAGTACAACTTGGATGAATTAATTTCCACTAAGCATCTCTTACTTACTTTATTTTTATTAATTTATTATATTTTACCAGACATAGATGTACAAAAGTTATTGGAATATAAAGAGAGAGAATAAAAATACACCAACTCTGGTAGTTTCCCTCGTGTTAGATCAAGTTGCAGGTTTGAGCAAAGGTTTTGGAATAAAATGATAAATATTTTTTAATTTTTAGTTAATAAATTTGAGCTATGAATATAAAGGCATATTTATTATTGAGCCTTTTACTCTAAAAAAGAAATTCTGAGTTTCATTTGACTCCAATCCAAAAACCAAACATCGGCTAGAAAATAAAAATAAAAATCAAATCACAGTTCCATTTATCATTTTCTCCGTAAGAACTTTGTTCGGCAAACTTAAAAGTAAAAAAGTGAAAAGAACCAAAAGAGAGGTAAAAAATGAGTGCATTTCCTTTTCACTTACCTAAGTCAAAGTAGAAACATAGCATCTTCTATGGATTATTCTTTCATTAGCAAGTTGAAGAAATATTTTGGGGTATATACATTATTAATTGATCAGTAACAGTTTAATTGTCAAAAAGATTTACCAAACAATTAAAAAGTGGATTGCAATATAATATGTTTATTTTTTGTTTCACCTAGAAACATGCACAATTTAACATGACGTTGTACTCTTCTAAATTCTAATAACATACAATAACTATTACTATTATGTTGTATTAACACCGTATAAAATTTTGATATTTAATGGTTTGGAAGTGGGAAAAGCATCGAATCACGTTGTATTGTTCATGTAACATGGACTTAATTATGGGCATTATACAAGGATCTAGTGATATTATTTGTACTATATAACTAGGATTTGTACTTGTGCTGAAAACTTTGTTCCCTGCACGTGCCACTTGTTCTTTACTTTTTTTTTTTTTTTTAATTGGATGAATTAAATTATACATATGTTAATGTGTAATGTTTTTGACTTGATGAACAAATTTGGATACTTTTTCAAGTTATACATAATTTCCCTCTATAATATTTGTTCTTTTAACTTGATGACCATAATATCATTTTGCCCCTATCACTTTTGTTGCATTATTTTACTTGACAGTTTTATGGTTGTCTTTCCTAAAAATGGTACCCCATTATTACTGTAGATGCATTCTCTAAAGCTAATTTAAATACGATTATATTTGCTTTCTTGATTCATCTTTTTATCCTCAAACTTGTCTTTAAAGACAGTTACAAGGGAGGGTGAATAATGGGAGGGGAAAAACTTATTAAGGGAAAATATGGCCCCTCACTTGACTTAAATACGTGTGGTGCATGTTATTAATTTTATGAAAAGAATAGTCTTGAAGGTTAAAAGTGTTTTTTTAATTGTGATTTTGTTTTAAAATAAGTATATATTCAGGTCTTTAAAAATATTTTGATCATAATCTTTTCTAGTATGTCATTAAATTTAAATATGTACTTAATCAAAGTCAATTTGTAAAGAGATCAAATTTAACCAGGAATAAATTGGTAAAGTTACTTTTAATATTCTAGGAGTGAGTAGCTTATTAAAGGATGCGTCCAAGTCAAATAGAGCACTTATTTAGAAATGAAGGGTGTACGTTGCTTGGACTGGACGGTGAATGATGTAATATGTTGATAGATAGATAGTACATTGAATGTTAGGTTGCTCGATCGGACTTTCTGAAAATATTATTCAATTTTAAAAATTATGCATTTTTAGAAGATCTAATATGAACATCAGGGGCACTAGCTGGATCTAGCGGAGACCCCCTCAACAAAAAATTACGTTGTATAAATACTTTATTAGCTTAGGGGTTGAGAGGATTATAAACTCGCCTTGCGTTTTCAAATTCAAATATCAAAGACCAATTTATATAATTGTAAACCACTGAGCTCAAATACAATTTAATAGATAAAATGTATTTATACAATGGGCTTCAACTTATTTAAAACTGAAGTGCAATATTTAAACTAATTTCGAAATTCAAAAACTAATTAATTTATACACTAATAAGTGTATCGTCCTTTTCTGTCCCGAAAGTGTTGGGTTAGAAATCGAGAGGGCGTCATGTGGAAGCTTTTAGTTTGCAAATCATAAGACGATAAATCAGACGACACATGAAAAATTAAACTAAAACTATTTTATTGGATACGGTTTGGCCAAACGACCTACATATTAAAAATAAAATTGAAAATCCTAAAACTTATTGAGAGAAATCTCCCCCTAAACAAAGAATCTTTAAAAACTACATTTGTGGATGCTATTTTGTTATTGTATGAAAAGAGGGTCTTCTATTTATAGATATCCAAAACCCTTCCTTCAAGAAAGATGTTAGCCAAATATGGAAAAGAATTATATTTTTTCTTTCAGTAAAAGTAAAAGTAATAATGATAACTTTTATTTTCCTTTTAAAAAAACTAAAACTCAAATATAGTAAGAAAATCAGAAAAAAAAATCCTAATAGAACGTTGATTCCCCTTCGTCTAAAACCAACGAGGACAACTCTAAGAATCAAGTAAATGGTGGACCTCTCAATGAACTCCATCTATAGATAATTGCAAGATAACTGATATAAATCATCCATCAAATTTATTTCCAAAAAGTGACATTACTGCATGTGAAGAATTCAAATATGTGATATTAGTGGTTGTTATAAAAGGGAACAGAAACATCAAGCATTTAAAAAGTATCGACCAATCGAATGCAAAATAATATCAATTGCATTAGTTTCTCAAAAAAAAAAAAAAAAACAATAGGCCCTATGATTCGGGCATTAAATTGATGCTTTGAAAAGGAAATTGAACACATTTCACATGCTATTTCCTTTATAACCACTAACAAGGTTTCCTCGGTTTTATTTTACTCGACTCAAATTGTTATGAGATGTTCCGTAGGGAAGTGGTGTAGTGAGAAAGGGGCAATTGCGATGGGTGGAGACAACATGGGTTGGAGGGCGAGGATGGAGAAAGACCTTATTAATATAGAATAGTCTTTCATTTATTTACTAGAGAAGTCATTTTCTCTATTGAATATGAAAAATTTAAAATATTTTTTAAAAAATATTTTCCTCCGCCCAAAACACATCCTTTAGGTCTAGAATTAGCTCAATTATTGCCTGCGCCCATGCACAAAATAGGCAAGAGAAAAGGAAATATGCTAAAAAGCAAACAAAATCTGTTTGGGTTATTTTTGCCCACTAATTTAAACTTTATGAGTTTGAAATTATAGAATAGTGACATCAAATACTAAAAATTCAATATTTATTCATTATTTTTAATAAAAATCCTAGTAACACCTATTAAAATTTGAGGTAAATTCACTAAATCATGTTCGTGTGCAAAAAAGCAAAAAAACTTATTCACGCGCGGTGGTTATAGTATCAATTAATTGACAAGACGACATCTTCTTTATTTGAACTTGTATCAATCAACTTTATTTGATTGATAAATATTCTTACCGTATTATTTTATTTTTTTCAAAAATCACAATAAAGTAATGTAATTTGGTATAAAAATCATGATATGGAATTCTATTCAAGATTTTATTTTGTGGGGGAGGGTGTTTTCAGAAAAAGGAAGAAAAAATTGATGGGCTGTAACTGCACAGATCAATTGTAGTTGTACTTGTCATAAGAATCAATGATCGTCAGAACAAAAGCCAAAAATATCTCAAAAATGGTGGTGTCTATGCACCACTTTTATTATATGACTAACTATTTGTTAGATTCTACTATGATGTTCTTGTCCAAGAATATGTACATACAGATAACTATCATACATATACAGTCAATTTCTCATTTATAACCTTGTTTGTTTTAATTTTTCTTTTTGATTTGACTAATATAGTGAAATGCTATTATAAAGAGGTCTAATTATACAACACATAGATATCTTTAATATTAACATGTTTAAAGTCTCTCACTAAATATGATAAATTTCATCCGGCCAAATAATTTAAAATTCGCTAGCTCCATCTTGCTTAAGAGGAAAAAAATAAAATAAGAATACATTTCCCATAAGCATAATTAATTAAAAATAAAAATGTATGTGTCTTGCATTCATTTATTTTGTATAAACCTATGTAAAAAAAATTTTTTAGCTCAACAATCAAACTCAAGAGTAGAATTATTCAAGATGGTTACATTTACTTAAAGAGTTAGGAAATAAGAAGCAATTCTTGAAATGGTTAAATATATTACTACTATGATACTACACCAATCAAGAAAAAGACTTGGCAATTACAACTGCATAATTTAAGTCCTTGAAAGAGAAATCAAAGATGAGATTACAAACCCCACATTTACAATAACACCAAATATTCCCTGAAAGGATTTATTCTTAATAATACTACTTGATAAAACAGAAATACTAATACTTATACTACTTGATAGCACTTTTTTTTTTTTTTTAAATCTTAGATCTACTGCTTGAAAAAAGAGGATTCTTTTTCTCTTCAACCAACCATCTGATCGATATCTGGAATGACTTGAGTATTCGAAATTCATTGGGCCGACTAACAATGTCACGTCAGTACTGCAAGACATGTGCAGTCATAATGGGCTGATTAGAACAGAAGTAGTTCCAGGAATTGGTCATGTTGAACCCATCAACCACAGTGTCACTTTGTGCAAAATTGAAGCTATATGGCTCATTGTGGTCCATAGCAAGACCATTACTACAACTGTTGTTGTTGTTGTTGGCATCCATATATGCAATGATTTCATTAAGTGACTCAAGCCTATGGCTAAGTTCACTTAATTGAGCTCTCAAGATTGAATTTTCAGCCTCAACATTAAGATAATGCTGTGTTGTGACATTCATACTTGTCAATATCTGGTCATTCTCTTTTCTTAGTGTTGATACTTGGGCCATCAAATCATCTAAGTGTTTTTGCTTTCTCATTCTTGATCTTCTTGCTGATTCCCTGTTTGATATCATTCTTTTTCTCTTCCTCTGATCCATTAACAGCTGAAGATCTTCTTCTGACCCTGAGTTCTGAAGAAATGATGAACCTGATGATGTACCACTTGAAGAAGCCATGACCAAAAATTTTCAAGAAAAATTAAAATTAGAGAAAAACTAGCAGGACCCAGATGGAGTTTTTGATTTTAGAAACAAAAGTACAACGAAAAATATATAAATTATTTTTTTCTTCTTATTTATAGAAATACTAGTAAGATTAATTAATTAATTAATATATAAAAGTAGTGGTGAATATAGGGGGCAGGCTATGAGATGAAGTAAAACCAGTAAAGGAAAACAACAGAGAAAGATTGCACCAAATGGGTCCTGCGCCTATATGTGGAATTTATCATAAACCCCGAAAGAAACAGTTCACTGAGAATTGCAGACATGAATTTCAAAGATTAAAAATAATTGGGGTAGCATCAAGATTAGCTTAGAAGAACAAAAATAAAACCCCTTGTATGATTTTGTTAGTAGAAAAAATAAAGATGACAAGGCTTTTTTCCCTTGTTGAGAGTCCAGCCTGATCACAACAAAAGAAAATGAACACAAAAATAAAAAAAAAAAATTGGGTGGTGGAGATTTCAAGAACAAAAAAAGAGAGGCTTTGGCTAATTGGCAAATAGAGTATTGAGGAAAATGTAGAGAGAAAAGGAGGGAGAAAAAGAGAGAGGGGTTAAAGAAGGTGTTTTGGCTGGGATTTTATAGCTGAAAAAGTGGGTGTCAACAAATTAAAATATTTTGTTCAAATGGAAAAAAGTTCTAACTTTACTTCTTTACTTATAATTAAAAAAAAAAAAATACCAAATAGTTAAACGGAGGGTGTGTAATTTTTATTTTTTTTCTCATCCGATGTTCGGTACCTGCATTGGAGCCCAATTAATTTGGATTCACACCGATTAGGGCCTCATTTAGAGGGTAGCACTCCCAACAGAGTTTTTTCCATGTCCAGGATCGAACCCTCAATCTCTGATTAAGGATGGTGTGTAAGTTATTACTACTAGATTCTTTCAACTTTATTTTTTCACAATACAAAAAACTAAAAACACATGTCTAACAATATTATGTAATTAAATAATTTATTATTTTAATTCATTTATTATTGTTATTAAATACAATTCAACATCAAATTTATTTATTTTAAAATATTTAATTTAGTGTATTTAAAAAATGATCTAATAAAATTACATTTATTATATTTTAAGACATATCAAATCGATAATAAACAAGTAAAGATGGACGATGAAAATATTACTTTAATGATAGGTCCGGATTTCAGGTTTTGAGTAAGTACTTTTTTTGATGAAGCCCCCTATTTCAAATTGAATCTTAATGAATGCGAATTTGAATTGGTCAAATTACAATACAATGAGTATCAAACATCAAATAAAAATTTGAAAAAGAAACTTATATGAGATAATTTAGTTCGTTATAAACTGAAATCACGATAAAAATACTTACAGGCATTCGATATTTACGAAGGATTATTCATGTTTTTTGCTATTAACAAGTAATCTCATACTATTAAGCTTAATTAATTTTTATTTTTTTTAACTTAAATTAGGTGAATTTCACATGTGAAAATACTTTTAGAGAAAAAAAAAATAACTTGCCCTATGTATGATAAAAGTTACAATAGGTCAATGGCTATCGAAACAGATTTATTGACGATAAAGTAACGAATTACTCAAAAGTATAATAAGAATAAATTAAGATATTTTCACACATAAATATTACTCGTCCTCCTGTTTTATTTTGATCATAGTACGTCTCTATAGTTTGTTTTGGTAAGAACTTTCTTTAGTTTTCTCATAATTTTTTAATTTAAAACTTTTATTTGACATGTTTATAATTACACAATTTAAAAAAATTGATACACTTCTATAAATTTTTAGTTTGAAATTATAAGATTTATTTTTTTTAAAAAAAAAATAATTCCTATCAGATCAAAATTAGATAAGTAAATTAAAGAGTTAATACATAAAAATGACCATCAACTTGAAACCAAATGATAACTTTGACCTTAAATTTTGATTGTGTACAGATAAGACCTTTAACTATTCAAAACATGAATAAATATGATCTTCGATTTTGCAACCCCATGCGTGAGTTTCACTCGCGCCTACGTGAAAAGGTAATCCAATCACACTGTGTCACATCGTTAAAAGGGCTGACTTGGAGGAAGGTTATATTTGTTCAATTTTGAATAGGTAAAGGTCATATTTATGCACTGTCAAAGTTTTACTCTTTGTGTTGAAAAGGCGTCGTTTTTTTTTTAATTATTATTATTATTTCTATAGCTGCAACACCTAATTTTTTTAAAATTAAAAAATCGAACCTGCGCAGTAGACTGAAGAAAGCGCCCAAGAAGAGCAAATAACACCACTGGGCTATCTAAGTGTCTTGTTTCATGTGGTTCAACATTAATATACGTACATAAATATAGATTTTCTATCTTATATATATAACGTAATTTTTTTACCGAGGGGGTTCGGGTGAACTCCATGGCAACCATGTAGGTCCGCCCCTGCATTAATTTAATAATGTTTTAATAACGTTAATTTAATAACATTGTAATAACGTTAATTTGGTAACGTTAAGTTAGTATACTACTACTATCCTTAATAACGTTTTATTAAAACTATAATTTTTTTTATTAGTATAGTTTCATCTTTAATTTAATATTTAAATAAATTATATTTAGATATATTATATAATTTAAATTCGCCCTCTGCTTTATAATATATATACATACCCGCGCGATTTTTCCGTATGAGGCTGACCCGCCTAATTAATAAATCTTCAATATTGCTCTTTTTCCGCAATGACAAAAGAAATTAGATGTCAGTTTCATCTTTGAGCCAAAAATAATTAAAAAAATAACAATGAAAAGTCATTTAAAGATCATATTTGTGCAATTTTGAATAGTTAAAGGTCATATTTGTGCACTATCAAAGTTTAAGGTCATGTTTATGTATTATGCCCTTAGATTTTAAGCTGGACGCGCTCAATTTTACGTGTTGAACACGCGTTTTTTCACGTAGGATTGGAAATCATATTTGTGCAGTTTTAAATAGTTAGAGATCATATTTATACACTGTTAAAATTTAAGATCAAAGTTATAATTTAGTATCAAGTTTAATGTGATATGTTTTATGTATTAACTCTAAATTAAAATAAGAAAACTTTGTCTTGTTTGTCATAAATATTCATAGACTTGCAAAAAAAGAAATAAGGAAAAAAGTGAAGTGAATGACAGAAAAGGAGGTTTGGAATATAGTGTAAGAAAAGGTGAGTGTGGCCCAAAAACAGTTGCGGTGGAGGGTAAATAATCCTTCATACTTAATTAAAGTTATTGACTTTAAATTACCCTAATTATAAAGTTACTTTTATTAGAGAATAGTATACTCACAATGTAAATTTAAATTTAATTAAATTTTAATATAAATATTTGACGTGGAATAAAAAAGAGTGGGGGGTGGGGTGGGGGGGAGATGGTGAAAGGGACATGTGGGGTGGAAGAAGAAATCTCCACGACCGTCTAGATCCAGCTGGGAACCAACATCACACACTAAAGTTAAAACAAATCAAAACTTATTTCCTTACCTCGTTACTCCCCTAAATTTGCCCATTATCAATAATGCCCCAATACCTTCCCTATTTTATTCTTACTAATGAAATAAATAAGGTGACTGAAGAGTAAGATTAGTAAAATATTAAAGTACAGCTTCAAATTACTAATTTTATTGATATATCCAAAGAAATAAATACTCTATTTCATTAGTGTTTTATTTCTAAATTTCAAATTTAATTTCTAGCTATATTTAAAATTTTAAAAAGTATTTCTATTTTGTTTAAATTTCAAATAAAATATTTTATTCTGTGAGAGAAATATATAATTTTAAATAAAGTAAAAGATCCCGATTCATGATAAACGCGCGCTCTTCTTTTTTCTCATTCATAACTTTTACGTGTAAATAGCCTATTGTAAGTTTGTAACACGTGCATTCACCAATAATAAAAATGTAATTAGTTCACATTATTTAATTTTTAAACTTTTTGCACATCTCTTAATAGGATGTTTAGTTGCATTAATGATAAAATTGTCAAATTACTATTTAAATTAATAGATATTCCTATTTTATTTTATTTTAGAATACGAAATATTTTAAAATAAATTCACTTTGCTAAAACCTTAAAATGATTGATCACTGATCAAGGAATTAACGAGCGGAGAAATACAAGACTAGCACGTAAAAACTTACCGCACACATATTTACTCTTAATGGTTAAGTTATGTACATGTTTATTTTAATTAATAAGTTTATGTCATTTAAACTTATTATTTTTGTAGTTTATGTTCTTCCAATTTTGTTATTATATGTTATTTCGTGTACTTTAATTACAATTTAGTATTATTATGCATTTATATGATACTTATTTCTTTTTAATTATCTATTGTCTTTTATACTTTCATCACATTTTTTTCTAAATAATTATTGTCTCGAGCCAAATGTCTATCGGAAATAATTTTTGTATCTTACATTTGAAGTAGAGGTAAAATTTATATACTCTATATTCATCTTCGCTTTGTGAACTATACTGAATATATTGTTATTATTGTTCATGAACTGCTAATAAATATTTATAAAATTAAACTATTAAGATGTTGAAAGAGGTGTTTCTCCCATCTTCCAAAGTATATTGTATCACTAGGACTTTCCAAAAAGGTGTTAACTTATTCGAAGAGAAAAAGTGGGTTTTGCCATTTTCGGGAAATATACAAAAATAAAAAACAGGTAGATGTAATTAGCTCCATGAGTTCAATTCTTTTTCAGAAATAACTTTACAGTAAATTACCCCTCCGAAAAAAAAGAAAAAACTTTACAGTATAACACGGTAGGAGAAAAGCACGCATCACGCATGGAATAAAGACAATTAAAACAAATTTGCAATAATGGGTGTGAATTCTTTAAAAATTAATAGTTTTTATGTAAATTTTATGTCTATATTAAAAGTTTATTAAATAATAAAAGCACGATAAAGCATTCTCTTGATCCAAAATACAATTCTTAAATTCGTTTATGATATTATTAGTGCTGGTAGTTAAAAAGTCTATTCCCGACTATAGTTAGAAATATTAAAAAATTACAATAAGCTTTTCACTTTTCTTTTTTCTTTTCCTTTTTCTTTTCAACATTTTTTTCTTTTTAATTTATTTATGCTTTTTAGATGTGACATTTACAAATGACACGAGTCACCTCGGTTAATGAAATATCATTGTGAATTGTGATGCAGTATTAAAAAGCTTTGGAATTTGAAAGCTGCTGCCAATACCAGGGTAAGTACTCATTGTCCAAAATAACCCTAAATGATTCAGATGTCCGTACATATTTGAGGGTAATTCTGTCATTCTACATTCTGATTGACCATTCAGAGATTCCTTCAACCTTTAAGTCTCTGTTTGATCTGCAGATCTACAATCTGAGGCAAATATATCCAGATATGTTGCCCACATATTCTGGGGTAATTCGATGTATTTTTTCTTAAAAATTTAAAAAGGAAATATTATTTAAATTAATGAAAACAAATTTATAAATGACATTTTAAATGAATTTTCGATCTCCATTTCTTGCATATAAATATTTTTGAAGTTGTATATTTTTATTACTTACCAAACAGAAATCTTTAAATCGGATTGATTTGAAAATGAAATTTTATTTAAATACGTAATTTTAAAAATGACCTTTTTTTTTTCCTTAAACATGTAATCCAGGGATATAAGTATAAATCAAAATTATGAATAAAAAACTAAAATCTTGTTCAAAATTTTAAATGTGGATTAAGTTGAAGATCAACATCATAGTGTGAGTACAGATGTGGAATCTTGAGCAGTGAAGGTTTAAAAATGAATAAAAACGAATGGGTGTCCCATACGAAAATGATGGAAATAAATGTAGAGAAAATCAGTGGAGCCATTGGTTTCATTACTAGTAAAACAGAAAAAGTACATCTATCAATTCTGGTGTCCCCCTATTACTGGTGAATTAACTTATTGTTGTTATATTTCTTTTTTTGTTTAATGTGATTAGTCCAGAAGAATTTATTGGATATAAATAAAAAGGTACTTCCAAACTAGCTTAAAGAATCAGGCAAAGCTTTCTTAACCACAAATATTGAACTACCTGATAATTAATTAATAAATAATAAAGAATAATGTGTTACTACCAAGAATAATTAAACATTTAATGATGTGATCAACTGCAAATTAAAATGATTTACGAAAAATGTACATGCACAACATGAATTTGTCATATATAAATATAGGTGGTCAGGTCTGTTTTTTCTCTTTTATTTTGTTGATCTTGAGTCATTATCATGAATTTGAAGTATCTTTGTTTTGTTACATTAATTTTGGTTATCCTAATTTTATAAACCAAATTGTTTGCTTGAAAATTGTGTGCGTAAAAACAATTAAATTTATGGAATAGATCAGGTTAGAGACAACTGAATTAAGATCGATCAAAGACTTTCTTGTTTTTTCAAAGAAATAAAAGAATATGTTTTTTTAGAACAAGAATTCAAAATCGAGATAATAAAGTGTTAAAACTAGAATTACAAGTTCTTAAGAAGATCTTTTGCTTATGATAGCTAAACAAATAATGGAGTATATTCTCTTTTGCTTATCAAGATTATGGATTCCTACGTTGTTAGGCTACTCTAGCACCTAAAAAAACACTATTCTCAACGCTACTTAAGTAGTACTTAATATGTTATACTACTACATTTACATTGGATATTATTTAAGTTTAGTGATCAAGTGTTAAATATTTTTTTCATCTTATAGGATGGTGTACAACATTATTCACGTGAACTTAATCATGTTAAGTACTGAATATAACTTTTTGTGTAAGGAAGCAAGAGGCTAGATTGGGACAACATAAATTAAAATTTGAAGAAAAAAGGAACATAATTAAGCAAAAGTGAGAAGACAGTATCTTCAAGAAAATCATGACACCGAAAAGAAAAAAAACAAAACATACAGCAAAGTTATTGTCTTTTGAAAAATCCACGGGGAACACCTTGTACTCACGACATGTGTCTCATAAGTAAAGGCTGATTAAAGTTATTGACAATATAACTAAAATTATTTATAAGTAGAATATATTGCGTACTTGAATTGTTTATGCTTCATTCCCAGTCTAATATTTCAAAAAACTAAGAGATTTTCTTGCACCTACTGTCACACACACACACACACACACACACACACACAAGAAAAAATGGAAGTGTGATATTTTGTTTGAATTAAAGTTTTAAAAATTTACCTCTAAACTTTAAACTCTCTTTGTGATTACTTGGGGGCCGTCAATTCTTAGTATAAGTTTAGAAATTTTGTTCTCCAAACCAATTAATTTTCTTTTTAGCTTGATTGTGTTTTTGGCTGATTTAAACGTTTGATATTGATGTAACTAATATCTAAATTAATTACTACTAATATGATTTAAAATAATTTTAAAATTTTTTGTAAAAAATATATAGACCGTCCATTTCCTAGGTAAGCCGCAAAAGGCAAGTTGGCTAGCAAAATGACAATCACTGTCTAGTGTGCAACTAATATGTTTTCAATTTTATCACTTTCTATCCAGATAAAGAAAAGAAAAAAACATTGATTAATTATATTATATATTAATTCTTCACTCAAAAAATGGTCCGATACAATGTACATTTGGCCATTCCAATCAAATGTACTTGTCGACAAATTATACGGGTTGGCGATTGTTGTTTCATCTTATATGAATTGGTAATTTGGTACTACAACTTCTAGAAGATAATAAATGAGCAGATTTCTTTTTTGTTTTGTATTTTTTTTTTAAAGAAAAAAAGAGAGATGAATTTATCATTTCTTTTAAAAAATACTTTTCTTCTCGAAAATCAAATTGTATGAATTTGACCAACATTTTATGATATATATATATATATATTTTTTTTAAGTTAATATGAGAAGAATTGTAATTTATATTATTTTTATATAATTTTCAAACATATAAAATTTAAAATTAGATGTTTAACCCTCATTAGACGAAATGCAATAAGTAAAAATGAACCAAGTATTAACTGATTATCAATCCAGCAACTTACTACATGTCATTAAATTTAGGACGATTATTGGGCAGCTGTAGACTGCCAAATTCAAATTCATAAAGTTTGCCTCCACTGATTTGTTATCTTGTTTTATCTCAGGTAATGAATAGTGCTTAAAATATAATTTGCCTTTAATTATTTTGTTACCCAATTTTACACATATTTTTCACATTGTCAATATATAAAAGTTAACTTCAAACCATGCGTTCTATGCATTACATTCTCTTCAGTAAAAAAAATGATGCTGGTGGTTCATCCCATCTTTAAATGCATGGGGTTTCATATTGGATACTTCTCTCATATTTTTTCATTTGAACTAATCGAGGGAAGTAATCTTTTTTTTTTTTTCCATTCTTTTTTTTTTTATATTTGTATTGGAATCCGACTAAATTCGTATTCACGTCCGAAAGAGGGATAAAACACTCTAACAAAGATAACTTTGTACCTAGGCTAATTCAAATTCAAAATCTTTGATCAAGGATGAAGAAGCACTTACAAATCCACCATAATCCGCAATCTTCTTAATTAATGTATACTAATAAGTAGCAAGTCAAAGGAAACTCTGGGTCAGAATCACATCTACTTTTTCCTTGTGGATCATCCACTTATTCTTGATACAACAACAAGTATATCAGTGTAATTCTACTCGTAGAGATTATTCTACACCTTAAAACTATACATTCCATCTGTATTATTATACATCTCCATATATTCCTCTTCATGTAGACAAGTAGTTTTCGTAATTTCTAAAGCCATGTACCCAAACTTCACTATTTTAGAAATCACTGCTTCCCTATTTTCCAACGTTACAACATCCA
Source organism: Capsicum annuum (assembly GCF_002878395.1). Classification (NCBI taxonomy): domain Eukaryota; kingdom Viridiplantae; phylum Streptophyta; class Magnoliopsida; order Solanales; family Solanaceae; genus Capsicum; species Capsicum annuum. Next base: position 170,238,601 of record NC_061118.1, read on the forward strand.
AAGAGAAGGGGACATTCATCAATAATATTATTTTCGATATAACGATGAATGCATCGTCTGATTCGTGAATACTATCTTTAGGAACCCAAAAGATATATTCAGCTTTGTGATCAACTAAGTAGAAGAATTTTTTTTTGAGGATTGACGTTTTACGTGAACAGTAACCTTAAGTGGGAAACCAAGAGAGTTTCGATACGTTTTGTTGACATCCAAATTACATATACTCCTATTTGATTTGAATTTTCTACCACCATGGTCTGATTGTGAACATGTCACACTCACAACAGTACCTTCAATGACACTGATGGAACTTGTTTCTTGGTTTAAAATTGAAGGCAAATCGGCTAGAGTTAATGTTTTTGGCATAGTTGCGTATTAGAATTGATAAGAGGGGAAATTTGGTGCTTCAATTTGTTAGTAGTGTGTTTAAGAGGGGAACTATTGCTTTTATAATTTACAGGAAAACATAGTTAAAATGGGACTTGAATTTGAAACCTAAATAGAATTGGATTATTTTTTTTTTTCTTTTTTCCTAATTTGTGGGTTGTTGCCGCCGTATCTTTTCCCATTAAGAAGAAAATTGTGTTTAAGAGCTTTTCTTTTATTGCTTCTAAGAATTCTATATTATTTATGTTTTTAATCTATATCTATAATTTATAATTTATATATATATATATATATATATACTAATCAATTGTACTTGCTTTACACGTGTATCTCACATTAATTAATTAATTAATAAATATATATATATATATATATATATATATATATATATATGAACAAAATAAATTATTACATACACAATTCCAAATAGAAAAAGATTTATGCAGTGTAAAATTGTATATAAAATTTAAATACATAAGAAATATGATTAATAAATCAAAAAGAAAATGAAAGTAGTTAAACATTCTTGCTCCTAACTCCAAATAGAGTTGAAAGTGAAATTCTTATTTTAAAAAAAAAAATAATTACAGAGATATGAAAAAGAAATCGTAAATTAAAACTCTACATCCATTAGTTTTTATATTTGATTAATTTTTTTTAGTAAATTATCAAAGATAAATAAAGTATTATGCAAACTAACATTTTATTTAACCCCAAACAACTCCCCCGTACTACCCCCTTAAAAAAGCTTCCAATCCCCTTAAAGAAGCTATAGCGCTAATAATATATGTCACACCCCTGTTTTTCACCGCGTCCGACCCCCGCTAGGGAGTTGGTTTTGGAGAAAAATGGGTCTTTCCAATTAAAGTGACGTTTTGAAAAGGTATTATTTTATTTACAGAGTCGCCACTTGGAATTGAGTTTGGGTGTTCCAAGTCACCTTATTGAATCCCTATTCAAAAAGAAAATGACTCTTTAATTTTTATTTTTCGATCTGCGAACTAGAAATCCGGATAAGGAATTCTGTTGACCGAGGGGAAGGTGTTAGGCACCCCTCGAGTCCCGTGGTTCTAGCACGGTCGCTTTAATGACTTACATCCGGCTTAAATTAAAACCCTTTTTTTTTTTTTTAGGATTTATAATATTTGTCAACCTAAAAGTTGTTTGCCTCCCGCTTTTAATTTATTTTGAAATTATTTACTGACGTGTGGCTTACCGATAGTAATACTTTTCGGCCTCACCACAAATTTAGGCACGTTTCTCGCGCCTTTACGGCATTTATAAGTCGTCCCTATTTTCCCAATCCAAATATGCACCTAATGGGTTTTAAACCTCCCTAACCCAATTCAATTGGCTTCAAAAGGTAAATTAATTTAATTATAACGGATGGTCGGTAGCAGGGCTTTCCGACTTATCGTTAATTTTTGCTTATGTATCAAACTTTAAATTAGGGGGCTAAGAACCTAACTCGTTGTTTTATGAATTCACTCTCTTACAAATGATTTTCCCTCTTTTCTTTTCTTTTATGCGATAGGATTTAGAATAGATCTGCACCTCATCTCGCTCATTTTTTACATTAATTAATTAATTTCTTATATCTCGTGATTACAGTAATACATTAAAAGAAAATCTACAGAAACCGAAGCGCATATACTAGCATTTAGTATTAACATGAAAGAATATTGATTTAACCAATAACAAAATCAGTTATGCTTGTTTCTCATAATCTAATT
>NC_061118.1:170243720-170407635 GCF_002878395.1 Capsicum annuum
GGAAAATCATTTGTAAGAGAGTGAATTCATAAAACAACGAGTTAGGTGCTTAGCCCCCCTAAATTAAAGTTTAATACAAATGAAGGTTAACGATGAAGTCGGAACGCCCTGCTACCGACCATTCGTTATAATAAAATCTAACTTATCACTTTAGAATCGATCTAATCGAGTCGGGTAGGTTCCGAACATATCAAGTGCTTATTTAGACTCTGAAAAATGGAGCGATCCATAAATGTCTCAAAGACGGGAGTGATATACCAAAACTCGTGGTAAGGTCGGAAAGTACTACTATCGGCAAGCCACACATCAATACAGTTTCAAATAATTTAAAATAAATTCAAAGTAGGATGTAAGTAACTTTTAGGCTAACAAATATTATAAATCCTAAAAATTAAAAAAAAAAAAATTTAATTTAAGCCGGACGTAAGTCATTAAAGCGACCGTGCTAGGACCACGGGACTCGAGGGGTGCCTAACACCTTCCCCTCGGTCAACAGAATTCCTTATCCGGATTTTTAGTTCGCAGATCGAAAAATAAAAATTAAAGAGTCATTTCCTTTTTGAATAGGGATTCATTAAGGTGACTTGGAACACCCAAATTCAATTCCAAGTGGCGACTCTGTAAATAAAATAATCCCTTTTCAAAACGTCACTTTAATTGGAAAGACCCATTTTTCTCCAAAACCAACTCCCTAGCGAGGGTCGGATGCGGTAAAAACAGGGGTGTGACAATATATCACGTCATAAATTATTTTCACTGTGATTTTATGAAAAAATTTATAAATAATTGATTAAGAATATCAAATTTCATGTCGTTGATCCAAATAAAATTTTCATAAAAGAAATAGAAAAATTACTCTATCAACCTTAATAAAAAAAGGAATAATTATAAATTCGATTATAGGAGGAAAAAAAATACATAATGTTGATTATAATGATGCATGTGATGTTTTTTAAATGTATTTTAACTCTAATTTCACAGATTAATACATGGACTTACTCAATTCTCTTGTTAAAGATGCAAATATTATCCCTATCTCATGTTGTTTTTGAGTACCCTCGGCTAAAGGAAAAAAAGTCAATAACAATCCAAAAGAAGTAACGAAATTACAAGAAACAACGACTAATAACAAAAACAACAAATAGCAACAAAACAAAAATTACAACAAAACAATATGATCATCGAGCTATCATAATAATACGACTAAACCTAACATTTGCAAAAAATTTCTCAAAGTCCAACTGAACATTCATCTACCACCTGTAAACTACAAAAATACATATAATAATTGAGATATCATAACAATACAATTAAATCTAATCTTTATATTAAAATTTGTCAAAATCATCTACCACATGTATTAAGCAGAAAAAATTAAGTGAACAAAAATTATAACAAAATAATATAATAATCAAGATATTAAAATAATATGATTAAACCTAACCGTTACACAAAAGTTCAATCAGAGATTCATATATAATATAAGCTTGAAATTGATGAAATTATTATACACCACACCTTCAAAGCTCACCAGAAAAGTAGTTTTAAGAATATCTTCACTATCAAAAGCTCATCAAGAAATAGTTATAAAAATTCTTTGCCATCAAATATTTCTACTTCCAACAAAATATAGCAAAAACATCGTGATAAATGAATTGAAATTGTAATTAGCAATTATATCATATTAAATTCACAAAAGATTAAGGAACAGACATAACAAATAACAAATTGAAAAAAATTCAGAGGAAGTTCGGGTGTGTACCAAAGAACACCGAACAATTTAATTTGATAGAATTTTTTATTTATTTAGGGTAAAATTTTAATTAATTTAGAAATATTAAATATTATGATTTCTTGCTAGAATAAATAATCAAACCTAAAGAAATTATAAATCAAATTAATTGTGAATTTTTTTTTTACCTTGGGTGAGGGAATTTTTTAACCCCAATTATTATTCTCTTTTCCTCATGTAAATCTTTTAGGATTTAATTTTGAGTACCCCCAACGTATTGATATTGTTTTCCCAACTATTATTCTATTTTTCTTTTTTTCAACTGTTATTCTATTTTTTCTACTTCCCTTACTTCGGCCTTTTACAACTTACTTCTTTTAGAATTATTTAAACTTACTACTACAAACTCCCAAAAAAAGGGGACTCCAAATTTAGTTGGTAACAAATAACTACAATTAGCTACAGTTTTAATCAAGTTACGAATCTTAAATCTATATTTAATATAAAGGAAGCTAATAGAGAAAGTGATGTGGAACCTCTATATGCCTTCATTTGCATTCTCATTTTTGACACTAGTAAACTGATTCGCGCTTCGCACGATTATGAAAAAAGGTAAAATATTAATAATATTATTAAATATAATTTATATAATTTAATTTGAAGAAATGTTTAGTAGACTTCTAACATCTGTATAATTGATTTTGTAGAGGTAAATGTTTGACTAGTAATTATCAAATTTTTAATAAAGTCAAAAAGTTACAATTTTAAACCAAAAGAAGCTATAAACTTATAACAAACAAAAACTCATATAAAAAACAAAATAAAGAGAAATCATAGGGAGAACATATGAAAAAATAAATAATATGACTCGTTTTTACAACCTCAACCATCACAAAAAAATAGATGAAAAATATGTGAAATTAATGAACAATCTTTCGAGTTTTTGTCCATATCCACTCCCATAATACCGAACAACACTTAATAGTCTTCATCCAATTTTTCGACTGAGCATGAATATAATAAATATAAAAAAATAACAATTTTAAAAAAATAATGCAACCATTTCTAAAAAGTCTTACAATGCCTCTATTTAAGGGCTAACAATTAACAATATATAACAAAAGAGATTCGAAGAACAATACTTAACCGCATACCTACATCTATATAATGGATATTCTGTGTTAGTGTTTGGGTGTATTCAAATTTCTTTGTTTGTCTATATATTTTTTATATGTTAAAATTGAATTCTGAATTTTAGTATTAGTTTGTAATGCTTGATTTTTCAAATCTGAATATTTTATTTCCTAAATTTTCTATAATTGTATTCAATTTTTTTTATTTGATTCTATCTTTTTTAATTTGCGAAAACAAAAATATACATATTTTTAGTTTTATCAAGTATATACATTTTGAATATAAAAAAAAATAATGCAACATCACTCTTACAACTTTAAAAATTAAAAATTAAAATAAAAAATATATGAATCGATGTTCAATAATCTTTATAACTCTTATCGATATTCCACTAAGTAGCCTTCACCTTATACCTCAAGTCAAATTTTAACATGGATGTAATAAGCTTCGAAAATATTATCACGCCAAAAGGTAATGCGATTAACGTTTACAATATCTTATAATATTTTTATTTGTAAACTATAATATGAAACAATAAATAATGTCATGAATGTGACTATTAATTGTTTTAGGGGTGATGATAGTAAAAAAATTTGGTGACTTTTTAGTTTCTTAACATTTAATATTTAATATAATTAAGAGAAATAAATGAGTGGTTTTTAATTTATTTTAATCTAGAACATAAATGAGAAAAAATAAAGAAAATTTCAAAAAGAGAACAAAGATAAACTTACTTCTTGACCAAAGAAAAATGTCATATCTTTTCTTTTATTCCTAGCTTTATTATTATCGGTAGATTGTATATTTAAAAAACCAAAAAAAATTATATAACGAAATATCAAAAAAAAAAAATTAGCAATAAAATAATCAATTGAAGAGTATTTCATGTTTTCCTTTGATACAGAGTATAAATTTATGTTATAAAGTCTTATTTTTGGAGAATACATATCTTATCTTTGGAGAAATAACAATTAAAAATTCTAAAACATACAACAATAAGTATATATACTCATATATATTTCTTAATCATTCAAGCTTCCACTTTTTGGATGGGTTCAATTTTTTATCACAACCTTTTTAATTGGCTGACATAGTTTAATGTTAGGTTATGAGATGATTTTTTTTTTTAAGAAAACATCTCAATTGGTTGATGTTTTAAGAAAACATACTCAATTGAGGCGTTTAATGAGTTGTACGGGTGATTAAGCAGATAAGAGGTTGATATTTTAAGAAAATATACTCAATTGAGGCGTTTAATTATGAAAGTTGAATTTTAGATAAGAAAATATAATGAAAAATCAAGAGGATTAAAATTAAATAAATGTGAGCTTTAGTGATATACCACATAATTTAAATTAGAGAGAATTGAACAAAAAGAAGAAAAATGTTACTTCTAACTAAGTGGTTTATATGTTCCATTATTTTCAATAATAACCTTAAAGTTCGTGATGTCAAATAATAAACTCTCATTCAGAATTACCTTCAATCTGTACATCAAATTTTTCCTTATTTCAACATGCATTAAATCAATCTAGCCAAATAGAAACCTTAGTGACTATCCAAAGATATAATAAAAAATTTACAATTAATTAAAATGAGGTCAAAATACCTTCTAGTATAAAAATCATATCCAAAGTAATAAACTCAACTCGCTATTTCTCTCGGTACTAACGGATTCTCACATTCTAAAAACTCCCTCTCAAGTCAATCGTTTCTACTACAATTTGTAAATCAAGAAAGGATGAAAAAAGCATGTGTTGCATATGTAGAAAAAACTTGCAGAAAAATACAATTTGTAAATCAAGAAGGGACAAAAAAAAAGATAAAAAGCAAACAAATAAAAAAAACATGTGACCTTTAAAATACATGTTTCACATTTGGTCTAGTAAGAAAACTCAAATAAAAAGTAGTAAGAAGAAACACAAAGCTTAAGCAAATATTGTAAACACCTAATTTTTTACCAAATCTAAGTGTTTTGTCATTTTAGTGTTCAATTTCGTTTTAAGGTTTAAATTAGATATTTTAAATTTATCTTATTTTTACTAAATTTATCTTAAAAATTACAAAATAGAGTCACATTTTAAACAAGTTTTTACTCTCATTTTTTAGTTTTTATTTGTTTATTTATTTATTTTTAGAAAAAGAAAAAAAAAATGAAAAAAATAAATAAATAAAAAATTTTCTAAATTATATTTGTTTCTTCTTTCAATTTTTAATAAAGAATGTTGTGATATTAATTTTTCTTAATCATATTCCCAAGACTAGTTATTAGCTTATGTTATATTTTATTAGTTTTTAATTATTTTTATTTTATTAATAATAATAATAAAAAAATAAATAAATAAATAAATAAATAAATAAGAAACCTAAACTACCCAAACCACCCACAATTCCCACTCCTAATTAACCTCTCCCACTCTCCCCCCCACACACACACGACACAAACACAAATATATAACACACATGCACACATGCACTTGAAAAACGAAAAAAAAAAACACACACACGGGAAAAAAAAAAAAACGGAGAAGGATTGAAAAGAAAAAAAAAACAGAAGAAAAAAAAAAAGCAAAAAGAAAGAGAGAACACAGAAGAGAGGTTCTGAAAACAAGAAGCAAAGAGGAAGATAGTGACGAGTTGAGTTACGTTTTGGTTCCGGTTTGAGTTTCCATTAACGACGTTAGAGCTTTTCGTTTGGTTTAATTCGTCATTCAGGTTCTTATCCGATATGTACTATTACTTCTATAAGTTTTGTTGTGAATCTAAACCGTGAACGAAGTCGCTTATTGATTATGCTACTTTGAGTTATGAATCAATATATGTAAAGCAAGTTTTGTATTGTGATTCAATACCTTACTTATCTTGTTAAGTGCCCCATTTTATGTGTGTGCAACGTTTGCTTGGAATTAGCATATTAAATGGTTGAATGGTTCATAAGTTGGCATGGATATAGTTATGCAGATTTTTTTTAAAAAAAAAAAAAGTTTAAAATAATCCCTAACATCCTAATTATTTAGTGACAAAACAGTGGCTTAAGACTCAAATAATAGATAACATGCATGAAAATTGAGGTAGAAGTTTGAATCATCATATTTGACGAGCAATGTCTGGTTTGTTTTACTATCTACTGTTGGCCCTTAGTTTGGTATTATTAACCTTATTTTCTCGAAAATATATTCTTGTTTCACATATTTGAATCAGAGGTTAGACTTTAGCAGGAACATCATTGAGAGTAGGTTGGTATGTTCTTATATAAGTATAAATTCATTTTTATAGTGAGTAAATGTTTAATAAGTGTAAACACCTAATTTTTGACCAAACTAAATGTTTACGTCATTTAGTGTTTAATAAATACATTTAATTTTTATCTTATTTTTACAAGATTGCTTTTAAAGTTTGGAAAACTACAAAAATAAAGTCATATTAAAATAAGTTTTTATTTATTTATTTTTATTACTTATTTATTTATAAAAAAAAAAAAAAAGGAATTTTCAAAAAAATATATTTGTTTTCTTCTTTTAAATTTCAAATAAATAATCTAGTGATATTAATATTTCCTTAGTCATATCTCTAAGACTAACTACTTAACTTATCCATATTTTATTAGTTTCAAATAAATTTCATCATTTTTATTTTGTTTAAATTATTACTAAAAAAATAAAAATAAAATAAAAAATAAAATAAAATAAAAAAGAGAAGATAAAGTCAAATCCTAAAATCTACCCAACTCCCATGTTTCCCAATTACCCTACACCTCTTCTCCCACGTTCCCCACTATTACCCAACACAATATAACACACACAGACACTTGAACAACTCGTGGTAAGGCCGAAAAGTACTACTATCGGTAAGCCACACATCAATGCAGTTTTAAATAATTTAAAAAGTCAAAGTAGGATGTAAGTAGCTTTTAGGCCGACAAATATTATGTATCCAACAGATTAATTTAAGCCGGACGTAAGTCATTAAAGCGACCGTGCTAGAACCACGGGACTTGAGGGGTGCCTAACACCTTCCCCTCGGTCAACAGAATTCCTTAGCCGGATTTCTAGTTCGCAGATCGAAAAATAAAAATCAAAAGAGTCATTTCCTTTTTGAATAGGGATTCAATAAGGTGACTTGGAACACCCAAACTCAATTCCAAGTGGCGACTCTGTAAATAAAATAATCCCTTTTCAAAACGTCACTTTAATTGGAAAGACCCATTTTCTCTAAAACCAACTCCCTAGCGGGGTCGGATGCGGTGGAAAATCGGGGGTGTGACAAATATTAACCTAAAAGGCCATATTGTTGCTTAAACTTGGTTTGTACGACTTTATCTTTTATATATGCAAAGGAAGGTGGAAATGAACATTGCAGCAATATTAAAGAATTTTCAGATTATACACTATCTCATTCCAATAGAGTATTATATATTCACTATAAGAGACCTTCCACATTACTAACTCCTCTCACTCTTCCTCATCCTTAAAATTATTATATAATTAATAGAGTTAAATATAGTGGCTTTTGAATTTTCTTTAAACACATAAATATTTAAATGGAGAAAAAACTTAATTAATATAAAAAAATAAAATAAGTAGAATTAGAGGACTCTTACGCATGCCACATAGGATGGACTAACATTCTTTTATAATATATATATATATACTTTGATTGATTGATTGATTTTTCCTATTTTTTCCATTTATGTTTTGTGTATTAAAAGTTCAAAAAACACTCATTTAACTCTCACATTAACATAGAAATTAAAGATTTCAGTTATTTTCAATTGATGTTACATGTTCCATGTAAATTAAGAGGATAAAACTTTTTGATTCCTCACGTTATATTCTCAATAACTATAGAAGCCCAAAAGTCTAATTCTGTTTTGTTTTCTTCTACCATATAAATCTCAAAAGTCCCCAACTTCTTACACAATACAATGCAGTGTCCATCACTCTTAACAAAATAACAGTGATTATTATTAGTGTTGTTGGCCAGGCCTGCTGCACTATAGATCAACTTTATAGCATCCCTGGATAATTTTCTAGGAAAATTATGAGAACATTTTTGTATTATATTGTTTACTCTTTTATTTTTTTGTATTGTTTGATCTTATTTCTTCTCGTATTTACAGGATATAATTTTGTTTCTGTGTAAGATGCATCAATTTCTAAATAAAAATATTTGAAAAGTTGGGGATTGGAGAATTAAGGTATGTTATTTTAAATATTTAATGAGTTATTCCTCATTTTCTAAATTAAAATATACACAATTCTTGATTCTTACTTTTCTATAATTTTTTGGTATTAATATCTTATGGCAGAACGAGTTGAGCATGAGAAAAGACCTTATAGCTCAAGACTCTATCTTATAGAAAGATGGTGTCCATCAACCAATTAGGTCTCTATCTTCTCATTTATAAGAAAATGAATTATGCTTCTATCGACGAGATGCGTAAACAAATCCGTCCTCAGAAAGAGTGCAATAGTGTAGCTTATTAAATATTATGTTATTTATACATTTATATTTATCACATATAACTTTCAATAGTTCATATTAAGAAATAAAATAATGAAAAGGAGTGATTGTATCGGGTTTGTATCCCCAAAATTTTTGTAATGCCATTAGTTTATTTTTCAGTATTTAATTTCACATAATTTGCATAGGTTGTCATGTTTAATTCAAAATAGTCTTCTTGTTTTACCTGTCAAAGAAATTATACATGATATTAAACTAATAAAAAAGATGGCAGAATCATGAAAGATGACTGATTCTTAAATTTAATGTTCTATTATTAAAGTTGATATTCAACTAATTAATTATTTTAACTCCACAAAGCGCGGATAAGTATTCTAGTATCAATATTAATGTTGTAATACCTTTTGTGTTGAGTAAAATATAAGAAAAGAATTTATATATGGAATTATTATTTTATTTAAAGTCCTATATTAATTAGGAGAATAATTTAATAAAAATTATTTGAGGAAGAGAGTGAAAAAATGATTTTGTTTATTGCGGAGATTTTTAATGAAGGGCAAAAGATTTAAATCACTTTTTTAAAATTTTTCACACTTTTAATAAATTATAGATTATAGTCATGGTCCATGGACTGGTCTTGCCCCAGCCTTGAAGCTAGGTGATTAAGAGAGGCCGAATTATTGAGCCTTACTTCTAGAAGGGCCTAAGAAATCTTAGCACAAGCCCACTCAAATAAAGAGTAAGGATGGGCTGACCTAACGGCCCAAATCTATTTTGACAGCTCTAGCACAGCCCACAACACTTTTTAATAAAAATATAAAAAATAGTGAAAATTATCATAAATAAATTTATTAGATTGTTTATCACAAGTTATAGCAACACCTTTCATTAATTACTATACTAAAGAAATAATTCCAACTTATAGCAACTTTTTGAAAAATCTTCTTTCTTAAATATCGGAAAATCATATTTCTACTATTTAATGTTCATATTATTTCCTTATTTATAGCATGTAATCTTTATCACTCTTCATTAAATCTTTTGATAATTATGGCAAGTTATATTTTTGGTATCAATCATTTTTTATTTTATTTTAATAATTAAGTTTCAAAGTTTGTTCATAATTTAAGGAGTCAAATATGGTAAATATATTTTTTTACATTCATATTTGGTTTTTAACTTTTTATCTACTTTAATAATTTACTTTCTACACTTTGTCACGTTATACAGTATTTCTTTACCGATAAAACTCTTCACTCTTTACAATATTTTTTTCATCGTCTTTTTCTCTCCTTCTGATTCTCATGTGTATGAAGTTGGGTTTCCCAACATTCACTTATTCGTATGAATTTTTCAACAGTCACTCATATACATGGATTAAGAGTTCTTCACTTTAGTTTCCATTCTCCATTGAAGTACTCAATCGCAACAAAGTTTTTTATTCTTCTACGTCTTGTTGTGATAAATGTTCATGAACATACTCTTCTCCTTCATAAGAAATTCTCTTTCTTCTTATTTTCCTATTGTTCTTTCAAAAAAATCCGATATAAGGATTATTGTCAATTTATTTGTTAAATATTCATTGTATATAACAATAAAAGATATGTCAATGGGTATTAGAGAAAAAAATATTGAACAACCAGTTTGTGCTGGTAACAACATAAATGAGGATTTGAATGTAGATCGAAATCTTTCATAAGAATAATATAGTGAAAATTATCTTGTATATACTTATTAAATTATTTAGTGTATGAATTCTGTATAAAATCGATATGAAATGAGTATAATGATTGCAGAAGTTGATATTGAAATCGACTTTCACCAAATATTATACGTTATTATTTATTTTAGTGTATGAAATAAATGAATAAATATGCAAAATTGTATTTTTTGAATATCAATTTAATACAAAAGTACGACCTCCGCGCTTACTTTTAATAGAAAAAATTGAAGCTCAAATTATTTTTTCATAGATAATTCCTTTTTGTGACACCATAGTTTTAAGATCCTTGCCACAATTTAAAAATTTATATGTTATTGCAAATAAGAAAGCCTTATTGAAAACTTCTTGTCTCAAAAAAATAGTAGAAGAGATCTCCTGAATAATGAACCAAAAAATCGCACATTCAATATAGCATTCGGATTCATGTGCTTTTCAGAACAAGAGGTGTTCGAGCCTGCAGATTCTCTTCAATTTTCAGTTATTCAATGGAATAGTATGATGATATCAACATCAAAAGAGCAGATATTACAGCAACTATCATTTTTTTTAGCACTCAAAACCTTACATACAAATGCATAATAAATAATGAAGATGTATGTTTTTAAATGTTATCCATTTTTTACTGATACAAAAATCCAGCTACACATCCATACACTACAAAAAATGGATCAAATTGCGGGGGTTAATTTAAGATTTGTGGGAGTTTTAAATCCCCCGCAATTGCGATTCTGACGGTTCCCAAAATCCCCACAATACGATCTCCGTCACAAATAATTTGCGGCAATTTTTTTTCGACCGCCATAATTATTTTGCGGTGGTTTAAAATCTCCGCAATTTTTATTTTTTATTATTATTTTTTAATTTAGTGGGGCCCATTAATTTTCAATAACAAATTATAAATTTTAATTTTAGCTCAAATTTAATTGTGCCTTTAGGCATAACCTACAATTCAATATTTATTCAATTCATATATCATTAACACAACATAACTAATAAAACATTGTAATTGACCCTATTTCAACAAGGAGACAGAAATAATTGACCTCACGACTCCTTTTTACACATATTGTGTCCGTCCCAACTTGTCACTCCTTGACTAACCCATCGAGTACCTGCTACTTCCCACTCAACATATTTATCGGTAAACCTGTCCACCAATGCTTACATAGTTGGAAAGAAATCACTTCACATCTTTTTTCTAAACTAAAATTTGAACCTTGTTTTTTCATAATCCATTATAGCTTCATTAATTGTTAACCACACCCTTGACCTCAAGATTACTGACAGTTATATCGTTATATCTTATCTATCATTGGTGTGACATATCTGATGAAATTTCCCAGTTGACTTGATTGAGTTTCATGAAATAAAATTATATACACCCTTCAGAAACATCTTCATCCTAAAGCACAGTTGACACTGTTTTAAGTCACTGGCCGTCAACCTTCACCACTTTCATATTGAAGAGCAATATCCGCCAGCTTAAGCCGTAAAACTAGCCATAGAACCCTTCATCCTACATTCCGATTTATTCTTTGGTACCTCCTTAATATCCTACAGGTCATGGGTGCTCCCCCTTAATATCACCAAGAAAAGTAACTATAACATACCAAGGGATAAAAATCCAAGCCACCAAATAGGGGCAACTATACATTTTAAATCAATCAAAGTCACTAATTCCTCGATCCTAAATTAATTAGTGTCGGATATACGAATCCTCTATAACATTTTGCTCAATTTGGGCTAGTTTCATTCCAATGTTAATAGAATCCCCCACCCCCCTTTTAAGGCAAACTAGGAATTGTTAGACACCTAAAATCCATCTATACATCACGTTTAACCCCACACTCATATAAAGATCCCTAACCATAAATTTTTCTCTTCATGCAGAACCAAGAAAAATGAAGTCTTAACCTTAACTAAAAAGATGGTGCACGGGTGATATCGAAGTATCAGAAGCGAGAATGTAAAACTGAAGCTCCAAATCATCTAAAGACGAGAAATTCAACAATAATACAACAAACTCACTTCGTAGAATCATTGAAATCTGAAGCTCCAAATCATCTCAAGGCAAAGAAATTTGAGTATAATAGAATGAACCCATTTCACGGAACATTTAAATTTAAAAACTCCAAGCTCCAAAATCACATAAAGACACGACGTTCGACAAATATACAACAGGACATATTTCTTATTTTGATGAGCAGATTCAATTAATATTTTCAATCAAAGGAACTCTGAACTAAAAGCACAAAATATCACTAATAATCATCTGCTGTGCACGATTATCACCTTTTTTGTTTATCATTTGCTACTTCAACTATTACACACAAATTTTAGCTAAGTAAAAAAAAAATCACTCGAATTCTATATGTTAAAAAACAATAACTATTTAAAATTGTTCAAAAGAAGCCAACATTCTGCTGAAATATGCAAAGTACGGAAGTTACATAACCAAAACTAGTTTAATTAGGTGAATTTGACAAGTATTCATTTTGAGTATAATCTACTAAATCCAAGCACAAAAGTCAATTTGACACAAGTGTTCCTTTCAGGACTTACATTAATCTGTCAACACAAGGAAGTGCACCAACCTCGGAGTCCAGCTCAATTGCAACACCTAGTGCAGTGACCGACCGGAGTTGCAATGGACGGCCGACCAGAGTCAATTTAGGGTAAATGAGAGAGAGAGGGTCGATTTGGGGGAAAATAAGAGAGAGAGTGATTTGGGAGAAAATGAGAAAGAGGGTGATTTGGGTAGGGGGAGGGGGGGCGGGGGGGGGAAGGGAATGAGAGTTGTCAATTAAATGAGAGGGAAAATGTTTTGGCCAAGAGGAAAAATGTCTGGCCAATTAAAAAAAAAGAGAGAAAAAAAATTTTATGGCATAAGCAATATTTTTTCGATTGATAGAGGGGGTTTAAAAGACTCCACAATTGATAGCGGGGATTTAAAATTTCCACAAAATTATAAATTTTAACGATAGATTTTAATCCTCGCATTTCATATAATTTTACGGAGGTTAAAATAACTCCCGCAAATAAAACCCCGCAGTTTTTTCCATTTTTTGTAGTGATATACGATGACATCCATCTTTTACTGATAAAAATATCCAGCTGCACATCCATCTATTGCATCAATTCGTGTAGTGTTCCTCGAGTTGGCGTACAATGCCTCTAATAAACACCATGACAAGAAGTTAACACGATAGCAGCAAAGACGAATTCATCTAAAGGCAATAAAGATTCAACCAGAAATGGTAAAAGAAGGTTGAGCCACCAGTATAATTAGTTTCGCTGCGTATAGGATTCAACACTACTCAAATTATGTAACGGTTTGAATGATGAGATTGTGTGATAATATTAATATCAATCGGCTACAAAACACAAGCAATACTCTCAAACTAAACACTCATATTATCAATATACAGCCAAAATCAATACCATCAAATGAGTAGAATATGAGAAAAGAAACGGAAATTACGTATTTGATTTACTGACACAACTAAATCGTGTAGAAAAAGAAGATAGTGTATAAATATGAAAACTCTTAATGGAAGCATTAAAATCGGAGAAAAGAAAAATGGTTAGAGGGATTTGGGGGTGGATTGATATCAATAATTAAAGTTAACTACATTTAAGGAAGAAATATCGTATATTAGTTGTATTAAATCTTTATTTTCCTTTAAAGTAATTATTTTTTTGTATTTTTATAAAAACGAAAAATCATTTTTAACTATTTTTTTTTAAATAAAAATTTCTATAATTTGAAAACTAAAAAGCTTTACTATAACTTGTTTAGTTAATTTTTTCCAAAAAAAAAAAAAAAAAGTCTGTCCGTCCTAATTCATTTAACGCTCTGACCGGTGCCTAGCGGCCAACTGCACGGGGCCAGCCCATTTTGACAGTGTCTATTGCTGCTCTATTTGCAAATAAAATTCCTACAGGCCATAGTTCCAGTACTAATTGTGTTGGACATGCACTTTCAACAGGCTTACCTGCTTTGCTCACATTTTTTAATGGACTTGTTGCCTGTTGAGGACAATAATGATCCAAGACATAGCAAAGCCCAAGATAAGGAAAACTTGTTCAATAAAAGCCCTTTTACACTAGGCACACTAAAAATTACATAAATACACAACTTATATTTTCAATATTATAAAAAATCTTATCTCCCTAAATATATTACAAAAATCCCAACATATACACTGAATGCTATGTATATATGTCGGCTATGTTTATGTATATTAATAGGGAAAGAAAGTAAAGTATTTAAAAAAGTGGAAGAGAGTGTAATTACTTCAAAAAGGGTTGATATTTATGTTATTTGTACGTTTTTTTTAAAGCTAAATAGAGAATTAGAAAAAGTTTTAATTGTAATATTTTGAGTAAAAGGATGCACAATATATATATACATATATATAATAAAATAAGTGTTCTCACACAAATTACATAATGATTATAGCCTGCTTCCTATCTATGAAATATTAAGAAATAAAGATTGATTATATATTGTTGTGGACTTTATTAGACGGTTGTATATTATAAAAACCCCAGCAAAGCTATGCCACTTAATTCTGTCGTAGTATTCCCACTAAATTGTATGTAGTACATATTTCGAAAGAATATTGATCTTTTTTGTATTTTAATATTGGTGAAAATATATAACCATGACATTTTATTTTTTTTAAAGTTGTAATTTAAATTGAGAGAAAGTATAGTTTATTTTCTCATTTTTCATTTCTGTTCTTCTTTTCCACCGTTCTTAATAATTAATTGTATCACATTCCGACAAAGTAAAAGCGTGGTCAAAAAGGTTAGTGTCTATAATTAAATGCCACATGCCAAATGATGATAATATTAGATACTCACTTCTGTTTATTTTTATCTTTTTATTTTTGTTTTAAAATAAATAATTATAATTAGAAAAATATTAATTACTTTTTAGAAAAACGTATTCATATTTCACTGCCGAGAAAGTTCCCAAAGCCAGCGTTGAATTTTAAAAAGGCAGTATAAGTAGGATTTAAGGAAGGGTCTGTTTATAAATATTTATAGTACGCAACCTCATTTTTAAATTCTGCAAGGAGTTGCTTTCAAGTCCTGATCACATGACAGCAACTTTATCAGTTATTCTAAGTTTCTGTTCCTGGCGTTGAATTTTATCTTGTACTTCTTTAGTTCCTAGTCTGAGATATTTTTTTAAATGGTCCCTTGCTTGAGATTGATTTGAAGTGGTCCTTTTTCAATATATTTAAAAATAGGTTTAGTCATTTAATTTTATAAAACGTGAATACTTTATGTCTTTGTCAAAATTTGTCAAATTGTACAGTATTTCACCAATTAGTAACCTAAGATTTCATATTTATTAACTGAGAAAGAAATTTACCGAGACAAAAATACTATAGATGCAAAATAGAAAAAAGGGATGAATGTTTTTTTCTTTTTTAGCTATTGTTTCATCTGTGAATTGTTAATCAATCCATTTGTACACTCTAGGCGATCGAATATTTCTTACACACATAAGTTTTGTACCGTTCTATGGCCAATCTTCCTAATCGCGTGCAGGCGGGACTTAGAGCGCGTGAAACTCATCACTACCTCATAAGGGCGTTGAGACCATAACATGTTACAAGAATGTGCCGCTTTTTCTATAATGTTGTCACACAGTTGTCCGCCTAAAAGAGCAACTTTCTCTGTAGGATTGTTACACAAGATAAGCACGTCAGGCCGAGCGAACTTATAATTATTAGATTTGATAGAAACCTTAAAAAAAAAAAAAAAAAAAAAAAAAAGAACCGATCAAAGTCTCTTCAATTTTATTTTATTTTTAAAACTACACACTACATAAAAAACCGAGTCTCAAAAATTATAATAGACTAAAAATAGCATAAACTACAAGAGAACTCACCACCTAATATGAGCTTATGTTAAGATACCATTTTTTTTTTTTTTTCACATTTGCTACCAAATTTAATACTAACTAAAATTAGTTAAATACTTATGGAGACAAAAATGCTCAATTTTAACAAATTTAAAAGTCGTAAACTCTTCAAGAATATTTTAAAGAAATTATTTGGACCTAAACAATACTACTATTGTTTATATGATTTTCTCTTTCTAGTCTTAATAGAGTATGCCAGCGAAGAAATCAAGAAATATTGCCATTTGCATTCTAATTTCTAATTTTAAGGAGAAGAATATCTCCTCTAGTATTCTTTTTGTTCCACGCGGAAAGTCAATTTTTGTTATTTTATAGTACTATGATTGATTTTGATTCCTTCTTTTAAAACCTCTCTGATTATTTTGTTGGTTTATGACTTTATTCTGGTCAAATTTACCTTTTACTTAATACTCTCTCTATATAGTAGTAAGTAATATGTAAAAGAATAAAATGAGTTGAATTTAAAGGAAAAAAATTTATGTCGATCCTAACATATTAATTGATAAAATAAATCAAACTTAAACAAAAAAGTAGAAATTTATACGCCGATTCTATCTCATACTCTTGATGCATGTACAATTTATAAACCATAGAAACTATAAGTAGGCATTCCACCATAAATTTCACCTTTTTTTTAAAACATATGAAGTTAGAGGTAAAAATATATTTTAATTGTACTTCTTATTAAAAAAAAAAAAAAATTGAAATTTATAAAAATAAAACTAAAAAATAAATTTGAAGCACTTTTTGAAATGTGACGCTAAATTGAGTTTAAAATTTTATAATCAGCTACTAAATTTAAGATTAAAAAAAAACTATTCTGAAAAAATGAGATTGTCTCTTTCTTAATGAAAATTTTAGAATTGGTTATTGAGAAATTCAGGATAGGAACATCTTCTCTGAACGTACTCCGCTTAACTTGATATAAATTAATAGGACTTCAATTAGATAGCAAATACTTTTTTCGTTTCATTTTATATTTCATCATTTTCTTTTTAATTCGTTCTAAAACGAATGTCATATTCCCAATTTGGTAACTATTTAATGACAACATCCCTATTTTATTCTCACTGGATCCCATATAATAAGAAAAGACAACTAAAAAGTAAATGTTAACATGGGCAATTTTGTAACCTTACAGAGTCATTAATCATTTCTTAAACCTCGTGTCCGATCAAAAGACGACATATAAAATGAAACTGAGGGAGTATTCTTGAGTTAATAATTTAAATAGTTACTCAACTAATGATTTTCCTATCAGGAAGTCACTCAACTATGTTTCTTACTTCAAAAGTCACCCAACTTAGGGTTCGTATCTCGTAAAGTCATTCTACTTTGATATTTTACTTACAAAGTCACTCAATCTATTTCAAAAATAACAATCATAGAGCATTAATTATAACTTTTATAATAACAGTTTTATAATTAAGAAAAATAACAAATTGTATTTTATATTTAAGTAAATTGTTGCTATACAAATACATATATAACAGGATTTACTGCCCTTGTTTTACTCAAATTAGTTGAGTTAAATAAGGAATAATTATCCCATCTAATTAAATTCTCATAATTCACTCTTATTTAAATTAGTAGATTCTTTTTTCAAATCAAACTCAATTATGAAGATTATTATTTCCATGATCTTCAAAAATTCAAAATATCATTCTCTTATATCCCTAGCTATTTTTCCTGGCTAGTTCTTTCATTTTTTATCTTTTTTTTTTTTAATTTCTTTTTTCTTTTCACTTTATTTTCTCTTTCTACTTCTCTTCTTTTTTTCCTTTTTCGTTTATTTATTTATTTATTTATTCATTTTTTTTTCTTTTCTCATATTTTTTTCGTTTTCTTCTTCTTCTTCTTCTTTCGCTTTTGTTTTTACATTTCTATTTCTAGTTTCTATTTCTCTTTCTTCTCTTTTTTTCTTTTTCACTTCTTTTTTTTCGATTTTTTTTTTATACTTCTCTATCTCTATCTTTTATTTTTGAAAGAAAAATATCTATATCATATATACATATTCAAAAAATATACAAAATAAATAGACATACATATTTGCATATGTATTTACGGTAAAAAACATACATATATATCTGCATATGTATTTACAGAAATACATATCTAACTCACATGTATCTATAAACATATAGGACACAAAATATTTACAACAAAAATGACAATTATATACATATACATATAGGTAATAAAAAAATAAATGATACATATCTTAAACAGTACATACATATGTTACCCTCCAAACGATATAGTATGTACAGTTCAAAGACAAATCCAACACCATATAAAATACATATAACTCTGCATATGTATTTACAGAATACATACTTGATCCATATGTATATTCTTATTTTATATGAGTCACCTTTGTATTTCGCAAATACATATGAAGATATATAGTATAGTTATGCCTGTTACTGTTTAATATAAATATGATATGTATTCCGTAAATATATATGTATGTTTTGTATTGTAAATATATATCCAGATCTGTATGATTATGTATTTTGTATTTTTTTGAATATGTGTATGTGATATACATATTTCTCTTTTCAAAATAAAAGTTAAAGATAGAAGAGTAAAAACAAACAGAAAAAAATAAAAATAAAAAAACGAAAAAAGAGAAGTGAAAAAGAAAAAAAAGGAAGAAAGAGAAATATAAGTGTAAAAAAAAAAAGGAAACAAAACAAAATAGAAAAAAAAAGAGAAGAAAACGAAAATAGAAAAAGGAAAAAAAATATGAGAAAGGAAAAAAAATGAAAAAGGGAAAAAAAAAAATAGAAGAGAGAAAATAAAGTGGAAAGAGAAAATGAAAAGGAAAAAGAAATCAAAATTAAAAATAAAATGATAAAAAAGTAAGATGAAATAAAACTAACAAGAAACAAAGGTAGAGATATAAGAGAGTGAAAGACAATAATGATGTTTTATTTTGAAATTTTGAAGATCATGGAGATAATTATTTTCAAATGTGAAAAAGAAAAGAAAAAAGAAAACACACACAAAAAAGCAGAGAAAATAAAAAAAAATAAAATGAATAAAAAAACAAGATGAAATAAAAGGGTAAAAAATATAACTATATTTAGGGGAGGTGAAATAGTGGAGTGAAAATAAAAAAAATGTAAAGTAGTGAGAGTAAAACATGCACTTATCTAGTTTATGAGTAAAATAATGTTACTCTTACTATAAACTGTAATTTTACAAAAGTGTTGCTATTTATTGTAATTATAGTCTTAAGTATGCTACTTTCTATAATTTTTTCTTTTAATTAATTATTTTTTATTAAAATTTGCTAACATGAAATTTTACTTAAAATAAAAAATTTAAAAAAATCATCTGAACCGTATTATTACATACTTACTTTATATTTAACCCTCGAAAATTTTAAAATATCATACATAATTTATATCAATTCACTTATAATGTTAAAATTAATTTTTAAGATTTTCAGAATCATATTCATTTAGCTGATTAAATTTAAATAACTATCAATGTGATACTTATTTACAGAATTGATTTTTCAACCACTTGTGTAATATACATATGCATGAAATAAATACAATAAACTATATTCCTAATAAGTTGATAAAAGGGATCGATGTAGATTTAAAACTAAAATGATATGATATAAAATATTAGCTAATGTTATTAAACATTAGTAACATTAATATACATACATTACAACGAGGTAAAATTAGCAGTAAAAATTGTACAATCAAATGATTGTGATTTTAGGATATTAATTGAAGATTTATATGACTATAAATACTTTAGAGTATAGAATAATCACTGGACAAGAAAATCGCAAAAAATAATCATAAAATTAAAATTCTAAGAAATAAAAAAGATATTCATTTAAACTATTTAAATGAATTTTGGATATGGGCGGGTCATTGAATTGATCGTTTAAATAATTTTTTGTTTTTAAAAAATTTACATGTTAGCAAATTTTAATGAAAAATATCAATTAAATAACTTGAGTGACTTTTAAAGTAAAAATTAAAGTTGAGTGACTTTGTTAGAGAAGAACTCATAATTGAGCGATCATTTGGGTTATTAACTCATTAAATATCATATGAGAATCAAAAAAGAATTTAAAAAATTCAAGTTACCGCAAGCTACGATCAGCACGGACCATATGAATTTGATATTAATTGTTTGATAGTTGGATTCGGTAGGAATTTATATCAGCCATCTCTTTATGGTCACAACATGTGTTTGGTGGATTAAAGTACTTGTACTATGCCTACTAGCTTGCAATTATTGATGATCTTGCATATATCCACTGGCACAAACAATTTAATTTTTTTTTTTTAAAAAAACATTTTTAATTATTTTATAGTGTTTGGGCTTGTATTAAAAAAATACTTTTAATCAAAAGATGATTAAAGAAAAAAAGAAAATCCCCTGCTAATTGGCCCAAATTATTTTATCAATAACTTTATCTTTTAATTTTATATTATCACTTACAGTAGTTTTGATTGGTTCAACTCTATCCTTGTGGTTTATTTAGACCTCCATCTTTAATGAAAATGATTTTGTTTTTATATATATATATATATATATATACACAAACGAAAATGTGAGTAGATCCGATCCAAACATAACAGAAAACGGACTTGTCATGAGATGTAAGGGTATCATGCTTAAATGCTACTACTACTAGTAGTAGTTCCTTTACCGTTGGATAGAATAATGTCAATAATTCAAGATTTTAATGTTGTAGAATGCTCTCTGACCTCTTCCATATACAGTTAGTACACTTTGCAGAATTTGTCCCCATCTTAATAATGACGTGACCAAATACTGCATCTTTTAACCTTTTACTGCAAAAAAGAGGAAAAGGATAACTGTTATGTTCAATCTCAAAGGAGGAGGGTTAAATTTAAAAACATTTACTCTATCTCATAAAACTACATTCATCTTCTTCTTTGTAGACTTGGAAAAATTAAGATGAATTTATTGTTGTGAGTTTGAAAAAAATAAAATGAAAAAGCTCATAGTGTTATCCGGAATTAAAGAAACTGAGCCAGCCAGTTGTCAGTTGAATCTTACGTAAAGGGAGAATAAAATAAAATATCTAGCGTGGTCACCTAGGCAAATAAGCTTATGATGCTGTCTTTGTCCATTTTGATAAATGTTCTTCTCAATTTTTAAAATTTAATCCATACTAAATTATTTTAAGATATTAAAAATAACACTATGGGTGTGTTTGGTATCAAGGAAAATGTTTTCCAATATCTTCCTAGAAAACAAGTTGATTTCTTACTTGTTTTCTTATGTTTGATTGGTGGATAAAAAATATTTTTCGAAAAATATTTTCTAGTATTTGATTGGTGAATGAAAAAATATTTTTCAAAAAATATATTTTAGTGTTTAGCCAAAGCGTAAAAATACACTTTAGAATTCTTTTTTTAAAAAATAAATTAAAAAAATTAAATTCTTTTTTGGAAAGGGGGTTGGTTGACGGGTGGGTGGGGGTGTCAGAATAGGTAGTAGGGGTGGGGTAAGAAAAAGTTTTAAATTTTTTTGTTAAGAAAAAAAATAAAAAATTAAGGGGGGAGGGGGCTAGTAGAGTTGGGGGTCAAGGTAGGGGAGTGAGGGGGAAGAAAAAAATTGAAAATATTTTTAAAATAAATTTAATTTTTCTTTTGAGGGGGATAGGAAGTGGGGGTTGGGGGTAGGAGGGGTAGGGGGAAGTTTGAATTTTTTAATATTGTTTTTGGAGGGGTAGGGGTAGGGGTGGGGGTAGGGGATGGACTAACAAAAAATTTTGAAATACTTTTTAAAACAATTGAATTTGGGTGGTGGGGTAGGGGTAGGGGTAGGGGTGGTGTCGGGGTGATAGGGTATTGGGGGCGGGGGCAGGGTAGATGATTTTAAGAATTGTATGAACATTTCAACTTTAAAGTGAGGTTGAATGAGAGTTTTGGAAAAAAAATTTCTTACTTTTTTAAGGAAAGTCATTTTCCTTAAATTTAAGGAAAATAAGTTGATTTGGAAAATATTTTCCAAAACATATAAGCCAACCAAACATAAGAAAACCAAAAAACTGGAAAATATTTTCCTTCGTACCAAACACACCCTATGATTAAAAATATTTTCCCTGCTTACGGAGCGGGAAAATGTAATTTAATTAAATATTATTTTTTTTTTTATGGTTAGTGCTACTAGTTTCATTAAATTGCATTAAAAAAATTAAAAGAAACGTAACATGAAACAAGGGGGTAAGGCACAATATCTTAAAGTCAAATTCAAGAATTATTGGTTTGTTTACCTGTCTTTTTTGAGGGGTTAACCTAACATTTTAGGTTGGTAAGATAAAGTGAGTTGTAATATCATTATGGTGTCATGAGATTACAGAAATTAGTAAAAGAAGATTATTTGTGATATTTGGGTTTAAAGAATCAAATAATAAGACGTACAATGAAACGTAACAACAAAAAATTAGCCAAGTCTTATTAACATAATAATACTAAACAATATAAAAGTAAGTTATAATAAAACACAAAACCATGAGTATTTTATTTCTTTTTCTTACAATATATTTACACGTTAATTAGAATCATGTTGCCACAATTAATTAATCATGATAAAATAATAAATTTTATGTTAATAAGATGACGATTTTGAGTATTTATTGGAGCATCTTTGCGTAGATAGTTGTCTGCATTTTTGATCCATTTATCATTGCTAAATTTTAGTTTTAATTTTTGTGGTATTTATATATGTATAATTGGCAATGTTATATAGGAAAATTTATTAAAATTATTGTATTTTATTGAGTTATATCATCCTTAAATATGAAACAACAAATACCAAATTAATATAATAGAGGTATAACAAATAATTTCAATAGCTATAATTTGTTAAATTATTATAGTCACAACCAAAGACAATTTCAATATTGTAGATACTAAAGACACAGTTCCCCGACCAAATGGCATAATAAATTAGTCTATAAAACAACATATTTTTAATCAAACGTTAGAATTCAAGTTTTGAAGAGTGAGAAATCACTTGTAAGTACTTTATTATCCAAATAATTTATTCACATGGATCAAATTAAGTGTTCAATAAAATATGATATGATATGATATGGTGAGATGAATGAGATTATATCACTATTAATCATAGCTTTCATATTCAACTTGAAAATACTTGAAACACTATCTATTATTGGTTTACATCAAATAATCATCGTTTTCATTGAATCGAAAATACTTCACCGCGCGAATCGTCATCGCATTCCTAGCTTCAACTTAATCTTCTCTTCCTTCAACCAACAAACACCAACTAGCAATAACTACCAAACAATGTAATATGACTTGAGTTTACGTTTAAGAGAAAAACACAACAAATATTGGATTTGGAATAAAAAATAGAGGTCGGATCGAGTTGGTTTAAAATTGAGTTCGATGATTTAATTGGGTTGGACAGCAGATCGAAACTGAGTTAATTATTTGAGATAAAAAATTAAAATAAATAGGGACAAATATATTAAAATTGAGTTCAATGATTTTATTAGGTTGGACAATGGATCGCAAGTGAATTAATTATTTGAAATAAAAAATTAAAATAAAAAGGGACAAAATATATTATAGACTATGATAAATGGTATATATAATTCCGTCATATTTTGGATACATATATGTCCTCTCATTACTGTGAGAAGGATTTACGTATCACTTTATCAATAATAAATATATATATATATATATATATATATAAATACGACAAAGAATATATACGCATTATTTGTTATAGTTCGAAATGTATTTATCTTTATTCAATTAAAAAAATACAAAAAGAACAAAGAATTGGAAGTATCTATTGAAGGGAATTAAAAAGAAAGAAATACCAAAAAGCAGAGTGTGACAATATGATTAGTCAATCAATATCCATTTGGCATATTTACTAAAACAATTGTCGGCGAATTCCTCTATTCCCCACCCCTTACCAAATACTCCCTCCGTTTATTGTCGCCATTTAGCACTTTTCATAAATAAAATATTAAATTTTGATATACAAATTAAGAAAAAATATAAATATAATATAATTTTTTATCCCAAAAAAGAAAAAGCTAATTTTATAATATCTCTTCAAAAGTTAATTGATTGTCAAATTATAACGGTAAATTTAAAAAAAAAATTCAATGATTCATTTATTTTGAAACACTAATAAATACCCTAACAATTCACTTATTTCGAAACGGAGGGAGTATTGCTCTTCTTTAATCAGAGGCCTCGAGTTTAAGCTCTGAATATAAAAAAATTCTTAATAAAGAGTGTTTTCCCCCGATTAAGGCCCTACGTGATGCGAATTCGAATTAATCTGACTTCAATGCGGTACCAGATACGATGTAAAATAAAAAAAAAATACCTACTCCGACACACTCTCTTTTTCCCTCGGCCACGTGGCATTTTCTTGGGTCCCACACTTTCCTTTTCCTCTTCTAAAAATCCAATTAAACAGCTCATAAATTAACCTCCCAATCTCTCTCTCTCTCTCTCTCTCTCTCTCTTCTACATCGCCGTCGAATTATCCGGTGACAAAATTTTGTTAATCCCAGAAATACCCTTTCTTCTACTCCAATTTTTCGGTTACACTTAATAATTTTCTTGTTTTTAAGTATTGTATTGCCCTCCTTTCAACCTAGACAACACTCGAAAAAAGGTAGATAGATGCACCAGAAATTCAACAATCAATATTAATTCCCTTCTCTATTCTATTTTATTTTTTCCACTTGTATCTGAAATTGTTGGAGGGTATTATTACAGGGAATTTGTGGAGCTTTTTCTGATCTCTTGGAGAGTTGAAAATTCTTGATTTCGGTAGTCGCCGGCAGCCATGTCCGGTCCATTAGATCGCTTTGCTAGACCTTGTGAGTTTATTTTCCCTTTTTCTTTCTTTATGATTTTTAATTTATGATTTTGAAGTGCATTACTGGGTCAACTAATTTATTTTATTACCTATTTTTCTTCCTTAAAATTAGGGCTTTTTTTTTTTTTTTTTTAAAACTCTTGTTTGAATTATTCAATTTCATGGATTTTGTTGACTGTTTTGGATGCGATGGGTATGAATTGTGGTGAATTGATATAGAGGATTTGTATAGTAAACCCAGAAAGAACAACCTACCGATTGAAATTCCAGGAGTGGGTTCTGGGGAGGGTAGAGTACGCAGACCATATCACTACCTCGTGGAGGCAGAGAGAGGCTCTTTCCGAACGATCCTAGGCTCAAGTGCAACAAATATGGAGGAAAATGATATGACTAATGAGTTGTTGTGGGGTATGTCCTGTCTGGTGGTTTGGGTTTCCTTACGTGGGACTGGGAGAAGTAGCATCTTCTACAGTAATGACTGATAATCAACTGATGAAATCTGATACACATTCTGGTGTTTGCAACCATCAGAATGAGTTCCGGTAGAAGTGTGAATTTTGAAAAAACCAAAAAGAACATAAGGGTGATTGGGTTGTGGAGTGGGCAAGAAAGATCGATCTATTTTACGTGGAATGTAGAATATATTCCATTCCTTTCCATGTTAACCAATTGTCTGTTTTGTGCATAAGATACAATTTGCTTGCAAGTTTAATTTCTGATGACGTAAATAAAGGCTATATAAACACAAAGGGAATTGGAAAATCATGTAGTAGAGAGGAGCTGTTATTATTTTATGTTTATTCTTCAATAGCAATGAGCTTTTAGATGATTTTGTCAAACATATTTGGTTCTGCACTTGGTGAGTTCTAATTGACTTGCATTGACAACTTGTTTGGTCTAGTCCGTTTTCTCCACTGTGCCTCCAATTTACCCGTTACGATGATATTCTGAAATTGATTTTTTGTCTACTACTTGACAGGCTTTGAGGGGTCATCTACACATGATGAGAGAAGAGAGAGGAAATCCGATTTTGAGAATTCAGAGGATGAGAGGAGGACGAGAATTGGTTCTTTGAAAAAGAAAGCATTGAATGCATCAACAAAATTCAAACATTCTCTTAAGAAGAAAAGTAGTAGAAGAAAAAGTGATGGACGGGTGAGCTCAGTTTCCATTGAGGATATTAGAGATGCCGAGGAGCTACAGGCTGTTGATCAGTTTAGGCAAGCATTACTTTTGGATGAGTTGTTACCTGAGAGACATGATGACTACTATATGATGTTGAGGTAATATCCTCGTACCTGTAACATCTACATGTATGTCTGCCAAAGTGATAAGATCTATGCTGCATTATGTCAGTGTGATGCTTTTGAGTGTTTAAAGACATTTGGATTATACCTTTCATGTTTGAAACTTTATTCACATGGATCTTCTGTGAAAATTGGATTTATTTGTCAATTTTATCAAAAAACTTTCTCACAGGCTTGCCAAAATTGGAACGAGGATAGATCAAATTGAGTACAGACGTTTAAATTTACAGTTGGTCAAAATGAAAACTCATACATACAAACATGCATGCATGCTTATGGAGAATTAAGCAGGATCTGGAATTTTCTGTCTGTTTCTTCTTGGTGTTTTCCAGTTTGCAAGCATTCCAATTTATTAACATTTGTTCTATGTTTGTTGCAGGTTTTTAAAAGCAAGAAAGTTTGATATCGAGAAAGCGAAGCACATGTGGGCTGATATGCTTCAGTGGAGGAAGGATTTTGGGGCTGACACAATCACACAGGTAATATTACTCCATGTCATATATGGCTAGGGCAATTTTCTTTATTATATTTTATCATATTCTTGTACAAACATTTAGGCTGAAATTTTTTCTGTACTTAATTATTCATCAGGATTTTGAATTCCCAGAGATGGAAGAAGTTGTAAAATATTATCCCCAAGGTTATCATGGGATTGATAAGGAGGGAAGACCAGTTTACATTGAAAGATTAGGGAAAGTTGATCCTAACAAACTCATGCAAGTCACAACCATGGATCGTTATGTAAAATACCACGTAAGGGAGTTCGAGAAAAGCTTTTTGATTAAATTTCCAGCTTGTACAATTGCTGCAAAAAGGCAGATAGATTGTAGCACTACCATTTTGGACGTTCAGGGAGTGGTAAGTTACTCTTGTTGTTGTTGGTTTTTCCTTGTCTAACCTTGATGATTTGAGAACCAGCTTTTGAGCGAACTAGGTGTTTTTCCTACCTTTATTCTTAATCATTGATTTCTCAGGGTTTGAAAAACTTTAGCAAGAGCGCAAGGGAGCTCATTTTGCGGCTCCAGAAGATTGATGGTGATAATTACCCCGAAGTATGATTTTATCCCCATCTGAATAAATATATTGAGGGTCTTCTAACGGTGGGGTCATTCACACATTTTCCTATTTTTTGATATGTGCAGACTCTTCATCAGATGTTCATAATCAATGCTGGTCCTGGATTTAGGCTCCTGTGGAATACTGTTAAGAGCTTTCTGGACCCCAAGACGGCCTCCAAGATACATGTCTGTCAATGCACTTTTCCACTTATGTTGTTTCTGTTTCAAAAGATGTGGTTGCACTTACGTTACTTTTGTTTTGATGTCTGTTATAGGTTCTTGGGAACAAGTATCAGAATAAATTGCTGGAAATAGTTGATGCTAGGTAAAAGCAACTGAATTCTTATTCATCGGACAAGGAATTTTTCTCTACTTATTTGTTTTGTAGTATTGCTGACAGTTCGTTCAATGTTCTTCTGCTCATCTTTTATGCAGTGAATTGCCAGATTTCCTAGGTGGTGCCTGTACATGTGCAGATCGAGGAGGTTGCATGCGTTCAGATAAAGGCCCATGGCAAAATCCAGATATATTGAAGGTACTTTCAAGGCCCTCACAGCCGTTGTAATGTTAGTTTTATGATAATGCTCTGATCGTCACAACTTTAGGGATACGTTCATCTCCAAGATTATTTTGAAAATGATAAAACATCTTTTTTGGTGATGCAACTGTGTTTATATTTCAAACTAATAGAACCCCACCCCTTATCTTTTTGGGATTTAGATGATTGGTGAAGCACGTCGTGCCAAGCAGCTTGTTAAAGTTCTAAATAGTGAAGGGAAGGTAGTTTACGCTAAGCCTCGCTACCCAACGGTAGGATTTCTGCCAATTTTCAAAATTATCATGAAATACTCCATATTGTTTGCTTTCCTTGAAGATCAGTACTCACATTCTATATTTTAGCAGGTGAAAGGTAGTAGTGACACCTCTACTGCTGAGTCTGGATCTGAAGCTGAAGATATTGCTTCCCCCAAAGCTGTAAGGAGTTATTCACATCTTCGGCTTACTCCTGTCAGAGAAGAGGTAATACTTTTTATTTTCGCTCAATTTCATGAGTTGACTTTTCTTTTACTGAAAGAAATTTTGTGGACATTACTTTATAAAAGAAGCTTTGGACATCAAACCACAATTATTATTTGATGTTGAGATGATGAACCTACGATTGATTAATCACTTTCACGCCCCTTTTTGAATATGAAGTTGAGTAGATCATTTGTTATTGTCATACTTAAGTTTTGCTCGTCATCGAACAGGCTAAGGCTATTGGAATGACTGGTTACACCACAAAGTTCCCAGGATATGATGAATATGTTCCCATGGTTGACAAGGCTGTCGATTCTACTTGGAAGAAGGAACCATCCCTTCAAAGACTCTCCACCCCCAAAGGTTAGAATTATTGAGAAGAGAATTACTGCTTTTGTACACAATATGAAAGGGGGAGGGGAGGAATCATAATTATTGCTGAATTCATATAGTTAATTAAACTGGTAGTTAAATTTTTGCACCTGATCAAGGAAAAGGAAAAAAAAGAAAATCTGACTGTTAGTCGTACAATTCTAGGGTTAACTCGAACATATTATGCTACTTGTTGGCCTACTACAGCAGTTGTCTTGATAAACTTTGTTGTTTTGTATTGACATGTTTTTCATCTCTGTTTACTTTTTCCAGTGATGCTTCCACCAGCAAACTCTCAAAAGTCGGTAGAAGGTTTTCGTGCTCGAGTTTTAGGACTTCTTATGACCTTCTTCATGACTGTGATGATACTTTTCCGCTCAGTTACATGTCGTGTTACCAAAAAACTTCAAGATGCATCGACTGTGGAGGATCCAGTTGTTCAAGACTTCACTTTTGATGCTAGCCCTAAAGAGGAGTTTCGGCCCCCTTCACCTACTCCAGCCTTTACAGAAGCTCAACTGCTCTCTGTTGTTCTCAAGAGACTGGGTGAGCTTGAAGACAAAGTAAACACGCTTCAAGAAAAGCCATCTGAGATGCCTTATGAGAAAGCTGAATTGCTAAATGCAGCTGTTTGCCGAGTGGATGCCCTAGAAGCTGAGTTAATAGCAACCAAGAAGGTAACAGTTAATGATGTCCCTCTAAATAAGCAAAGGGAAATCAACAGTCCCTCTTAATAGCATGTTAACGTGCATGTTTGCTGCTCATATGTTTGTGCAACTTCCAATTCTGCCTGGATATCTAGTGACTACAATATGGGTTTAATCAACTCAGTTTATAGTTTGAAATTTTGTTGTGGCATTTAGTTGTATATAAACTCTGTGCTTTGAACTGTTTGCTGTGGTCATTTCTTTGCGTATAAATTTTGTACTTTAAGATTGTTTGTCGAGGCCTAGAGGAATAGTACTCCGATGGATAAAGAGAAAAAAATTGGTTTGGGGTGTTCAGGTTTGCTTTTGCCGGCAAGAGATAAAATTGTATGTTGTGAATATTCCAGCATAAGCATTTTTTTAAAATGTACTTATTAGTTCTTGAAAACAACAGCTACTTTTTACGTCACAATTTTTTTTTCATTCTTGAGTTGATAACTCCTTCCCTGCTTCTTTCTGGTTGAACAGGCATTACATGAGGCTTTAATGAGGCAAGAAGAACTTCTCGCTTACATTGACAGTCAAGAAGTTGCCAAGTTCCAGGTGAGTTTCTGTTATTGCATGGTAGTTGAACATCATCAGATTAGCACTTAGCCTAATTTGGATTTGAAATTGTTTCCATAATAATTAATATGGTCGCCTTTTTTAGTCGCTGGGAAGAAAAACTAATATGAGTAAACCAGTTTTTTTTTTAACAGAAACGTGTGCGCACTTTCCTCTTTATGCTATTAAGTTGGTGTATTTGTGTGGTGCCATAAATTTCTTTTTATTGCTAATTTGCATCCATAATGTCTTATTCTGCAGAAAAAGAAGAAGTTTTGCTTTTAAGATGAAGATGCTTCAGACACGAATCTTGGATTTTCAACTGCAGTATCCAAATGAGATCGTATTTGTAATGTGTATTGGCAATATTACCAGTCATTGTGCAGTGTGGTCTGTGTTAGAGTGTTTCCTTTTCAGATCGTGTAATTTCATTTACAAAATGAGGCGAATGCTTTCTCATAATGTGAAAAATTATATTTTCTGCAAGTTTGTTGTGAGTTTGTTTATGACATACTGAAGTAACATTTGAAATGATGATATAAAATGAACTTAAATGAAGAAAGTCGGGACGGAGGTTTGGTTATTGTTATTGATGTGACATTTGAAAGTGTTTTTACTTGCAATCAACCCATGCCTTATATTCAAGTAGAAACTCCCAAAATTTTGATGAGGAATGGAACATTTCTCCATCTGTGTGAATTGAAGTGAAATAATGAAAGGTACAAGGTAAAAGAAGCAAAATGGCAAATAATGATTTATACGAATTTGCACAAGTAAATTACTCTCTGCATGTTAAAACACAAATCTGACCTTCTTCATTCTTAACAAGAACTAATGTGTATGTAGTGAGAAAATGTTGCTCCCATGGAAAGCAAGATTGTAATCAGAACAAAAGCAAACAGCAAACTGCTTTCATTTTTATTTACAGAAAATACAAGCAGATGTATATATAAAATGTGCCATAACATATGGCATTTACAATTAGAGCTCTGAAGGAGAGGGTGAACAGTAAATCTCGCCGAAGAGGATAGACAAAGCTACTGCAGCAGCAGTGCTGGTGAACACAGCACAGCAAATAATGTAAGAAAAAAGTTCAAGGTTACAGAGTTCATTTTACAAATGTGTGAGAGATCTCACTCAGACAGCCTTTCTTGGGTAGAAATATCACCATCTCTACATCTATCTAAAGAAATTCAAACAAGCCTATAACTTTTCCAATTTGTTTCAAACTCTTTTGATGCTTTTGCTCTTAGAAAACTAAGAACTTCTTCTTCTTCTTTTTCTTCTCAAGGGCAGATAGTAGCTCTTGTTGACGAACAAGAGCTTCATCAAGAGCCTGTCAGTTCAAAAGTAAACAAAAAGCATATCAGACAATGCCACTCAAAACTTAGTTCATTGAGTGTGAAAGCTTCCTAATTACTCCTTCCAGTAAGAGGGATACCGGTAATATGGATCAGCAGTATTTACAATCAGGAAAAGCAGATAATACCTTCTTGGTAGCCAAAAGTTCTTGCTCCAAAGTGCCAACCCGGTTAATGGCAGCGTTAAGCATGTCCTCTTTCTCAGGAGGCATAGAAGCAGGTTTTTGGTTAAGAGTGATGACCTTATCCTCGAGTTCTTCCATGCGTTTCATCATGCTAATGTAATCTTTTGTCGAGATGACATGTCCATGAGTCTGTTCTTTGATCATGTCAGCACTATACAAAGAACCAGCCAAGAGGGTAGCATCTGTAAGCTTCCTTGGCATGTTTTTAGTCAGCCGCACCAATGTCACAATGCCCATGACTAAAGTCATCACTCCACTGAATATGGGGTTTCCAAATCCTTCTGATGTCTTACAAACATCGTGGACAGGGAAGACATCTGTTGCTCAAAAGAGGAATGCAAGTTAATAGAGCAGTGTGGAAAAAAATCAGTTCTCTGAATCAGCAAAACATCAGTTTCTGTGTAGAGAGCGTTATGAAAATCGATATTCGTTCTAACTCAACCTTTAAATTAGCTCATAAGGTGTACATTGGCCAATACCGTTAACATATCTCACTATGTTAAGAAAATGAACTTTATCGAACTCAACTACAAAAGCTATGTCACGAGGTAAGGATTGCTCAACACTAAGGCAACAACACATCTCTTTAACCAATGTGAAACACTTGATAATAGGTGAATTTTGTACCTTTAGATTTGGCAAAGTTGCCCGCTTTTACTACATCTTTAGACCACGTTGCATCAACAGCCTTGTCCACAGTAGGGATATCAAACTGGAAAGTAAAACCAAAACGTAGAATTTAGATTAAGGTATATTAGTCCCAAAAATATGGATGAAGAAGCAACTTACTTCCTCGCGGACAGGGGAAAGCTGGCCATGTGCCACATTATCTCTCTGAACCTTGGAAGAGTTGGTTTCCTTTTTGAAAGAAGTGCTCTTGTTTACGTTCTGCAACATTGAGGGACTTCATTACTCATTCCATATATTTAATCACTTCATAGTAACGTGAAGAATAAAAGTAACTGACAAAAACAGCAGAGATGAAGAAAACACACCTTGGCGTTGGCGTAGTCATCCTCTGGGATAGTTTTCTCATCCATTGAGATCACAAATTTGTGCGTACATTTATGATCACCATCACGAACCATCTGACATCAAATCAACCACAAATTTCAGGCATGTCAGAGGAAATTGATACTTCTAGCAGTCTTAAAGGTGACTAATATTTTGAGTTGGCGTGCAAATGAGCGTAAGGACAATGTGGAAAAGTTTACTGAGTCAACATTTTGTAGGATAGGCCTAAGTATGATAGAGCATTACTCTTATGAATTAGGAATTCATCTTATGGAATTAATCCCCGTGAATGTAAAACTACAAAGTTGAAAGTTACCCTCATTATTTCTGGATCATTCCATGGACCTTTATCAGAAAGCATGCATCCTCCTTTGTCAGCACAAGTACATGTTCCACCTAAGAACTCCGGTAATTCGCTGGTAAAATCAAACCAAAATTAGGCCCTATTCAGATAATCGAATCTGCAATGAATAATTTCACCTTAAGTTAGGAGTAATTTAAGTACAAGTAGAGTTACCTGGCATCAATTATTTCAAGCAACTTGCTTTGGTATTTATTGCCTAGAACCTAGAAAGAAAGGAAAAAGATATGTTATATATACTACATCTACACGACAGAAATAGCACTCGGACTTTGAGGCTTATTGTGATCTTACATGGATCTTTTGAGTGGTCTTTGGGTCAAGGAATGACTTGACGGAGTTCCACAAGAGCCTGAATCCAGAACCAGCATTGATGATGTACATCCGACACAAGCTCTAGTAATCAAATACCATGATTCAATTAGACACGAGGACTTAAAAACTCTTATTATTAACATATGAATAAATGTCATGCGGGGCTTCAGATGAGTGCTAGAGAAAGAAGTACCTCGGGGTAATTGTTGCCATCAATAGCCTGGAGGCGTTGAATGAGATCCCTTGCCGACTTGTTGAAGTTTTTAAGTCCCTGAGGTATTCAAGTAAGTTAATTAGTAACCGAAAATGAGGAAATTTCACACTGATGTGAAAGTTTAAGTAGTCTTTGAGATCCTATCATACCACTCCTTGGACATCCAGGATAGTTGTGCTTGTGTCGATGTGTCTTTTGGCTGCAAGTGAGCAGGCTGGCATCTTCTCATGAATGGTCCTCTCGAACTCCTGTACATGGTACTTTAAGTATCGCTCCATTGTTGTGGCTTGCAATAGCTTGACCGAATCAACTTGACCAAGTCTTTCAATGTAAACTGGTCTGCCCTCCTTGTCAACTCCGTGATGTCCTTGTGGATAGTACTTTAGAACCTCCTCCCTTTCCTTGAAGTCAAAGTCCTAATCAAGATGTGGAAAACGCCGTCAGTTCCTAAAGACTTGAGATTATATTTCCTTCGATAAAGTCTCACTAGCATTGTCAAAAATACCTCTGTGATGGTGTCTGCACCAAATTCCCTCCTCCACTGGAGCATGTCAGACCACATCTGCTTTGTTTTCTCAATGTCAAACTTTCTAGCCTTCAAGAACCTGTTCATTTTTCACAATGATATCTTGTTATGATGTATTAGTAGACAAGGAAAAGGTCCAAATTTACTCCTTTACTATAAGACGCATCTTAGTTTTACCCTCCGTTAAAATTTGGGGCATTCATACCCTCATCAACAGTAAATCTTCTATCATTTGCCCTTTAAACTTTAACGGAGCACCATATTATACTAGGTGGATTCCGCGTATCAAGTTTTACTTTTGACTGTTTTAAGACCTCATTATACTTCACCTTGGAGTTACGTTGGGTTAAGGCAAATATGACAAGAGCATAACTAGTGTTTTAAGTATAACGAAAGGTAAAATGAAGATGTTTTGTACAACGTAAGAACATTTTTGAGTATTTCCCCCTCTCTTACAACCGGGCAAAGGTTTGTAATTTCTATCACGTACATAAGAAAAGAGTCAAAATAAGCGTGGTCACCTTAGCATCAAATGATAATCGTCATGTTTTGCTGGAAGTAATTCCTCAAGGATGAGAGCTTGACGTAAGGCATCAACTGCCTTTAATTCCTCAGCGTCATGCTCATCTTCTAAAACAACGACAGACATGACTCTGCTGTTTCTACGACCCCTTTTTGTAAGAGAATTTCTAAACTTGGTGGAGGCATTAATTGCCGCTTTCTTGATAGACCCAAGCCTTGTCTTCCTCTCATCTTCCGCGTCAATGTCAAACCTTTCTAGACCTGTGTGAAATAAGAAACATAAGCAGATGGCATATGCTAGCTAGGAATCACGTTGACAGAGCTTTTATTAGCCTTTAAACATCCAAAGAGGACAATAACATGCCAGACAGAGACCAATAACAAAACAAAATGGGGTTCAAAATAGTGAAACTCTTGCATATTTTGAAAATAACGGCAGAGTTACTCAGTACGTGTGCTCAAGGGCATATCTAGCTAGTGACGCGACAAAGGTGGTTCAAGAATTGCTTCAAATTTCAGGCTTGATAGAGTTTCTGATTCCACCACTATTTATGTTGGTAGGAGGTAACAGGTATCTGTTAGAACACTCGAAGTGCACAAGCTTGTTTTGAACATTCTAAAACCAGATATTCATCTATCTATTCCAATGAATAAAGCCAACGGGTGCGTGTTGTGTATTTTTGAAGAATGGCATCAGAAATGAAAGAGTCCGCACGACTTAGGATAAAACACCAATTCTACGTCAAGATTCAGGGCAGAAACTAAATGCAGCAAAACTTACTTGGCCTGACGGGTCTTTCAAGAGGTCCTGACTTGTAGTCACTCATGATTGAATTATCTGTTAGCTTCTGGATATATTGCTGATAAAATTAGAGGGGCTTAATTTCTTGCTGAATCCCTACACCTGCAAAGTCAGAGAACAAAACACATAAATTCATCTCATCTGTGTATAAAAAATAGTCATTAATTCCTACAAATTCTTTGATTACATATTATAAAAAAATGAACGTTGAACCTAGCTAAAACACATAAGCAATGACACGGGACAATTCAATATCTCATGTAGAAGAATATGTAACAAGAAAAGAATGAAGACAAAATGAAAATTAAGGAGAGATTGTCAATGTTAATTATGATGATTAATTACCAGTGACATAAGTGGCAGGGACAATTGAGAAAAAAGGGAGGGAGTTGTCTTATATAACCGAATTATATGTGTCTCCGAAAGTGTTGCTGTCCCAATAACTTACCTAATGGACAACCGATAATTTTTCTTTCTACTTTTCTAATCAGATTAACAAGAAAAAATAATAATAATAATTAAACATAGTTTTTATTTTTAATTTGACGAGGTCCTCAGATTAGTCAATTATACAGCTAAGCTAATTTATTCATCGTGTTCTATGCGTAGTGCGAAGCACTAATTTCAAAATTACAGGTACTCTTCCCACGCTAAGCCTTACGTTTCTTTTGTCTTTATCAAAATGTCATTGTCACCAATGACAATTTTAATTTATTTTATTATTATTTAAAATATTATATACAGTGTTTTCTCAAATGTAAAGATTTTATGATGTTATAAGGTGTGATTTATTGTACGACGTTCTAAGTATGTAACGTAGCTCCAAAATATATTGGAAAATTGGTGTTCTACTTCACTCTAAAAATTTTCAAACTTTGAGAGAGTAAGCTTCTCTTTTCGAGGACAATGGATGTGTGCTTAAAATATTTCCGATCTTAATTTGCTTATGCGAGGTGAAGAGTAACTAATTATTCGCCCTAACGTACCATCTACAGACGGACTATCGTTCTGCATGATTCTTTATGATTTGAGAGTCAATCATTCAAAAAAATAAGTAAGAGAATGAAAATAGAATCATAATACTTGGAACTCGAATATACTAGTGTTTAACAAATTTTTATGTAAACTTGATGTGTAGTGAAGACATGTTTAATTTATTTCGAAAATGTTCCAATAATTCTGATGCATTATGATGTCTCTAATATGCTGCATTTGGTTGAAGGGATCACATTAAATTTTCCATTATACAAAAAACTTACATGTGAGCCAAATTATTGAAATTCATTATGCATTCTTAGATTGAGAATTATTAAGAGATTGGTATCAATAAATATGGGGTGATGGGGGTTGGTGGTTGATCAATTTAATATGTTTAATATAATATTCATCATTTTTTGGGGTATATTCTATGGAATTTATTAAAATTGATGATTAATAAACCAACATTATCAAGCTTAGATCACCTCAAGTAAATGGTCCATGAATCTAACATTATGCTGCTCCACTAAGTGGCATTGCAAGCTTGCAACTTGTTGGCAAATAGATCAGACAGTGTAATGTGTCTCACTAATTGTATTAAATGTTACATTATTGTATCAATGTTCAGGACTTTAATTTATGTACACGGGATATAAAAGAACTTGTAAATATTATCATATAAAATATAATCATATGCAACCATTTA
Organism: Capsicum annuum; assembly: GCF_002878395.1. Taxonomy (NCBI): domain Eukaryota; kingdom Viridiplantae; phylum Streptophyta; class Magnoliopsida; order Solanales; family Solanaceae; genus Capsicum; species Capsicum annuum. Next base: position 170,280,594 of record NC_061118.1, read on the forward strand.
TAAAAGTTTTGATTTCAGTAACTGCTTGTAAGATGAATTTTTTTTATGGAAAGCTAAATCTTATTTTATGTTTTCACGCTCGAGGATATCGTGAAGAAAAATAAGTTATTTGCTTTTTACTTAATTCTTTTGTGATCGATACGTAAATAAAGATTTACACTCATAAATAAATATATATATATATATATATATATATATATATATAATCTAAACAAGTACAATGGGTGGTAAGGACTGGGGATAGGGCGTGGGGTGGTGACGATGAGGGCTATGGGGTGGGGGTGAAGATTATGTGTTGGAGAATGAGTAGGACACAATTAGTATTGAATGTCATTTGTGAAACTTATTTTTTTTACTTCAACCTGAGAAAAAAAAATCTTTAATTAGGAAAGACACTTAAAGAAATTTATTTTTTTTTTCTATAGAAAATATTTTCTCAAAATGAGACCAACCAAAAATGTGCCTCCATACCAACACACCCCTAACTGAGACAAAAGTTTCATAAATTAATAGCTATAGGAGAATATTCTCATATAGAACGGACTATAGAGCAGATTTAATTTGACTCTTTTTGTCACTTAATCAATACATCTTGATAAAGCAACATGTTTTATTTATGTACTCTTGTTTTGTCAAGTAACCGGTAAAGTTGGTCAGGAGATCACGGGTTCAAGCTTTGAAAATAGCCTCTGGCAGAAATGCAAGGTAAGACTGCGTACGATACACCCTTGTGGTGGGCCCTTCTTCGAATACCGCGCATAGCGGTAGCTTTAGTGTACCGAACTGCTCTTTATTTTTGTTTTGTCAAAGTGAGAAAAGGTTTACATCAACAAAGTTATTTTCACCTTTCAGAACACTATTTTCCAACAAGTAAAAAATCCATTCTCTTACTAATAGACACAGCCTAGCTTGTTAATTAAAGCGAGCAGCAAGAGAACCCAATCTAGCTATCAATATTTTTTCAATTTTTTTTAGAATTTTAATGTCTAAAATAAATAAATTGTTCATTCTTCAAGAGACATGTGGAAGTTTCTTTCAATTTTATCTTTCATTTAATGAGGTTCTTAAGTATTTCACATTTTCTAGGAGAGTAATTTAAGAACAATTAAAAGGGTAATAGTAAAAAGTAACTTACAAATTATATCCTTAAAAGATTTTTCTTAAGGAGTGTGTCATACAGCTAACAATTCAATTATTTTAGAATATAATGGATGAAATATAATATAAATATTTTATTCGAAAATGTATTTTAAATGTACTACAAGTTAATCAAGTTATATTCAAAAGAATGAGATAAGTTTGTGAAGTATATATAAAGAGTGCGGAATAGAGAGTGAATTTATTGATCACATGCTTTTCAATTGCTCTATTAATAAATTAGTTTGGAGACTTTGTCCGAACTTAAAATCACTATATATTTTGTTTGATGATGGAATGATATTTTCCCTAATACTAAAAAATATTCTGAATCCGTTGACTTATAAAAGTGGCAAATTTGGAAGTCTAGAAACTCTATATGAGAATATTTATGAACCCAAGGAAAATGTTAACAAGGCACTTTTTTTGATTTTCATGAGTATGGAAATAATTTGCTTTCAATTTCTTCTCCTATGGTTATAAATGTTAGTATTAATGATGGAAATATTACTGTGATACAAAATGATGTTGTTATGTTTGTAAATGTTAGATTACACAAGGAAAAAAATGGTGAGGAGCATTGGAGTGACAATTAGAAGGTGGCAAGCATTGAAGTGTCAACAATGGATTGTTGTAGCAAACATGCTTTAAGCTTTTGTTAACCCAATTCGATATTTTGGAAAGGCCTTAACTGGTGAAACAAAAACAATTTGAAAGGCACTAAAAAGCGCTAAGGAAAAGGATGGACAAAGGTGCAAGTCTTATCATATCATGATATGAAAAATGTGATGGACATGTTATTAAAAATAAATGCACTCTCATGACAATAGAAACATTGAATTGTTGGGTTCACAATCAGTAGGATGTCACAGAGAAGCCAGTTGTTACAAATCATAAACATAATAAATCGGATGACAAATAAAGACATACTAAAAATATATATTATTGATATACTATGAAAAAGATTTTCCTACAAGAAAACCTTGAGAAGTTGAATTGTCTTAACAGTACTCCCGCCGTTTAGCATTAATTCCCATTTTTCATTGTTTTTCTACTCCATCAACTTTAAAGGGAAAAATTGAAAGAGAGTTAAAAAAGATTTCAGAATATGAATTTTAATTTTGAAGACTCAATTAAAATAGTTTACGATACTATTATGAATGAAAATTCGATTGAAATAATTTAAGATACAATTATGAAAAACTCGATTGAAAAAGTTCAATACACTATCATTGAAGAGTCCATTGAAAAAGTTAAAGACTCGATTGAAATGGCTCGATACATCAATATTGAAGATGAAATAAGGACTATGTTAAAAATTTATCTTTCCAAATTTTATTAGAATAATTATTCTCCTTATGTTCTTGTTTTTTACATTAAAATTTTTTATTGGCTTATTCGATTGTGTATTTGTAGAGTAAGAGAGATGTACTGCTCGTGCCTAACAATCCAAACAGACAATACATGTTCTAATAAAGTTAATAGAAAAACAAATCGATTTTGTCTAAGGTGACTACACAATCAGTACATGTTCAACACGAATACTTGAAATATTAACTACAAAAGGATGTTTCAATATTCCGCTCTACACCACCGCCCAAATAGCAGAACAATCGACAAAAGAACTTAGAATTTCAGAAATAAAATTTATCCTAAATAATTGAGAGATTTTTGTACTAATTTTGGACCACATTTTAGTTGTATTGGCAGTTGACCGTTCCTTGCTAAATTAGCTTTACTAAGATGTTGAATATTGTAATTATGTGAACCTTTTACTTTCATGATCTTCATCATACATGACTCCAGTGTTAGAAAAATATAATTGAACTTCTCTGTTGAAAAATCTTCATATGATTTTATGACAGCCGCAACAAGATCATCAATACTTTTAAGACTTTTCTTGTGTTGTAGAGACTGAATAGATCTGAAAAATTCAAAGTCTAAGACATTCAAATCTAGAGAATTGGGTGGTTGACACATCAAGTGAATATCGAAGTCATCTTGTGCCGCTGCTCAACAAAATTCCTCGTCATTAGGTTGAATGTGAGTTCTTGCATTATCTTGTTGTATGAATATTGTAGAATTTAAATCTTCTCTAGGTCATTTAGCCTTGATAGCAGAAAATACTTTATTAATCAAGAATTATCGTGAAATTTCTTTGGTTATCAAAGTTATTGCTTTTGTTTTCATAGTTCCCGCAGGTCTATTTGCCTTAGCTTTTTTAGCTTATTCTTGTGTAACAAAAAAAAAAAATGTAATTTTACCAGAGAATATTTTTACTCCTTGTGCATCAAATCTAGGACGAGCTGCAGCAATTAAAAACATAACTTTGTCAATGAAATTTTTGCTCTTGGCAGTGCAGATTGAATCTTCTTCATTAGGCAGTAAATAATACATTTCATTTTTTGGGGTCATATAAAATCACTTCTCGTCGATATGAACCGTATTGAACATGTTGGTAAAAATTAGATTATGTGGCATGCTACCACAATCAAGCATAGATATACAAAATTGCAACCGACTTATTTTGTTTTTCTCTTTCAAATAATATTTTATGACATTATAATGTCTTCGAATATGTCCCGACTTCAAATGCCTAAACAAAGTGGTCCTACTCATATTCATGGAACAAACTAATGATTGTAGACTTGTCCGCTTCCGTAAAGGAATTGCACAAAAACGATTATGATCCATCTCAATTTTCTTTCGACCACAATTGTTCACTTTTCTTCCATATACACCACTAGAAGCACATTCATCATAATTTGATAGTCTCCAAATGCGTTGAATGGAAGTCGAAAAATGTGATGCCACTATTTTCGTAACTCTTTTTTTAGTTTACCATCTACACACTTTTGTTGCAACATTTCATATATTGCAACGCGTATTTCATTGCTCAAATTTTTTTCTTCCGTTGTGATTGTGATAAATCTTCAATTGAATCTGCTTATTAAAAAAAAATTTACACATAAATTCAAAACTTTTTTCAAAGGAAGGCACATAACGAGTAATTATTTACCACAATTTACGTTTGAATCTTCCGTCGGTTCTTGCAATCTTCCTTCAAATTGTGTATCATTATCTTCATTGGGATTCAAATTCAAGTCGGGAATTGAATATTCATCGACATTGTGATCGACTTCAACATTGAGGTCAAAACACTCATGTGTATTATGCTCAAATGAAATATTTAGATCAAATGGTATTATAGCCATGTTAAATATTATATTGAAGGTAAACCTTTTTATAGAATAAAGAGAATACATAAAGACCCCCTAATCTTGTCCGAGTTTTTCAAAAAGATACTTAAACTTTACTTTCGACCTATTACCCCACGATTCTTCCTTAATTCGTTATAAATACATCATTTTTCGTTGAATTTCAGTCACAAGAAAGAGAGTGAATGTACGCACTAATTAGATGTTGCCACGTGTTAAATAGTTTATTTCATATTTTATTTATATTTTTAATAAAAAATTTCTTTTTATTTTAATTATCACTCCACCCCACCCCTTCTCCCCCATCCCCATGTCGTCCAACATCTCCCTCTCCATCTCCGTCCAGCAGCTTTCCTCCACCCCCACCCCCATCCAGTTGCTGATTTCTCCATTTTTCTTTGATTTCAATTTTGTGTTTATGTTAATTTTGTATTGCTTCCTAATTTTGTATTGATTTATGTGTTTGTTGATTGTATAATGATGGGATCATTATTTCATTAAAATGGAGCTTTATAGTTCTTCTAAGAGAATGTATATTGGGTTTTATAAAATTGTTCAAAATGTAAAAAAAAAAATGAAATAAGAATTTGAAATTGAATAAAGTAAACATGGAGATGGTAAAAGATGAGTAGAGTTATGGTGATGATTGAGAGGATTGAGGAGAAAGAGAGTTATGGTGATGATGATGTTGTTGAGTTATGGTGACAGAGAAGAAGCTTTTAACAGGAAATAAGATAATGGTGGGTGAGTGGGTGGGGGGTTGCGGGGGGAGGGAGGGGGTATGGAATAATTTTAAAAGGTAAATACATATTTTTTTTTTTAAAGAAAGATAAATAATATATCAAATTATTTACACGTGACAGTTTTTAATTGGTCAATAAAAGTCAATTTTGAGCCATTCACGCACAACAGATGCGTGTATACACGCTGGGGATTAAAATGGTGTATTTGCAATGATTTAAGTAAGATTCGTGGGGTAATAGATCAAAAATAAAGTTTAGATGTTTTTTTGAAAAAGTCGGTCAACATCATGGGAGTCTTTATGTATTTTTTCTAGAATAAATTTAGAGTAAAATAAAAATTTTATGTTTAGTTATATCTAAATTTTCAAGTTATTTTACCTCTAAAAATTTGTTAGGAGTATCAATTTTAAAATTTTTTAGATTAGAATGGATCAAAATTTTACCACCAGAAGTCAAATATATGTACAGGGAGTAATTATTAGTATTAAGGTTTTGAAATTTGAAAAGGATACAAATGGAAAAACATGATAACTTTATGTTTTTTTTCTCTTAACATATATGTCAAAATTTAACAATTAACTTATTGTAAAACAGAGGAAGTATATATTTTGGTCAATTAGCAAACTTAGAAATCTCCCTCTAAATAAGACCGTTTAAAGACTATATTATGTATGTTATTGTGTTATGTTTTGAGAAGAAGAATAGAAGTCCAAAATTTCTCAACAAAAAGTTAGTCACTTATAAAGGAGATCTTTTTATAAAAGAAAACCTTTTCATCAACAAAACCTTTCTGAAGTAAAATAAAATTATAATACAATCTAAGTAAAAGTAAAAGTAGAAATTCAAGACAACTCCTAACAGAAATCTTACGTATAAATTTCTTTGTAGAGATAATGTGATTGATATTCTTAAATCTTAAAATATGATGTATCTTCGTTTCATTTTATGTATCGTCATTTTCTTTTTGATCCGTCCCAAAAAGAATGTTATCTTTCATTATTTGATAACTATTTAATAACATTATTTTCATTTTATCCTTAGTGGTTCCACTTATTAAGAAAAGACAACTAAAAAGTAAATATTAAGAGGATAATTTTGTAAATTTTACAAAGTCATTACTTATTTTTTAAACTCTGTACTCTATTAAATAATGACACATAAAATGAAACAGAGATAATAACATACGAGAAATGAAGCTGATGCACCCTACCCCCACCGTGCGTTGCCATGGCCCGTGACTAATGAATGATATATATAGTACTTCTTTCGTTTAAAAAAAAATGATTCACTTTTCTTTTTAGTACGTTTTTAAAAAAATGACCTCTTTTTCCTTTTTGACAATACTTTGATTTCAACTTTTCACATAATATATTTAGGGCCACAAGATTAAAGGACATTTTGGTACATTTGATGCAACTTTAATTTAAGACCACAAGATTCAAAAATTTTATTTACTTTTTTAAATTTTATATCAAGTCAAAGTAGATTATTTTTTTTTTTTTAAATGGAGGGAGTATCACTTTTTTAACACTGAGAATAAGAATAAAATAGGTACCATCTTTTTTACTAGTACCATATAGTACTACTTTATTTATATTCTACAGGTGAACCACATGTTATCTTCTTTATACCTAATCATAAAACTAACAAACGATCAAGAACCCCATTTCAACTTGAACCATTTCTTAATGATTTTAGCTTTGCATCATCCTCACACAAAACTATAACCAAAAAATTTTGCCCTTTTAACCCTAGACATCCTTGACTTATATTAGTCTATATATAAACCCTTATTACAGTCTTTATCTTTCCCTAAAAGGCTTTGGTATCTTTGCTCCAAAAATGGCGGCTACACACCTTGTCTCACACTCTCCATCACTTCCAAAATCCCTGAAATACCCTTCAAACCCAATACCAAAGTTTTCATTTTTCAAACCATTGAACCCCATTTCAAGAAACCTAAGCATATGCGCAGCTGTATCAACCTCTGAGCCTCAAACTCACAAGTTTCAGCATTGTTTCAAGAAATCTGAAGATGGGTTCTTGTACTGTGAGGGTGTTAAGGTTGAAGATGTTATGGAGACAGTCGAAAGACGACCTTTTTATTTGTATAGCAAGCCACAAATTACTAGGAATGTTGAGGCTTATATGGCTGCCTTAGAGGGTTTGAATTCCATTATTGGTTATGCTATTAAGGCTAATAATAATCTCAAGATTTTGGAACATTTGAGGGCGCTTGGTTGTGGTGCTGTTTTGGTTAGTGGGAATGAGCTCAAGTTGGCACTTACTGCTGGATTTGATCCTACTAGGTAATAATACTTTAGTTTTCAGAATCTTTGTTACTTGATAATCTTGTTAGTTTGTGCTATATCCCAATACAATATATTAGTATTCATTTGTAATGCATTTGGAAAACTATGAAAGTTACTTCCTTGAATAAACTTTGGTTAGTAGGTAGCAGTTTCAGCTTATCGAGTATGTGACTTTAGATAGGAGGTTGTGGAGGGCACAGATTAGGGTAGAGGGTTAATAGATACTAGGTAGCGCTGTATTGCCTTGTTATCCGTTCTTACTAGTAGTTGTAGTATTGCTTCTCTAGTTGCTTGTCTTTGGATTTATGTTACTAATTTTATTTTTTTTGTACTTCGAGTATCGGTTTACTTTCATGTTACTATCTATTGTTTTTTACTACTTATTTGATGTCTCTTGTACTCGTGTTACTCCTTAATCTGGACTGTTTTGGACTATTTTTGTTTGAGCCAAGGATCTATCATAAACAACCTCACTGCCTCTGAGCTAGGGGTAAGGAAGGTCTACGTAGACTCTACCCTCTCCAGACCCCACTTTGTGGGATTATATTGGGTATAGTGTTGTTGAATAAACTTTGCTGTAATATATGCTCGAGTTGCGAGGTCGATTTGCCCAACATCCATGCTACATCAAGGAAAAAGGGGGAAAAAAAAACTTGGTAATATAAGATTGGAGAATGAGATTTTTTACCAGTAGTAAAGCCTGCCTTTCTTTTTTTGGTTGGAGGTTGCTTGGGTATTCTCTAGTTGTCTGGTGCTGTATCAAAACTAGGTGTATATATCTATGCCCGTACTAGTTTAGGAAAACCTGGCACATGGTGGGCCTAGTGTACCCGAAATCTTGATGGAAATCGGAAAGAATTTCTAGTGGTTATATTAGTGAGTATTGCACCAAGAAAAAAATGTTACTGAAAGAAAGAGAGAACCCTGTTTTTTACCCGACAAATGCCTCTAGCTTACTCGGCTATAAAGGTGATGCTTTTTACCACAAACTTCTCAAATTTGTTGTTCTTCTTCCGGGTTCATATCAAACTTTTGGGTCAAACACTTCCCAGCCTTTATTTTATTTTAATAAGACTTTCTTTTATTGTATTCGAGGTTATTTCTTGCAAACTTAGCTGGTGAAGTATAATTTCTTCAGATAGTATCACCTCTCACATAACATAGCTTTGATTACTTCTATTTAGCTAGAACGACTGGCCACTCACCATTATATTGCATTAACCCAATTCATCAACTTTTCTCGCCTAGGTGTATTTTTAATGGAAATGGGAAGCTGTTGGAGGACCTAGTGCTAGCTGCCCAAGCAGGTGTGTTTGTAAACATTGACAGCGAATTTGATTTGGATAACATTGTAGCAGCTGCAAGGCTGGCTGGGAAGCAAGTTAACGTGCTACTCAGGATTAATCCAGACGTGGATCCCCAGGTATTCATGTGCCATGATATGAAACCTTAAGTGAGTTTAATGCTTAGATGTCTGCTTATTCCACTACAATCTCCACTCCGAGCCTCAGCTATTTTGCTGACATTCTGCTACTAACATGATCAGCTATGCTTTAGATAAAGTTGTCTTTCACATCTAGAGAATGATATTAACAATTATATTAGTGAAAAACATTGAATATTCTGTTCTTTGTATTTGATGTTTAGTTTATTTGACAGCAGTTGGGTGTTTCCAAAAGGTCAAGTTCACACTTTAATCGCATAGTATGGTTTAAATGTATCTTTTAGAGAATTATTTTTATAGACCTATTTATTTGAACTTTTCAGACATCCATCCACATAATCTTGTCACGAGAACTTGCAAACCCAACATCATATATGTGTCAAATCCAGTTCAATATCCCCTGCTTGAATCTCAAAGTAGAAGCGGTTTAAATGATAGGTGCAGTAGCCACTTTTTAATTGCTGGATTTTCGCCTTAGTCATTGTGCCAGATACCATGCCTACCTATCAACTTTCTCCAATGTTTTCCAGAGATATAGTTTCTAGTGAAAACCAAACCCCACCCTTTATTTCTAACTTTGTGAGTTGCTTGGTCCAAGTTCAATCTAGACTACGGCTCTTTTTGAATCAAAGTTGATCCAGAAAAGGAGGATTTCAAGTTTGGCCAAACTAGGATATCAGCATTAATACAACTTTGATTTTATACACACTAATTCTGGATTTTGAAGTTGAAAACATTATGCACACTAATTCTGGATTTCCAAGTTGCTTAACGTTCATTAATATTTTATACTGGCTAATGAATCATTTTGCTAGTAATCATTTTTGTACTGACTTCTTGAGTGGATTAGGTTCATCCTTATGTTGCCACTGGCAATAAGAGCTCCAAATTTGGCATCAGAAATGAGAAACTTCAGTGGTTTCTAGATTCTGTCAAGGCACATCCCCAGGAATTGAAACTTGTTGGAGCTCATTGTCATCTTGGGTCAACTATCACCAAGGTAATATTAGGATTGTCTGCCTTTAATTATTTATAACATTGGTCCACTCTATAGCCGGGGGTCTATCGGAAACAACCTCTCTACTTCATATGAGGTAGTGGTACGGACTGCGTACACTTTACCATCCCTAGACCCCACTTTGTGGGAATACACTGGGTATGTTGTTGTTGTTGTTGTGTTGGTGATGGTCGACTCTATAGAATTCACATTTTTACCTTGTCTCTGCTTCTTTATTTGGATAGTATGTTTACTATCTGTTATTAGATGTATTGCCGATGGGAAATATGAACCATGACCTATCTTATAATGCTGTATCGGGTGTCATTTATTTGATGGCTGGTATTCCCTTCTTGTCATCTGGTTAGCACTAAAAGATACATATCACATTTAAGTTCATTATACCCCCGTACTCCCATTACCCCTCTTGTTCGTTCTATCAATTTTTGAAGGGCTTGAAGTCATAAAGAAATATGTGTTTCTTGATCGGTGAAGTTATAAGAAAAATTGTAGAAAGTTAAGTTGTCTTTCCATGTTCATATCAGACTCCCCTTCTAGTAATATATCTGCCAATCTACAGTTCATGGAAGTATAATTTACATGTTTAACAAGTAATTTGTTGGTGGAGCCCTATGTTACATTTTTCTTTTAGGCGAACTTGTACATTGGATACTGCATGTAGCTGATCCTTTATTGGTTATTTTCTTCCTCTCTATTTTAAGTATGCTGCTCTGAAATATATCTTTTAGAAAATAATATTTTCTTAATAGACAATGTAATATCTCAGGGGTGGATGACATTACTCCCAATGATTTGTTGGCCTAAAACTTTGTTGTCTTTTCCAGGTAGACATTTTTCGAGATGCAGCCGTCTTGATGGTGAACTACATTGATGAAATTCGATCCCAAGGATTTGAAATTGATTACCTGAATATTGGAGGTGGTTTAGGGATCGACTACTATCATTCTGGAGCTGTCCTTCCTTCACCTAGAGATCTTATTAATACGGTAAATTTGTCTATCTCATATAAGATATATGACATGTGCCGGGATGTTTTTTGTAGAGTGATTTGCCCCAAGTCTGGCTCTTAGTAGTAGTGACTTTATTTCACTTTGATGCTAATTCACTTGTCCCAAAGACTTTGGAACATACCTGAAACAATTTTTGCTATACTCGTGAGTCTAAGAGACTAACAGTATATGTTAACATACGTATTTCTTTATTATCCCATGTAGACTGGTCATTTTGAGGTGGCTACTGGGTATTAGTTTTTATTTTCAACTGAAGTTTAGGGGGCTGGTGGCAGAAACCACCTTGATTGTTACGATTTATAGTGGGCAGTGTGGGTGAGAGAGATAGATTGCTTTAGCATTTAAAGCTCTACTGACTGGTAATTGACATAGTGCAAGGCTGTAATGGTATATCAGCGTGCTAGAATTTTTGAATTTTGAATAAAATTAAAGTTATTGCTCAAACTGTGGACCTCACCTGTGGTTTAGCTGACACTTCCTATCATGTGTATTGCAGGTACGAGAATTGGTCCTTTCTCGAAACCTCAATCTGATTATTGAACCTGGAAGATCACTAATTGCATAATAGGATAATTTCAATTAACCAGTTAATTAATTGGGTCTCATCGCAACATGATTACTTTAATTAATCGGTCAAAGTGCTTCAATTTATTTTAAAAAAATAAAATATATCATTGTTATGTAGTAGAGAAATCACATGTACATATTGCAGAATTACATTAAATAATTGACCAATTAACCATGCATCATGGAAAATCTTAGTAGCTTAGTTGGTTAGTTACCTGAACTCTCACTTGGTTGGTGAGGGTTCGATTCCCCACATTGTAATCCCCTCCCCCATCCCCATTCCACTACCCCCATTTTAAAAATTTTTTTTTTAAAAACATGCATCATCGCAATAATATTGTAATTAATCGATCAATTAATTTCGCGTCATTTCAATAGGATTATTTTAAGTAGTCGGCCAAAAAATTTTAATTTATTTTAAAAGTTATAATATGTTACTGTTATATATAGCACAAATCTATGTGCATATTGCATAATAAAATTACTTCAATTAATTACGCCTCATCGCAATAGAAATACTTTAATTAATTGGTTAAAGCACTTCAATTCATTTTAAAAAATTAAATAGATTACAATTATATTATATGAAGTAGAGTGTTAGCCAGTTAAGAACTCTCACATTGAGAAGTTGAAGGTGACTAAGATAAGGATGCTGAAATGCAATGGCGGAGCCAGGATTTTCACTAAGGGAGTTCATTAGTGAACATACGAACTAACCGGAGGGGGTTCAACATCTACTATATACATAATAAATAATTTTAACTATGTATATATAGCATAATTTTTCGATGAAGGGGGTTCCCCTACTTGAAGGGTAGCTCCGCCCCTGCTGAGATGGATATGTAGACTTACCAGAGCAGATTGGATTAGAAATAAGGTCATTCGAGAGAAGGTCAAAGGGGGTTCCCTTACTTGAAGGGTAGCGTGCTAGAATTTTTGAATTTTGAATAAAATTAAAGTTATTGCTCAAACTGTGGACCTCACCTGTGGTTTAGCTGACACTTCCTATCATGTGTATTGCAGGTACGAGAATTGGTCCTTTCTCGAAACCTCAATCTGATTATTGAACCTGGAAGATCACTAATTGCAAACACATGCTGCTTGGTTAACAGAGTTACCGGAGTTAAAACCAATGGAACCAAAAACTTCATTGTGATTGATGGTAGTATGGCCGAGCTTATACGTCCAAGTCTTTATGATGCCTATCAGGTGAGGTTGCCAAATATTTTCTTGCAGCTATCAGAGTTGACTCTCACTCTCTCTGTCCCTTGATCTGTATGTGCTATATATTTCGTTTAATGGGTGTCAAATGATATGCTTTCACATTATTTTGGAAGAGCTGAATGTAATTTCCTTAACCTTTGTGATTTCTGCATCTACTTGACGCCACTAATGAAATTTACTATTACTTCATCAAAAAAAGCAAAAAAAGAAGATCCCCCCGCGAGGCCCATGCTCCTTTTTGAGGATGTCCTATTCTTGGGGAAGATTTAGCAATTTTACAGCTTTCAAAACGTGTTACAGTAAAAATGCTTGAACTGCAGAATTTTTGTGATGGGTTTACTCCAAAAATGTTATGCTTCATTCGTGTTGGTATTCATGTTGTTCAACTTTTTTAAGTAGCCACTACCTGCTTGTGCTTATTATTATATGAGCATGCAATTTGGACCTCACTCTTTATTCGCACATTGCATATATGATTTACCCTTTTGTCGATTTGTGATCTTCTCTGTGCTCTTGCTGAGTAAATAATTTTTGATTGCAGCACATAGAGCTTGTTTCACCTGCATCCACGGAAGCTGCAATTTCTAAATTTGATGTAGTTGGTCCTGTATGTGAGTCTGCAGATTTCCTGGGAAAGGACCGTGAACTTCCCGCCCCTTCTAGGGTAATTTGTTTTGACCTCTCATAGCCTATTAAAAGGGCAAGAACTAGCCTCTTATTAGAGAGTTTCTTGAATACATTCTATACTGATGTTAACTATGGCATTTGAATTCAGGGCACTGGTTTGGTAGTTCACGATGCAGGTGCTTACTGCATGAGTATGGCATCAACTTACAATCTCAAGATGCGCCCACCTGAGTATTGGGTATATTGTCTTAGCTTTTTATTAAAAAATTCTGCACCTAATATTTCTTTGTGGTTTTGGTTACGTCCCTTAATGTTTCCTCAAGCTTAGTCATGATGGAAACAGACTTCGTATTCCTGTCAGCATTTTGTGCCCAAAGTAAAGAGTTGGTGTTTTTCACTATCTAGTATTAAGAGTCAAGCTGCCATATGACTGGTATTTTAGGAGTAAGAGTAGCCTTGTGGTTACTGGCTAAGTAATCTAATAACATCTATAACTTAGACGCCATTTTACTTTCCTAAACACGGTGAAAAATGTCCCTTAAATGCGAGTTCTTCTGTTTTTATAAATGTTGCTTGGTCAGTGCAACTTTTCTTTTTATGCAAGAGAAATCTGCTCTTTTCAAATGCAACTTTTCACTTAAATCATGCTGCAAGCGCTATCCATGGTTTTATCGATTGCAGCTTGAAGTTATCAAAGTAACCACAAATGTAGTATACTATGAATCTGGTAGTTTTTTTAATTTAGCAAACATCTTCTCTCTTGACATGTAATTTCACATGCAACGCATGCATTGATATCTACAAAATATTTGAAAACTGAAATTGGATTGTGCATGCTGCTGTTTGTAGGTGGAAGAAGATGGATCAGTGTCCAAAATCCGCCATGGGGAGACATTCGAAGACCATTTGAGATTCTTTGATGGCCTGTAAAACTATGGTTTCTTTTAAGCACTTTAACATGGCAGGATGTGAAACTCAGAAATTCCCCTGGTAGTTTGGTTCCTGTCAATGTTGAGTTGACATTCTGTATTTGGATTGTTCCAATTAATGGATTTTCACTACCATAGCCAACTTATAGATTCAGTAGTTATGTGGGATGTGTAATGTTGCAAATCCCTGTGGACTCCCCACTTCTTTTTGGCAGCCGGTGTCCGATATTGATATTGGAGTCCAATTAAATCCGCATTGAAAGATCACTTTAATATCTTATCCATTGTAGAGTGAACTTTTTTGTTAAAACAAAAACTAGCATAATTTGCTATGAAGAAGATTAAGGTACAGACCCATTTCTTTCTTGTATTTGGTTCTCATTTGCCCTTTGCTAAATTAAATGTAGTACTAAAAGTGACCTTAATTTTTTCTTTTTCTCCAAAAAAACTGACCTTAGAATTAAGTGAAAAGGCTCAAACATGTCATCGAACTATTAGAAATAATTCATCTATGTTATCCGTTATAAGTTTGACTTGTTTATGCCACTATCATTGAAAGTTCGGCTCTTTTGTGTCACTGTCACCAGTATAGAAAGATTCATTCATGCCATTATTTTGTAACAATGTTTTTTGCAAAATTATTTTTGTCATGTAGCCTCTTAATTAGAGGTCCACATTATCAAATCCAAATCAATGGTGATGAGGGGGTGCACGGGTGCAGAGGTGTGATAGGTTTGTTATGGTTGATTTTGGACGGGGTAGAGGTAGATCGAAGAAATATTGGATGGAGGTGATTAGGCATGACATGAAGCAGTTACAGCTTACTAAAGATATGACCAGGTTTGGAGGAGTGTTCTGATGAGGTTGTGATCTCAAATAGATAATTTATAATATTACTCTGTCAGTGTCTTGTTTTTTTTATTATCTAGTGGTGCGGTATCTCATTTTGTAGTTATTTTTATGTTTGTTGTTTGTTATACTGTTATTTGTCATAAGCCATGGATTTGTCGGAAATAGTCTCTACTCCCACTGAGGTAGTGGTATGAACTGCGTACACTTTTACTCCCTCCAGACTTCACTTTATAGGATTGTATTGAATATGTTATTGTTGTTGTTGATGTCTTAAATAAATCACATATACATATTGCATAATAGAATTACTTTAAATAATCGATCAATTAACTACGCCTCATCATCTATAATCTATAATCTATAACTATAATCCATAATCTATAATATATTAAAAGTGTGAAGATCCTTAGAAAAGTGATTTGAACTTTCTGTCCTTTATTAAAAGTCTCTGCTTTAGATAAAATCGTCTTTTCACTTTTTTTTAATTACTTTAATGATATTAAAAATTAAATAGGGAAGGGCTTTTTTATTATAACTAATTTAGGATACGTGCGTTGCATGTGTATGCCACGTTAATAATAAAATTATGTATATAAAATGAGCAAATTGTGACGTGTGTGACTTAAATCATTAAGTACATAACTTTTAAAAGTTGTTTAAATATTACTAAGCAATATGTTTGAGTTATAAAATAAATAAGTTTAATTAATTGCTAAAAATATTACATAAATACCGTACTCGATAAATTAGTACGCCCAAATTAAAAGAATAGATGATAACCCTAAACTTCATCATCTAAATAAAAGCTCTACATATCAAAATTCAACACTAAATTAATACGTTATATTTCAAATTCAACAAATAAGTTGAATTATTCAACTATAATACTGACGAATAATGTACTAAAATATACATAGCTTAACAACATAATTAAAATAAGAAAAAAATAAAAAAGATAAAATTTTTAATTTTTTGACTACTTTATTCGGCAGCAACAAGCTTAATTATTCCATCCATATTTTTAATTGAAAATAATGCAAAATTTTGAATTGAAAGAAAAACACAACAAATTATTATTAATAATCCACTGAAGTAGTTGCCTCTCAGCCTACTGCATAAGTGCCAAAAATAGGAAGAACAAAAAAAAAAGACTCAGACAAACAGGAAATGCAATACACCTAGAGGTAAGGGTGGGCATGGTATGGTACGGTATTTGAAATTTCGGTATTCGATTTTTAAAAATATTATATAATTATCATACCATATTAATTCGGTATGGTTTGATATTTTGATATTTGGTTTCGGTATTTTGCGGTATGGTTATCGGTAACCTAGTTTGTACAACTTCGATAATATATACTCATATACTAGAGTATTATTACTTTGAATTTTCAAAAGCACGTCGTCTTAATTGTATCATAAATACACATTAATATTGAAAAAGAAGTATAAACAATTCTTTTTGTTAGTCAATTACACAAAAAAAAGACATTTCAATTAAGATAGAATAGCGAAAGTTTCAATGTCTAAACATTTTTATACTAATACTAAGTATTATATTTTTGTGTGTGTATAAAAGTTACTTATGTAATTATATATATTTCGATATGGTATTCGGTATTTCGGTATGTCATTTGTAAATACCGAATACCATATCATATACCAAAAAAATTTAAAATATATATCATATACCAGAATACCAAAATTACGGTATCAAAAATTTCAATTCGATATGATAATTTTATGTATACCATACCATGCCCACCCCTACCTAGAGAAAATTATATCAAACGTATCTTTGGAGGCACTTACAGTTCTTTCAAATTAATGAGTTTATTGAGTTCCTCTGGCAACTTACCTGTGAGATTATTAAAACTAAGAATGCGGCATAAAGCAAAAGGCACCATACATAAGATTTCATTGTTTCTATTCTTTAATAAGGCTTTGTTGCAACAACATAATGTTAGTTTTATATAGGCTAAATACACGTACATACCCCTCAAGTATTCGACTTTTTTCGTATAGGTACCTCAATTAGGGTAGGTACCTATTCAACCTTTTACTCCTTCATAAAACATTTCAATTGAACACAATTGCTGATGTGGCATGTGTAATACACTCTCTAGTAGGAGAGTGAGAGACGATAATTCATAAAAAAAAAAATTAAACATTAAAAATCCAACCAATTAAAAAAAGACATATTAAAGAATTAAAAAGAAATAGCATCATCTTCTTCTCCGTAACTCACTATTTTCCATTTTTTTCTACATACAAAAAATAGATATCTTCATAACTTGAAAGATTCTTCCGTGATGTTTATCCGAAAATCCACTCCCAAAAATCTCCACTTGTAAATGGCTCCCTCACACCTCCATATTTTTTTTTTTTTGTGAAACATAACCTGACCGACTTCAACATTAATCAAGACAAATGTAATCCAAATCCATGGTCTTAGAGAAGCAACAATAGTTTGTTACCATCTATCAACATTCAATGTTAACTGAAATTGCAAACCGGGTTAACAGGAAACAACGTACTCATTGGTAGCAAGAATTTTTGACTTATAATTCGGAATCCTATAGAGGCCAAGGAAAAAAACAAGAAAAAAAGCTTCACACCTCCATATCTCACATTCAATAAAGGAACCAACCCATCAAAGAGCACCATGAAGAACAACACACCAAGGAAGCTAATACTAGCAACCTTCTTAGTTTTCACCTCACTTTTCTTTTTCTCCACTTTCTTGCTACTTTTTGGCGCGGGCGGTGCTGCCTGAGGTTTCGATTTCGAAATCGGAACCGATTCTTCTTCAACATTATTACCATTATCACTTAACAAAAAAGTAGTCGACTTTTGGATTTTACCTGCGTTATTCGAATCTTCACTACACTTTTTCCTCTTCAATATCGAGCTACATTTACTTATACCAGCATTAACACACCCAACTTTAAATTTCTGTTCAAAAACAACACCTTTCGACGAATTTTTACCTGAATTCAAAGAAGAATGTATCGATTTATTTGAATTAGATTGATAATTCAGCCCTTCTAAGAGATTTGAATTGTTCAAAAAGAAATGTTTCTCTATGTTAAAAAATGGAGAACCATTTTTTTTTCTTGTCTGCTCGAAAATGAAGAAAGTAAGTTTGGAAGGGAAGAGGGAGGGGGGAGGGAGAGGGAGGATCAGGTAGGTTGAGTTTGTTTTGGGTGAGGGGTATTAATGATTTTGTTTAACAAAAATTTAGATTTAATTATATTAGAAATTTATTTTTATAATTATTTTAAATTAAAATGTCACGTGTAGTCATTTAATTCGTCACTTTGCCATATCATCAGCGTGTGTATTACGCACATTTTACATTTTTTGCCACGTCAGTAAATTAGGCTCAATTGAAAGCATATGCGAAGAAGCAAAGGATTCAATAGGTACCTGATTTAATTGAGGTATCTATACGGGAAAAATAAAATAGTTCAGAGGCCTGCATATGTATTCCGTCTTTTATATATGTGTCTATCTCAATCAATAATACATTATGTGACATTATATTTGCTTATCTTTTTCCTTTTATATTAATCATTCAATTCAATTTTTTTTCGGAAATAAGAGACTGTGACTATTACTATTTTAGGTTATTATGTTGTTTTCAACGTGAATTTATATGAACTTGATAATTTTTTGTTTAAATTTAAAAAGATGCAAAAAAACATGGTGCTTTATTTTAATGACTTAAACAAGTAATAGATTGAAAGATAGTAGTTTTGCTATAAACCAAAATTTAAGTACAATCATGCTATGAATCAACTTAGCTTTCTTATAATTTATTCAATATCAAATAATACTTATTAGATAAATAATTTAATTTTTTAGGATATAAATTTCTTAATATATTATTTACGTAATATTTAAATTTTAAAATTAACTAAATAAACAATTATTAAATTTTAATTTTAAAATAATTGAATGCTACACATGCGAGGTTCGTGCGCAATAGATAAAATATCTTTTCACTATTTTTCATAAACTATAATTATATATAAACACTAATAATAAATATTTTTTAAAACTAAAACTCACTTAATTTATTTTTAAACTATTGTTCATTGCAGAAAATGTAAAAATCTGCTACATGGCGTTTTATGAAAGATTTTGCTACTTATCTGTTCTAAATTTCTTAATTGTATATAAGTTTGCAAATTTGTGGTGCTTTTAGGTTTTCACCATGAGAAATATTCCAAGGAACTCATTTATGCTTCAAAATAGTGAATGTTGCTATTTGTTTTAGCCAAAAAAAATTAAACTTTCTGTTTTTTCTTTGACGTACTGATTGGACTTTGTTTGAGCAATTTTCTGACACGTAATTAGTTGCTGTAAGTTTATAGTATTACTTCTAGATATAACTTTGTCAATCAAGCTGCACGTGAACTATTAAAACATATAAATTCATTAAAATATAGTTATCAAACAGTTGCTTATTTGAATTGAGTATCTAGAATTTAGGACTATAAAATCAATTAAACTTTTTACCTCATATGAATCTTTTTGAAAAGTCAATTAATTGGTATGTCCGTAGCTAACAATTTTGTTGCTAATTATTATTTTTTGCTTTTGATAATCAAAAGACTACTAATCTGATCTATTTTTCATTAATTTGTTCTTCTTTTTGATTGGCGACTTGACATAAAGTACACGTGATACGCACGTGCTCTAAACTAGTAATATGATATGTAATTAATCGATCAGTTAATTACGCTTTTTTCGCAACAAGATTAATTTAAGTGGTCGGTCAAAATATTTAAACTTAATCTAAAAATTACAAAATGTTATTTATTAAATAAATCTCATGTGCATATTGCATAATAGGATAATTTCAATTAACCAGTTAATTAATTGGGTCTCATCGCAACATGATTACTTTAATTAATCGGTCAAAGTGCTTCAATTTATTTTTAAAAAATAAAATATATCATTGTTATGTAGTAGAGAAATCACATGTACATATTGCAGAATTACATTAAATAATTGACCAATTAACCATGCATCATGGAAAATCTTAGTAGCTTAGTTGGTTAGTTACCTAAACTCTCAATTGATTGGCGAGGATTCGATTCCCCACATTGTAATCCTCTCTCCCATCTCCATTCCACTACCCCCATTTTTTTTAATTTTTTAAAAAAAACATGCATCATCGCAATAATATTATAATTAATCGATCAATTAATTTCGCGTCATTTCAATAGGATTATTTTAAGTAATCGGCCAAAAAATTTAAATTTATTTTAAAAGTTACAATATGTTACTGTTATATATAGCACAAATCTATGTGCATATTGCATAATAAAATTACTTCAATTAATTACGCCTCATCGCAATAGAAATACTTTAATTAATCGGTTAAAGTACTTCAATTCATTTTAAAAAATTAAATAGATTACAATTATATTATATGAAGTGGAGTGTTAGCCAGTTAAGAACTCTCACATTGAGAAGTTGAAGGTGACGGAGATGAGGATGCTGAAATGCAATGGCGGAGACAGGATTTTCACTAAGCGAGTTCATTAGTGAACATACGAACTAACCGGAGGGGGTTCAACATCTACTATATACATAATAAATAATTTTAACTATGTATATATAGCATAATTTTTCGATGAAGGGGGTTCCCCTACTTGAAGGGTAGCTCCGCCCCTGCTGAGATGGATATGTAGACTTACCAGAGCAGATTGGATTAGAAATAAGGTCATTCGAGAGAAGGTGAAAGTGGCTTATGTGGAAGACAAGATGCGAAAGATTGTGACGGTTCGGCATGTGATGAGGAAGTGCATGAATTCTCCAGTACGGAGGTGTGATAGGATGACTATGAATGATTTTAGGTGAGGTAGAAGTAGATCGAAGAAATATTAGAGGAAGATGGTTAGGCATGACATAGAACGATTACAACTTACGAAAGATATGACCCTTGCTAGGAAGGTGTGGAGGACGCGAATTAGGGTAAATGGTTAGTGGGTAGGAGTGTGTCCGTAATAGTAGGGAGGAGTACTTTATTTGTATCTGCGCCTACAGTCCGTAGTGTTTTGGTGATGTTGTAATCTCGAATAGATAGTTTATGGTATTACTCTGTCAGTGTCTTGTTTCTTTTATTATCTAGATGTATGTTATTCCATTTTGTTGTTTATTTTTATGTTTTTTCGCTTATTATAGTTCTAAGTTGGGGGTCTACCGAAAACAGTGTCTCTACTTCATTTGAGGTGGTGATATGAACTGAATATACATTACCCTTCTAGGCCCCGCTTTATAGGATTGCATTAAATATGTTGTTGTCGATGATAATTTAAATAAATCAAATATACACATTACGTAATAAAATTACTTTAAATAATCGATCAATTAACTACGCCTCATCCTAATATGATATTTCATTAATCGATCATTTAATTACGCCTCATCGCAATAGGATTAATTTAAGTAGTCGATCAAAATTTTTAAATTTACTTTAAAAATTACAAATGTTATCTATAATCTATATCTATATCTATAATTTATATTTATAATATATTAAAAGTGTGAAATGTCGTTTGAACTTTTCGCCATTCATTAAAAGTCTTTGCTTTAGACAAAGTCGATTTTTCACTATTTTTTTCCTAATATTTAAGAGTTGAAAATTAATTAAATATATTTATGATAAAACTTTTCCTTATTAGAAATCACCAGAATTAATAACAACTAATACTTTTTTCATTAGTTTAAGAATTCTAAATTAATTAAATTTGATTTTAAGAAGTCTTCACAATTAATGATAACTAATATTTTTTTATTAGTTTAAGAATTCTAAATCAACTAAATTTAATTTTAAGAAATTTTAAAAGTCTATAAATCTACATCTACATCTACAATAAATTAAATCCATTAACCACTTGAAATTTTTTGTGGTAAAATATATATGTTTTTACAATAAAATATATGTTTTGAATATTTTGCACTTTATTAATAGCCTTTGCAATAGAATAAATCGTCTAATTTAAATAATAAAAAATTACACGTGCGAGGCACGTGCGACTAAACTAATTTATTAAATAAATCTCATGTGCATACTGCATAATAGGGTAATTTCAATCAACCGATTAATTAATTGTGTCTCATTGCAACTTGATTACGTTAATTAATCAGTCAAAGTACTTCAATTTATTTTAAAAAAATAAATATATCATTCTTATGTATTAAATAAATCACATGTACATATTATGAAAATTACTTTAAATAATCGATCAATTAACTATGACTCATCGCAATATGACTTGTAATTAATTAATCAATTAGTTATGCTTTATCGCAATAGAATTATTTTAAGTTGTCGATCAAAAATATTAGATTTATTTTAAATTTTGCAATATATTATTGTTAGATATTACACAAATCTCGTGTGCATATTGCATAGTAAAATTAGTTCAATTAATTGCGCCACATCGCAATAGAAACACTTTAATTAATCGGTCAAAGTACTTCAATTCATTTTAAAAATTAATATATATTATTGTTATGTTGTATGGAGCAGAGTATTGACCAATTAAGAACTTTCACATTCAAAAGTTGAAGGTGACGAAGATAAGGATGTTGAGAAGGATGTGTGGATTTATC
Source organism: Capsicum annuum (assembly GCF_002878395.1). Classification (NCBI taxonomy): domain Eukaryota; kingdom Viridiplantae; phylum Streptophyta; class Magnoliopsida; order Solanales; family Solanaceae; genus Capsicum; species Capsicum annuum. Next base: position 170,303,307 of record NC_061118.1, read on the forward strand.
AGGAGAAATAGGGTTACAAAAAAAATTATTCTAGAGAAGGTGGAAGTGGCTTCTTGAAAGACAAGATGCGGAAAGTGAGATTGCGATGGTTCAACATGTGATGAGGAGGTGCGCAGAGGCTCCAATTCGGAGGTGTGATAGGCTAACAGTGGATGATTTTAGTCGAGGTAATAGTAGACCGAAGAATTATTGAAGGGAGATGATTAGGCATGATATAAAGCGGTTACAGCTTACCAAGGACATGACTCTGGATAGTAAGGTGTGAAGAATGCGAGGTAGATGGTTAGTGAGTAGGAGTGCGTCCATAATAGTAGGGAGAAGTGTTTTGTTTGTCTCTATGTCTGTAGTTTGTTGTCTGTAGTGTTCTGATTATGTTGTGATCTCGAATAGATAGTTTATAGTATCACTCTGTTGGTGTCTTGTTTCTTTTAATATCTAACTGTGTGCTATCCCATTCTGTCGTTTTATTTCTTATTTGTTATATTGTTATCTGTTCTAAGCCGGAGGTGTACAAGAAAAATGTCTTTACTTAATCTAAGGGTATAAACTACGTATATATTACCCTTTTCACAACCCACATTATGGGATTGCATTGAATATATTTTTATTGTTCTTAATGTATTAAATAATTCACAAATAAATATTGCTTAATAACATTACTTTAAATAATCGATCAATTAACTACGCCTCATCTAATATGATATGTCAATAATTGATCATTTAATTACGCCTCATCGCAACAGAATTAATTTAAGTAGTCGGTCAAAATATTTAAATTTATTTTAAAAATTGTAAAATATTATTATTAGATAAATCGCATGTGCATATTGCATAATGGGATAATTTTCAGTTAATCGGTTATTAGTTACGTCTCATCGCAACATGGTTGCTTTAATTAATCATCAAAGTAATTTAATTTATTCAAAAAAATTAAGTAGCCGTTTGACCATGAAAATTACTTTTTTTTCGGAGTTGGAGTTGAAGTTGAAGATGAAGTTGGAGTTGGAGTTGTGTTTGACCATGTCTTTTTAATTATTTTTTTTAGACTTGTGAAAAATCTTTTTTAAATATAATTTTATACCCTCAACTTTTAAAAATTATCAAAATCACCCAACTGCTAATTTATCTATTAACATACAACTAAATATTGAGAAAATAATTTATATGTCTTCAATTGATAAAATAATTAACAACAAACTAACTATTATGATTGTTGTTCTTCTAAAATTTGAATAAAAATATCATAAACACGAGCTAAATAAGTTTATCTAATCATAGTCGATTGAATAGAGAAAAAAAATATTTTGATAAATATGATTGATAGATATAAATATATTTTATATATTGTTCAATTCGTTGATGAAAATTCTTAATTATTTTGACTTGAATTAATTATTTTATTGAATTTGATCTTTTTTTTTTAAAAAATATGGAATTTAGTTAATAAGAGGGGTTTGTGTAAAAATTTAAAGATTGGGGTTATATGTAACAATAATGAAAGTTGGAATTGAAAGTGGAAAAAAGAAAAAACAACAAAAAATTGTTTTCACTTTTCGAAATTTAATTCCGGAATTATTTTCCAAATTTTCATCGCCAAACATAATTTTCAACTCCGAAAATTTTTTTCGGAAAAAAGAGAAAAATATCAATGGCCAAACGGGCCCTTAATGTATTAGAGGGAGGTAATTAGGCATGGCATGAAACACTTACAGCTTACGGAGGATATGACCTTTGATAAAAAAAAATGTGGAGAACGTGAATTAGGGTAGATGGGTAGTTGGTAGGAGTGCGCCCATAATAGTTAGGAGGAGTGTTTTATTTGTATTTGTGCATGTGGTTTCTTGTCCGTAGTGTTCTGGTGATGCTGTGATCTCAAATAGAGAGTTTATAGTATTATTCTGTCGATATCTTGTTTCTTTTTTTATCTAGCGGTGTGTTAGCTTATTTTTGTTGTTTATTTTTATGTTTTTTATTTGTTATACTGTTATTTGTACTAAGTCGGAGATCTATCAAAAATAATCTCTCTACTTCATCCGAGGTAGTGGTATGAACTGTGTACACTTTATCCTCTCTAGACTCAACTTTATGAGATTGCATTGAACATGTTATTGTTGTTGATGTATTAAATAACTCACATATGCACAGGGGAAAACCTAAGTATATTTTCGAGGTGCTCCAACACCCAGTAAACTCGACGCGGAATAGGTATAATTACATAGAAAATATACAAAAATAGGTATAAAACATATAAAAGCACCCACTAAAATAAAAGTTGATTGGGTGCACTCACATATAAGTTGATTCTTCACTAAAGGGACATCTCGAGTTCAAACCTTGTTGAGGTAATTTTTATTTTTTTAATTTTTTAATTTTTTTAAGCACTCACTATCCTTAAATTTTGGGTCCGCCACTATACATATTGTACAATGGAATTACTTTAAATAATTGATCGGTTAACTACGCCTCATCGTAATATGATATGTAATTAATCGATCAATTAATTACGCTTCATCACAACAGATTTAATTTAAGTAGTTGGTCAAAATATTTAAATTTATTTTAAAATTACAAAATGTTATTTATCAAATAAATCTCATGTGCATGTTGCGTAATAGGATAATTTCAATTAATTAGTTAATAAATTACGCCTCATCGCAACATGATTACTTTAATTCATGAGAAAATATATTTTTTTCCCTCTGAACTTGTCCTCCAAACTCACTTTAACATTTAAACTTAATTTTCGTTTATTTACCCTCCTTAATATCTTTAAAGTGAATTATTTTCCCCCTGATGCTGATGTGACATTTAAAAAAAAAGCGCTTTTCAGATTTTTCTTCTTTTTTTCCCACTTATATATATATATATATTTATTTATTTAAAAGAAAATACTCCTTTCTTTTTCAATACCCCCACCCCCTTCACCTCTCATCCCCACCCCACACACCTACACCCCACACCCTATACCATTTTATTCTCCAATACATCAACAAACAACAACACCCATTTTCTACAACAATTAATTCTTCCATTAACAACCTCAAACACATCCTCCAACAACACTTTCCTCCATTTTTTTTTATTTTTCTCCATTAATACATTCCAACAAAGAAATTGAAGACATTAAATTGCTTCATTAATTCAGTTCGAAGAATAACAAAATTGAAAGAAATTTTTGTAACTTTTATTTTTAAAGTTCATTGTTCCTTCTCTATTCTTTATTTATGTTTACATCTCTTCAAGGGTGAATTTGGTGGTTGAAAACTTGAGAAAGTTTGATTGAAGGTTGAAATAGTGTTTAATGGAGAAAAAATTTTAATTTGATATTTTTGTGATTGTTCTCTAATGGTCTTAATTAAGGAAAATGAAAAAAAAAAAAACTGGAGGTGGGGATGAGGGTTGGCTGGAAAAAGAGAAAGAAATAGAGGGGGCGGGGGCGGGTGGTTTGAAGAAGAAGAAAAATGAGGGGTGGGGGTGGAGGAAAATTGAAATTGAGGTAGGGTGGATTTGATAGAGGAGGAGAGCTAGTGGGGGGAGGGGGGGCGGCGGGGGAGGGGGACATAAAGAGGGGAGAGGTGGGCAGGATGGGGTGGGGGTGTGAAGAAGAAAGAAAATAGGGATGGGGGTACACTTTGTATTTAATATATAGAGAGAAGACATCTTTTCCCCCTGAACTTGTCGTCACAACTCACTTTAGCACTTAAACTTAACTTCCGTTTATTTACCCCTTAACAACTTTCAGATGAATTAAATTTCCCTTATAGCTGACGTGACAAAAAAAAAAGCTAGTGAATTTTTTTTTAAAAAGACCACTTTATTGCTATTTTTATTATTATTATTATTATTATTATTATTATTATACATACATACATACACACACACAAATATATATATATATATATATAAACATTAAAATAAAAATGTCTTCTTCATCACTCCCCTTCCCTATCCCCACGCCCACGCCCACCCCACCCCCAACACTCTATTTCTTCATCTTCTTCATACGTAATTCACTTCCTATCAAGTCCTAATTAATCCAAAATTTTATTTTTCGACAATCAAAAAGGGTTCAAGATTGATGAACAAGTTTGATTCTTGGCCAAAAATTTCATGTCATGCGAATATCATCTATACCATTTTCAAATTTCGGACTGTTTATGTCATTTCTGTAGACATTTTTGAGTTAGAAATTGAAAATTTAGGAGTTTTGAAATTTTGGGTTTTGGTTAATGTGAAAGAATTTGGATTTGAGATTTTGTGTGTTGATGTGTTTTTGTGATCATGTACTTGTATTTAGTTTATTGATGGATTTGCTCAAGCTAATTCAAGTTAATTTTGCATTTGATGAAGAAAAAAATTCATTGAAAAATTTTGTGGTAATGGTGAAAGAAATAGAAAAAGTGGTGCTTTTATTTGAAGAAGAAGAAGAAGGAAGAAGGGGAGGGGACGGGAGCTGTAGTCTAATGAAGAAGTGGAAGGAATTGGGGTGGGGGCTGTGAAAGAACGAAGGGGGTGGGGATTGTGAAAAAGAAGAGAGAAGGGGGGTGGGGTCTATTTTATTTATATAAAATATATTTTTTTATAAAAAATATAATCTTTTAAATATATATATATAATATTATTATATTAAAATAATATATATTATTATTAATAATAAAAATATAATATATATATATTATATTATTATTATATATATATATATATAAAAAGTTAGTGTGTGGGATTATTAAAAAAAAAAAATCTTACGTGGCAAATGACATGCACCGATTTGGCAATGATGTGGCGTGCGTGTAGCGCACTCTCCGTCGTGAGAATGGTATTCAGTTTTAAGCGCACTCTCCGTCGTGAGAATGGTATTCAGTTTTAAGGGGTGAAAATAATTCACTTTAAAGATGTTAAGGGGGGTAAATAAACGGAAATTAAGTTTAAGTGATAAAGTGAGTTGTGGCGACAAGTTCGGGGGGAAAAAATGTCTTTTCTCTAATATATATAAATATACATACATATATATAAATATAAATAAATATATTTATAAATATATATTTATATAAATAAAATAGTATATATATTTGTTATTTTTTTTTTAAAAAAAATATATAAAAATAATGTGGGAGGGATTACTTTTTTTTTTAAATAGTAATTTCTTGCGCGACAATGACGTGGCTCCAACGTGGCATTGATGTGTAAGCGAGTGTAAAACACTCTCCGGTGTGAGAGTGATATTCAATTTTGAGGGGTGAAAATAATTCACTTTAAAGATGTTAAGGGGGGTAAATAAACCAAAGTTAAGTTTAAATGCTAAAGTGAGTTTGAAGGACAAGTTCAGGGGGGGAAAATGTCGTTTCTCTTAATTCATCAGTCAAAAATATTTTAACAAATGCAATATTCAATGTTACTATAATTAATTTGTCAATTAATTCCGCCTCATCGCAATAAAATTACTTTAATTAATTGATAGCAGATGAGAATATACTGAATATGTTGTTGTTGTATTGAGATAAATGCATAAAATTAAAGGCAATAAAATATTTCATGTGATTAACTTAACTATCTAAAATAACGAATGAAAAATATAAAAAAGAGTTTTAAAATCTAAGCTAAAAATATATAAAAATTTCATTGAAAGTTTAGATGTTCAATTAAATCAAAGTTTAATTGACGTGTTTAAATAAAATGTCATCAAACTATGGTAACTGTTTTAATCTTGGTAAACAAAATTAGCTTGTATTAGAATGACAATGGTGTGGTGTGGGTGCGGCGTGGGGTGCGGTGCAGATTTTTTTTAAATCCGTAAATTTTAAAATCGCATCACATCATACTGCATCATCTTTAAATCCGTATAAACCTGTTCCACATTCATACCTGCGCATACCCGCATTTCACCATCCCATATTTTTCTTTTTTTTCTTTTTTTGAAAAATTCGTAACTTCATTGAAAATCATAATATTTTCAAATCTACAACTAGAAAATAATAACAACTAATTTCTATTATATCACTTTTCACTAATACATTGTCAAAAAGTATCATGCGTACAAGTAATGATCAACTATCATATTTTTTAAAAAATTAATAGTGATATTAAAAAAGTTATAAAATTATTTATTTGTAGTGTTATACATGTCATTTTGAGTATCATAAAATTTTAAGTAAAGAATACATATAATTTTAGGTATATTCATGAGAATAATACTAATTTTTAGTTTTTTTTTTTAAATTTAAATCTGCATACACCGATAATCCACACTGCACCACCCGCACCATTTAAAAAAAATTAATTTAATCCGCACCGTATCTGCACTGCATCACATAACTTAAAATCTACACCACCTTGCATAGCTTAAAACCTACCCCATCCCGTACTCGTACCATTTCATTGCCATCCTTAGCTTGTATCACTGATGGAAGGTGATAGTTATCCTATGAAATTAGTTAAGATGTTTGTGAGTTGATCTAGACTGATTATTAAAAATAAAAATAAAATTGTATATGGGAGGTGTTGTGGCCTGTGGGTCAACCGTGGCATTTGATATATTGGTGAGGTTTTCGCTCCATAGTCCACACCTTACTCGCCCCCTCTCTCCCTTTCCCTATATTGCTCTCTCTGTAGTAAATTTCAGTGCTGTGCTGAAGAGAGAGAGAGAAGAGGGATTGAAAACCGCCTATTTATACCTGTTGTTTTCTCTTCATTCACACACACATTTGTTTCTCTCTTTCTTCACTCACCATTTGCAACCAATGCTTGCTTAACCCACACACCTTTGTACAATCATCCTAACCCTAGTCTCTTCTTACAAAATTCTCATCTAACTCTTCACAATTTCACTCTTCTCCCGCTTTGCTCCCCGATCGGTAACCTCTTTTTGCGATGCATTTTAGTTTGTATTATTTTTGTCTCTCTCTATATATGTAGTGTTCGTTTACGGTATGTTCTGCCGATTACTGGTTTACTACTGCATTTTGCTTTTAGAATTTCTAGCTATGTGTTTTTGCTAGTTTGCTTAAATTGCATGCGTGAAGTTTCTCTAGATTAACTGTGGTGTTAAAATGAAGCTGAACCGTAGTTATGTACAGGTAGAAGACAAGTAAAGGACATATCTCTTAGATGTTATGATTCGCCAATCGGTAACAAGCTCACTCGTAAAGTTAAAACGTCTAACTGAGCTTTCAGGACAAGTTTAGAGGAGCATATTTAAGTATCTTAGAGAAATTTCAAATTCAATTTGAGCAAACTAACGAACACGAGAAGCCTGTAATGGAAATGCATGCAGCAATAATTTAAGAATCAACACGAACTATTTTTCACAGATGAAATTAACACAACTTAAAATACATCTTAGCGGACAGAGTTACCTAGTAACTGACACCGGTGGGAAGTGTTAGGTATCCTGTAGAATTAGTCAAGCCACACACATCATCAAAATAAAACAAATAAAAATGCATCAGATAATCAATTATTAATTAGAAAGTGGAGAATTTCAACAAACCTAATCTTATTTGGACTGGAATTAATACCCCCTTACCGAAAAAATCCCGGACATATGTTGTAAAGTGTTGTACACGTGACGAATGTGTATAACACCGCTTAACCTTTTTCCCCGTCTTCTTCGTTTAATCTCCTTTCTTTCTTATAATCGAGAGGTTCCACCAGAGCACATTTTTCCAACAAAGTAAAGACATAAGAGTTGAACAACAAGTTTATGCAAAGATTAATGCCTAGTGAAGGACAACTTATGTAGAAATTACTTTTCCGTTGGAAGTTCACATTTCCTGCCATAGATAGTTTGGTATTTCCTATACGGGCATATTTTCGACAGTGTTATTTGTTTTTTTTTTTTCATTTCTAGTCGTTTCCTGCCTTTCGTCCTCTTTTCAGTTTCTGCCAGAGCTTTGTTGAGAGCAATGAAGATTGCTATGGCAAAAAGCTGAGATGAAATTTTGTTGTTGAAACAAAATGAAAGGAATTTGTGTCAGTTGGGGTTTAAGAGGGAAGTGGGAGTGGTTGGGGGAGTGGTCTTTTTGGTTCTCTTCTACATGATGTGTAATTTAATGGATCAATTTTTATTGTCTTAATTTTTTTAACAATAATATAACTAATTTTTTTTTTTCTATTGTTGATGACCATAAAGAATGGTGAAGCATTCTAAGTTGACTGGCAAAAGGTTGTGGGGTGGAGGAGTTGGAGGAGAAACGGGTATGAAGGTGGTGAAAACGATGAAAGAGAAAGAGGGAAAAAGAAAAGAAAAGAAAAGAAAGAAAAAGGAACAAACCAAAAAAGAAAACCTTAAAATGGAGATGTTCAATATAGAGTGTATAAGATTGTATGACAACCTATTAGACAATGACACGTGGACAAGTTAGTTTTAAACGTCAATTTTCATTTCACGCGCTTTCAAGGTGTACACACCTTTTCCAAGTCACTTCTTAAGGGGGTATAAATTATACTTCGAGCGAGATTTGGGGGTAAAAGGATGTACGTAAAGTTAAAATGGGTAACTGAGTTTTGGGGGCAAGTTGAGGGTGCAATATGTATTTTCCCTTAAGATTACAACAACATACCCAGTGTAATCCCACAAGTGATAATTGATTGTTTTAGTTTGTATTAATCTCATCTTTAAAAATAGTTTCTTTTGGGTGTCGTGGTTATTCTGATATTCTCGCTGCATTTCCTTTACATGCTTTGCCGGATGTCTCCTAAGATAATTTCCTCAAATTCTATCACTGAATTTGTCTAGCTTACTTAATTGAGCTATTGAAATCAGGCGCAGTCAAGTACAGTTAAAATAAGTAAATGTATCGTTCAGATGTAATGCTTCAGCAATCAGTAACAAGCTTTGTTAAATTTCTCCATTTTATATTTCTCATTTATTTTTGCTATTTATCCTACTTCCTGTTCCAGTTCAGTAGCCTTATTTATTTGCCAGAATCTTATAGAGTTACAATACGGATCTTTTTGAATTTTCCATTTTTTTCTTGTTCCTTAAATGGATAGTGCAATGAGACAATGACAATATTTTTTTAATCAAGTTTTCTCAATTAATTTCTCCGTGGTTATTCCAGACATTTAATTGAGATCCAATAGCAACGGTTTTTGCAGCAGTACTTGTTAGTTTATCTTAAACCATTATATCTTCTTGGCTGCTGAATAAGCCAGGCGAGTGGCTGCAGCCATTTATTGCCTGATTGGTATGAGCAGTGCTAGATAGTAGTATCTGAACTCTTGCATGACAAATTTCTTACCTATTCCTATGTTTATTGGCATTATTAATGATTAAATTTGCGGTTGCTTTACATTGTTAAATAGGTCACAATTGGTTATATATCCTGTTCAAAGTAAATATTGATCCTATACAGCTGTAGTAAACTTGAAATTTGTCTGTCTTAACTTTTGAACTCATTGACTGAACGTGTTTTCATCTCCTTGTAGACTATTTACTTGCTCTTTCAGAACACATCATTGATAAATTTGGTGCCTTCTGTATATTTCAGGTTTTATTGCATTTTGGCAAGAACCGGCCGGTTGATCTTAGGTGCAGATCGTTACTATTCAGTTCATTTCAGGTCTCTTACTCAGTTATGGCCAGTGAAACGAATACAGGTCTTTCAAACGGTAACGGCAATGCTCATTCTACTCCACAACGGACTTACCAGGTTGTGGTTGCTGCAACTCGAAATATGGGTATTGGTAAGGAGGGGAAGTTACCTTGGAGACTGCCTTCAGATCTCAAGTTCTTCAAGGGTATCACTGGGGTGACGTCAGATCCTACAAAAAAGAATGCTGTTGTTATGGGAAGAAAGACTTGGGAAAGTATTCCTATTGAACATCGCCCTCTTCCTGGCCGCCTCAATGTCGTTCTCACACGTTCAGGGAGTTTTGATATTGCTACAGCAGAAAATGTTGTCATCTGTGGAAGTTTAGGCTCTGCTTTGCAACTATTGGCAGCCTCGCCTTATTGTCTATCTATTGAGAATGTGTTTGTTATAGGTGGCGGCGAGATTTTCAGGTCAGCTTTCTCACTGCTCCCTTTTTTAGCTAGCCTTTAATGCTATTTTTTCAACAATTAATCTTCTTGATGCAGAGCTTCCCTAAATGCTCATGGGTGCGATGCGATCCATATCACTGAAATTGAGACTGATATTGAATGCGATACTTTTACTCCTGCTATTGACACCTCGGTGTTTCAACCCTGGTACTCATCATTTCCAGTGGTTGAGAACAAGATCCGCTATTCTTTTACCACTTATGTTCGTGTGAAGAATTCCGGAGTAGAAACTGTTAATCAGGCAAATAATGAGATTCCTGAGAATGGTTTAGGCTCTTCTAGTATTGAGGTTAAATCATTTTCATTCTTGCCTAAAATGATATTTGAGAAACATGAAGAACACATGTATCTGAGTTTGGTTGAAGAGATCATTTCGAATGGCATACTAAAGGATGACAGGACAGGCACTGGTACTTTGTCGAAGTTTGGTTGCCAGGTAATGAGAAGTACAGATGCAGTCCAGTATTGTCTTTTTCAAAAAAGATAAAGCCTCGTTTGTATGTTTTTTTCTCTCTTCTTTTGTTTTGGGTGTGTTTGAAGAAGTGATTATGTCAAGTAGTTGAGTTGGGAGAAGTGAGTACTGGAAGTAAAATTGGTAGGAGAAGGGTTTACATTTGATCACAATGTGAATAATGAAAAGGGAAGGAAAGGTGAAGCTTTGCATATAACCTTATTTTAGCCTGCAGAATAATATCAAACAAATTCCTCTCCTTTTGTTTTCCCTGTTTATATGTACCGGTAGTTTGATGCCTGTTTGATGTATCTGCTGCCATAACGCTGTGATGTTTTACTGTCGCTGCAGATGAGATTCAATCTACGCAGATCTTTTCCCCTTCTTACAACAAAGGTATTGTGTTATATATTGGTTTGTAGATAATGTGCTTTTGATTTAACCCACATACAATTCTCCTACTACTACAATGTGAACCACAAGCACAGATCATTTGTCTTATTTCGTTTATTATTTTGGGTTTCAGAAAGTCTTCTGGAGAGGTGTCGTTGAAGAACTCTTGTGGTTCATCAGTGGATCAACAAGTGCAAAGGTTTCATTCTGTTCCTCAGTGATTGTATAATTTGGGTTCTGTTTCCTTGTCACTAATGCTTTGTGCAATTTGTTATGGCATTTTGGAGATTGTTACTATTTTCTTTTAGTGATTTCTGGTGATTTAGCTTAAATAACTAAGATGTTTTAGTTTAGGTCCTACAAGAGAAGGGCATTCGTATTTGGGATGGCAATGCATCCAGAGATTATCTGGATAGGTAAGATCTTCTCTCGCTTCTTGCTAGTTGCTATCAAATCTATTAAATGTTGGACCATCTAAACTTTGGTATTCCATTTCAGTATTGGCTTGAGGGATAGGGAGGAGGGTGATTTGGGACCAGTATATGGGTTTCAGTGGAGACATTTTGGCGCTAGGTCAGTGTTTGAACTTACTCATCTGACATACAGTTGGTCAAAACTCTAGAGTTCTGTGTTAACTTGTTCCATTGGACCTGCGATGTACAGGTACATTGACATGCATACTGACTACAGTGGCCAAGGGTTTGACCAATTGGCTGATGTTATCAACAAAGTTAAAAACAATCCAGATGACAGACGTATCATTCTTTCAGCGTGGAATCCTTCTGATCTTAAACTGATGGCACTCCCACCTTGTCACATGTTTGCTCAAGTTAGTATTATCTTGATTTTTTTTGTAGAGAGCTTATTGTTTATCTAGTTAACTTCTCTTTCATCTTGTGGTTGTAGTTTTATGTAGCCAATGGGGAGCTATCTTGTCAGATGTATCAGCGATCTGCCGATATGGGTTTGGGAGTGCCATTTAACATTGCATCTTATGCCTTGCTGACATGCATGATAGCTCATGTTTCTGGTATGCTGTCAGGATATGGCTATTTTCTCATGCGCATTATGTAATAACTAGCAAATTTCCTCCCTGCTTAAAGGCATGATTGTAAATTGTAGACAAGAATTCTGACTAAGCAAAAAAAATATTGCAAAAACTCATGTTCTTGGTGGGGAATGTGAAAATGGAACTTTGCCTTTCTCATGGGGCTCAATCCTTGTCCTTTATGAGAAAACCCTATGCTTTCATATTTCTGGCTAAGTTTCTATGTAGTACTGCTTGACGATATGGCCAATTACTTTGCATGTGCATTGTTAAAAACATATCTAACTTCAAAGAATTTGGAACTTTGGAATCGCAAGTTTCCATGTATATTGGTATTGGAAAAATCTTTTGATGGTCATTCGCTGATCATTCTACATCCAGCCCACTTCAGTTCTTTTTGTTTTACGATTCCCCTCGTGATTTTTGCTCTACCTTTTCTTTGCAGATCTTGTTCCTGGTGATTTTGTTCATGTCATAGGAGATGCTCATGTTTATCGCAATCATGTCAGACCTTTGCAAGACCAGCTTCAGAAGTTGCCTAGACCTTTCCCAGTAAGTAATGGAATACTCATTTTTTGCTGTTATAATCTCTCCCCCCCCCCCCCTCTAACTTATGTTGGTTCTGAATGTGTGCAGGTGCTGAAGATCAATCCGCAGAAAAAGGATATAGATTCCTTTGTTGCTGCTGACTTTAATCTTATTGGTTATGATCCTCACCAGAAAATAGAAATGAAAATGGCAATTTGAAGTTCCATGGAGTTAGTCCTGGAATTCCTCTGCTCTTGCGATATGTTGCTCATACTTTGAGGCAAGTGATGGCACTACTTATTTTCTCTTTTCTTCTCTCTCTGATTCCCGCATGACCTAATTTTCACTGTTCAGGGTTTAGATAAAAGAATCTGATTTTGACGTTAAGTTTTTCTAGTTTTTTTTTTTTCAAACAAAATTATGTGAAATTTCCTGAAGGCATTGTCTCAGATCCATTGCTTGAAATTCTGAGTGTAAGAGAAGTATGATGCCCAAACTTACCCATTTTACTTTTCTTGGTAAGTGTTGCCTTTAGGAAAAGGGGGAGCACTAGTTGATGGTTGTGGAAGCTTTTGTTTATTACTGTTGCAACCCTCGTCTTTATGATGCCAAGTCAAATACCTGATAAATTACTGGAGTTTATTGGGCACTTCTAAAGGTGTACCTCTGGCTCCAGTACCCCTGTCAACCACTAGAATACCTACCGCTCGGTCATAGGTTGTAGTAGTAAATGAAACCTGCTGTTGAGCTACTTGAGCTCGTTAAGGCCTACGTCAATCAGCTTTTTCTGGCAGAGTTTTGGTATGCCCTACTCAAGAGGGAGATGAGCCTGTCTGTTTTCGCTTGTTGTTTAATATTCATCTACTCTAGAAGGCTTTTTTTGTTGAATGGAAGGCATATCTTCAATATCTGTTATTATCCAGTGATGCATGATTTTAATCTGATAGCTCCGAGGTACATGTGTCTATTAGAAACTGCCTTTAGAGGAAGCACAAATCTCCTTTACAAATAGAGGGCAGATTTTATGTATCAGCATTGTTTTACCAATGATGTGTGAAATATATTTCCTTCACTGTCACGGTTTCTTGCTGATGTGCAGGTGTCAGAATGCTTCTTAATATCTTGTTATATGCTTAGGTATCTTCTGAAAATACTGTTCTTGATAATGTCCCTTTGCCTACGATTACATGCTCTGATGATTAATGACAATGGTGCTGAAACCAGCTAGGCACAGGATCTCATCGAGACCTGATTAGGGTGGGATACTGTATTGTCAAGGCCCATTGAAAATATATAGAACTGTGCTTTTTATTTTTATTTGTGTAATATTGGCATGTGATGAGCTTAAATGGAGTGGCATGGTCAGAGAGGATTCATCTAGCCGACCCCAACTTTTTTGGGATTGCATAGTAGTAGTTGTTGTTTCTAACCTCTGCAGTTTTCCCTTTCTGAAAATATTTTCCAATATTGTGGCTTGGACTCTTATGTACTCTCTTCCACCTTTGGGGTTTCTGGAATCTATCCATCTATAACTATGCTTTCAATTTTTAATATTTTATGGTGTTTATTTCTTTTTTTCTTATTGAAGTGGTCGATGCTTTGTTTTTCTTTCGTAACGGAGAGCTGGTATTGATGTTGTTTGTACAATTTTGCAGGTAGGACAGCTGAGGATGTCTGAGGAGTTATTCTATAGTTGGAATCTTCATTATTATAGTTGTGGAGAAAATGTTTATTAAGTATTAGGATCTGTTAATCCTTTAGCCTCAAATGGATTCGTGGTTGCTGAAGTGATTTAGAGTACAATAACTTTCCTTTTGTCTCAAAACTTACCTATTTGGCTTTACCTATGACAATACCCTTGCTCTTATGCGGTTTAAATCTTTTTGTTGATGTATTGCTTAAGTATTTGCTAATTTATTTGTGTATCATTTCATGCTTTTGGTTTAGCTCTATGTTGTTCGGACTCTTGAAAAATGTCATGAGTGCGTATTGGATTCTCCAAAAGAAATGTATTTTGGAGAATCTGACACGTGTGGCGCATTGAACGTGAAGAGTGCACAACTTGTGTTTAGCTCCATCTGTGTCTGAGTAGATACTGAAGAGAGCAGGAGATTTGTATATTGCTACTAAGATAATTTTATTCTAATCAAATAGTGGTTCTGGGATGGGGTGGAGGTTGCTAAGATGAACTCATGGAATGCCAGTGCTCTTTAAAATTTGTGTAATTCCTAAAAACGGAAATATTCATTGTGAAGGTCTATTTTTTCCAACAATTCGCCCCGTGACTATAAAATCCCAACGTTTACTTATTTATACGCTACTAAGGATTACAATCGCTCTTCAAAATGATGGAACGACTCACCTTCAAGCAATTCAAAGATTTCGCTAAAACGGTGTATTACAATCTGCTAGTTATAATAGTTCATAAACTCAAAATGGGCTCTAAAACCATGGTGATTGTTGACATAATACGTTGTCGCTTTGTCAGGATAATGATACTAATACACCTCTCTATCGCCTTTTACTTGCTTTTATTTTTGTCTCGACTTAGCTGTCTTTGTTTTTTTTTTTTTAAGTAATTATTCTCATCGTTTTTACTTGTCAAATTTTGAATTGAAATATTCATTAAAAAATAATTAATAACATAATTATTTTATCAAAATATTTTCATTAAAAGATATTTTATATCGTGTATAAAAATTAATTTGAAGAAAAAATAATTAAGATAGAATATTTTATATTGTGCATTAAAATTATTTTGAAAAAAAAGTAATCAATGATATGGATAAAATAAGAAAAAAAGGTGTTGGAAAAGTAGGTAACAAAATAAAAGAAGTAAATGGATGGAGAATAGGAGTAGTTATTTTGACTTCAACGAATATAAATAGTAAACAAAAGTGAGAAGAGGGGATGAATTGAGAAAGGTGAGAATAGAATCGGAATTGGGGATCTCTAATTTAGGGATGGGGATCAGATTCATATTAATGGTGAATAAGCAAGGACAAACTCGTCTTGCACAGTATTACGAATACCTCACTCTTGAAGAAAGACGTGCCCTTGAGGGTGAAATTGTCCGCAAATGCCTTGCCCGCAACGAACAACAGGTATACATATATATATATATATATATATGCCCACTATTCTTATATGTGTGTTCTGATTCTGAGTTTCTAACAGTGTTCATTTGTGGAGCATCGTAACTACAAAATTGTCTATAGGCGATATGCCTCCCTCTTTTTCCTTGTTGGAGTTGATAATGATGAAGTAAGTCTTATACTATACTCTCTCACTCTCATCATCTACTCCTTTTCGATTACCAGTCAGTCAATTTCATTTGTCCTTTGTTTACTTGATTTACCGTATACTGTATAGTTAGTTTGAGAGATTGGTTGAGAGTCTGAGCTCTCAGGTTTGAATCCCAGCAGAGACAAAAAAACACTAGGTGATTCTTCCCATCTGTCCTATCCTTGGTAGACACTAGACAAAATTACGTGATATTTGTTGTTGTTGGGAGGTAGCAAGTATCCCGTGGTTAGTTGAGGTGTGTAAAAGCTGGCGCGGACACCATTGTTATCAAAAACAAAATATAATATATAGGAAGGTGGAGACTAAGAAGGTGGAATATGCGAAGTTGGTGGAGAGCAGGGATGATGAGGAGAAGCAGACAAACAGGGAGGAGTATAAGTTAGCTAGGAAGGAGGCTAAGTTAGCGGTTACGGCAGCTAAGACAACAACTTTAGAGAGTTTCTATGCGGCTTTAGAGGAGAAAGAAGGGGATAAGAAGTTATATAGGCTTGCTAAGATTAGGGTGCGGAGGGCTCGTGATCTGGACAAGTGAAGTGTATCAACGGGGAGGATGATAAAGTGTTGGTTGAGGATGCCTTTATTAGGAGGAGGTGGCAGTCCTATTTTCACAGACTTTTGAACGATGACGGGATCAAAGGCTTTGTGCTGGGGACTTGGAGAACTCAGAGAGGTGTCGCGATTATGGTTATTGTAAGCGTATCAAGGTGGAGGAGGTCAGGGGTGTGATTCGGCGGATGCGTAGGGGGCGACTGGGCCAGACGAGATTCCGGTAGATTCTTGGAAGAGCACGGGTGGGAAAGGTTTGGTATGGTTGACGAGGTTGTTTAACATCATTTTTAGGGCGGCAAAGATGCTCGAAGCTTGGATATGGAGTATGATGATTCCATTATTTAATACAACGGTATTAAATTATTGAGTCATACCATGAAGGTTTGGGAGAGGGTGGTAGAGTTGAGGCTGAGGAGGATCATGACCATTTTCGTTTGGTTTCATGCCAGGTCGCTTGACTACGGAGGCCATTCACCTTGTGAGGAGATTAGTGGACCAGTTTAGAGAGAGAAAGAAGGACTTGCACATGGTGTTCATCAATCTTGAGAAAATGTATGACAAAGTTCCTATGGAGATTTTGTGGAGGTGCTGGGAGGCTAGAGGGGTGCCTGTGGCATGCACTAGGTCAATCCAGGATATGTACGATGATGCGAAGACTTGTGTGAGGACGGTAGGAGGAGATTCAGAGCACTTTCCTGTTTTGACAGGGTTGCACCAGGGATAGACTCTTAGCACGTTTTTATTTGCCTTGGTGATGGATGTTTTGACGTGGCATATTTAAGGGGAGGTACTTTGGTGTATGTTATTTGCCGATGATGTTGTATTGATTGACGAAACTCATGTTGAAGTTAATGATAAGTTGGAGGTTTGGAGACAGACTCTTGAGTCTAAAGGTTTTAGGTTGAGCAGGACCAAAACGGAGTACTTGGAATGTAAGTTTAGTGATTTGTCACATGAGGATGACGTGGTTGTGGAGTTGGATTCTCAGGCCATTCAGAAGAGGGAGATTTTCAAGTATCTTGGGTCTATGATTCCGGGGAATGGTAAGATTGACGAGGATGTCTTGCACCGTATTGGTGTAGCGTAGTTAAAATGGCGCCCGCCTCAGGAGTCTTGTGTGATAAGAAGGTGCCTCCAAAGCTTAAAGGTAAGTTCTACAAAGTGACAGTTCGACCGGCTATGTTGTATGGAGCGGAGTGTTGGCCAATTAAGAATTCCGACATCCAAAAGTTGAAGATGGCGGAGATGAGGATGTTGCGGACAGTTGTGGTGGATGTGTGGACTTACCAGGAGAGATAAGGTGAGAAATAAGATTTATTTGGGAGAAGGTGGGAGTGACTTTGGTAGAGGACAAGATGTGAGGAGTGAGGTTGCGTTGGTTCGAGCATGTGATGAGGAGGGACGCGGATGCTCTAGTTTGGAGGTGTGAGAGGCAGGCGGGGTAGAGGTAGGCCAAAAAAATATTGGAGGGAGGTGATTAGGCAGGACATGAGGCAATTACAGCTTACAGAAGACATGATCCTTGATAGGAAGGCGTGGAGGACGCGGACTAGGGTAGAGGGCTAGTAGGTAGGAATACGTTTGTAATAGTAGGAAAGAGTGCTCTGTTTGTATAGGTACTTGTAGTGTCTTGTAGTCTCTTGTTCATAGTGTTTTGGTGTTGTCTATGATTTTGCATAGCAAGTTTATAATATTACTTTGTGGGTGTCTTGTTTCCTTTGCGGTGTGCCACCCCTTGTTTGTTGTTTGCTTTTATGTTTTTTATATTTGTTATCTGTCCTGAGCCGGGGGTTTATTGGAAACAGTCTCTCTACTTCATCTGAGGTAGCGGTATGAACTGCATAGAACTCGGAACCAAAATGAGCCACAAAATTTAAAAAATGACCAAAATAGGTCACCTATTTAAAAAGTTACCAAAATAGGCTAAACGTAATAATTTATTACGTTTTTCACTTTTTTGTTAACGGTTAACTAACGGAGTTGACTTTTATAAAAACGTAAGAAATTCTTACGTTCTGTCAGAAAAACACGTGAAACGTAAGAATTTCTTACGTTTTACACGTTGGTCGAGAAAAAAAAAAATAGTGAGTTGTCTAATTAGTAATAAATACACTTTTCAGAAAATTGTGCTACAACGTAAGTACACTTTTCTTTAAAAACTTAAGGTGGTCCCCACCCCCACTTTTTATGTCATTGACATGCAATATAGAGTGCGTTCGAATTAAATTATTTTTAAGTGTTGATAATTTGTTTGTCACTTTTTATGCTCTTTGACTAATTCCCCTTCAATTAATAAGGCTTACTATCCAATAAAGTTAATTTGGCCTTAAGTTATTAATTGACACAATTTCGTTCACCAAATTGGCAAGGTTATATAAAATATATTGTGAGCAAGAATTATAATTATAATAACACATGATTATTTTAAAAATTATTTTATGAGACAATGAGATTACCTGAATAGATGAAATATGTGAATAGATGAAGACAAAAAATATAAATTTTATTTATCGATATTAGACTCAATTAAAAAAACAATCTAAGTTAAAATGTTTTTGAAGACAACCAACTTGAATTGGCGTAACAATTATTATGGTCAACATGAAATTTTTTTAAAAAGATTTTAAGGTAAAGAAACTCTAGAAATATACAAAATTGTTTCAAAATAGAGTTTGAACCCCACAAATTCAAATTGATATATATATATATTGAAAATGATGTGATCAGTGTGGGGACCACCATCTTAGAGTGATGGTAAATGAAAATGATGGATAGTAAAGTCCTGAAAGTGTAAGACGTAATTAAAACTTACGTTGTGTCAAAGAAAAGTGTACAACGTAAGTTTTACTTACGTTGTAACACAATTTTCTGAAAAGTGCATTTATTACTGATTAGACAACTCACTGCCTTTTTTTTCCTCAACCATCGTGTAAAACGTAAGAAATTCTTATGTTTTACGTGTTTTTTTGACACAACGTAAGAATTTCTTACGTTTTACAAATAAATGTGTGAAACGTAAGAAATTCTTACGTTTTTATAGAAGTTAACTCTGTTAGTTGACCGTTAACAAAAAAGTAGAAAACGTAATAAATTATTACGTTTAGCCTATTTTGGTCACTTTTTTAATTTCATGGCTCATTTTGGTTTCGAGTTCGCATGCACTCTACCTCCCCGGACCCCACTTTGTGGGAATACACAAGGTATGTTGTTGTTGTTGTTAGTTAGAGGAATATCTTAAATTTAAGTGAAGTTACTTGGTATGCTATCTATCTATTATGGAGCGTAAGTCTTGAATTCCACAATACAATTTGGTTGTTCTTTTCTTATAGCTCCAAAATATTTGTTATTACAGAGGTGTTGCCCCATAATGTGAACTGGGACTTATTTGTTGTGTCTTAGGTTGGGGCACTGTTATGTTGGTCATAAAAAAAACTCCTAGATAATTGTGATTTAGCTTTCTCTCTCTTCTGCAAGCTACATGGCCAACTTTTATGGCGACTCTGCGTTAGGAAACATAGTTTCTTCTCAATAATTTGTCAATGATTGATTAGAAACTTAGTCTTTAAGCAGTTGGCTTCCACGTAGCTACAACTGTAAAGGATAGTCATTACAAGGACAGCTCACGACTTTAAGGTCTCAAAAAGGTCCAGAGTATGTTTGTCAAATGATGGAAAATAGAAGATTTCCGTGCAGAGTTTGTTGTACTTTGAAATACACTAAATACAGAAGGTAAAACAACACTTTGCTATACAAGGGGAAAATATATCAAAAACCATCATTACAGAGGACACGTGTTTCAGATGAAAAGGCCTTTATTAAAAAGTGTTGGGCTGGCTATGGATCAAAAGGAGGTAGCGGATCATAAAGCTAATGGGTGGGATAGGACTAGTTTTATTTACCGAAGCCCACCTTTTTTATCCTAAACAACTATTTGGGACGGTATTTACAAAGATAGATCTTGCTGCTAGTTAAGATTGATAGCGTATTGAGAGACGACTTCTAATTTAGTAGATGAAGATCGACCTAATTCTCTATCTTTCCTAGCGTTGGTGGATAGATTTACCTGGTATTGGTATTTGTTGCTGGTGGGAGGTGACAAGTATCCCGTGGATTTAGTCGAGGCGGGCGAAAGTTGGTCTGAACATCACAATTATAACTAAAAGAAAGATCAACCTAATTCTATTATGAAAGGCACGAGCATGGAAGGAGATGATTTTGTAGATGCAGTAACAAATATAGAAGTAGGAAAAACACAATTTGACTCTGACAATCTATGACCAGAGATGCAACTTATGGATTGTACGATTGGAGAGTCATGGAATATTGAGGATGCCGAGCCTTTAAATCCTCTATCCCCTCCCTATTTATTATTGCTATGGAAGTATTGAATAATATGCTTCCAACAGCTCTGCAGAATAACTGGATCAGGATTTTCAAGGTTAACGAGGAAGCAAAGAGATATTTCACCTATTCAGACCAAACAAATGAGGATGTTAAGAGTAAAATTAACAATTTTTGAGGGGATGTCAGGGCTCTACATTAACCGGAGAAAAAAACTAAAGTTGCCCAGTTAATGAATCTCAGCAGATTCAGCAACTTGTTGGTATTCTTGGAGGAAAATAGGGGCTTTACTGTCTATTCTTGGGGGGTAAAAGTAGGTCCATTGATATATTTGGATGGGGTTCGATAGAGATGTGAAAAGAGGCTCGAGGTGGAAAACCCCATTCTTTTCTTTAGGAGAGAAGCCTAGTGCTTATTAACAGTTTATTATTGGAGGAGGGCCCCTGAAAAACAGCAGTAACTACTCTCTGTGGTGTAAGCGTTTGAAAGGCTATTAGAACTTTTGGTAAAATTTTAGCAACAAAATCAGCTATAAAGTGGGAAAATGGGCAGAACATATCCTTTTGGAAAGTAATTGGGTGGGACAAGGTCCTTAGAAGACGATGTATCATGACGTCTTCACTTATAACTTAGCAACAGAAGGCGACCATCAATGAAGTTTGGGCTGCTCAAGGGTGAAATCTCAGTTATACGAGATTCCTAAATGATTGGGAGATTTGAATTGCAGACTTCTACAATACAGTGGATCAATTCACAGGGGTTAATCAGAATGATGTCAAGGTTTGGCATAGCTCAGAAAGGTTCTGTCAAAACTTCTTATCAGGTGCCTAATCATACTATTATACCTGAATTTTGGCCCTGGAAGCACATATGGTAAGTAGAAATTCCCTATAAAGTGGCACGTTTTATTTATGTAATAATAATTAGAAGGGCCTGCGCAACACAAGATGATCTGATGAAAAGAGGTAAACAACGTTGCTCAAAATGTCACCTATGTGGAAGAGGCCGAAACTAACAGTCAATTGTTCTTACTTAATAAACTGACTAGACAACTTTAGGACATATTTCTAGGCTCTAGCATTAGCAGGAATACACTAAGTTATGCCAAACAATACCAAGGAAATGTTGTCATGCTAGAACAAACGGATAAGACCTTCAAGTCAGAAAAATAGAGGAATTCGGTACCTGCATGCATATGGTGGATTGTATTGGAAAAAAGGTACTCAGGATGTTTCACAGACAGCTAGGCAACTCATTTCAGAAGATAAGGATGAGCTGCTTGCTGCTGTTCCACTTCTGATGTAAGCAGGAATACTACAAAGAAGACAAAGAAGCTATACTAGATGTTCTATGATCTTTGTAAGAAAGAAATTTATTGATATTTGGATCATGCCCCTGTAATTATGGCCAGCACGACCTTTTTCTGCTTTTGAATATATAAAATTTGTTACCATCTCAAGGTAAAAATTATCTGCTGTGTCTTGTTAGTAAAACCTTTATGTTCATAATCATGTATCATCTGTTTTACTGCAGCTGTGTCACCCCTAACCAGGGTTGGTCTTTTTTACTTCATACATGGGAGGTCTATTGGGACAAAAGTTTGTTCATATGCTGTCTCATAGCTAGCTTATATTATTGTTTGGTTTGCCTTTTCATCATTTATCTCCTCTTGTATTTGGCAGAATGAACTAGCTATTTTGGAATTCATTCACCTCTTAGTTGAAACTATGGATCGTCATTTTGGCAATGTGGTAAGCTTGTGAATTAAATTGATCCTTTTTCGGAAGTCCATATGTTTTACTATGTTTACTGATTTTCTAATAATTCAATAGTGCGAGCTAGATATCATGTTTCATCTTGAGAAAGCGCACTTCATGCTGGAGGAGATGGTAATGAATGGGTGTATTGTTGAGACGAGCAAGGCGAATATTCTGACTCCAATTCAACTAATGGACAAAGCATCATAAGTAATTCACTCTTACGCACAAAGCATTATGAGTTTATGGTGAACCATTTGTTTCGTGAAGTGCTCCTTCTTTGGTTTGTATGAAGAAAGCAATCATTATTTCCGTTACAACGCTAAACATCTCTTTTGACAATATATATATATATATATATATAAGGAGGATCGAGTGCTTTGGTTATTTTACTTGTTGGACATGGAGTTTTTGATAGTATGCTGCTGGTTGATGCTATCTAATTTTGAATGAATCCTACTGTATATTTGTTTTACGTACTTGATTTTTTATATGTTTTACTTGAGTCGAGGGTTTAGCAGAAACAATCTTTATACCTTCTTAAGATAGGGCTAAGGCTGGCGTACATATCACCCACTTGTGGAGTCTTCTTTCAACTGCAGCATGTTTTTCACATCCTTCCCAGAAGACACCAAAATTCAGAGTGAGAAACAGTGGGTTTGGTGAAAAGAAAAAGAAAAGAATAGTAGTTGTGGGTGGAGTTCATTTACAATTCAAAAGTTGCAAGATTTTTTTGGACGAACATCACCAGAGATGGTGGAATTCTTTTAAGTAAAATTATTTAACCTCCAAAAAGCTTACTGTATTTTGTTAAAGTGAAAGTCAGATGTGTTATTATGAAAGTTTTGTTCGAAAATAAAGCAACATAAGCCACCATGACAAGTAGACTAAAAATGGAAACAAAAACTGAATTGAAACATTCCTATTCCTTTTGGGAATCAAAAAATCCCAATCTGCCGGTCTCTGTAGGATATTCAAAACCCTAATCCTATAATATTATGGATTGCAATAAAACTATAAAAAGGACTCCTCCCTCTTTCAACTTAGTCAATTCATACTCTAGCAACTCTAGAAAACATGCGTGCCGCCTTGGACACTGATGTGATTGTTAGATGTACACAATCGCGCTGTGGTGGCACGCGTCTAAAAGCAAATTTGTGCAAATTTGATGACAATCATATCGTACATTGCACTACTGGTTTTCCAATTATGGTTGATTTGATTGTAAAGCGTTCATCAGGCGGCTCAACTTGTACAAATTATATCTATGATCATAGAGCTGTACAAAACTTTTGGATTCCTTACGATTGTCTCCTATTAGATGATGATGCATCCAACATTATAGCAAAAATAATATTTTTAATGAATGTTCCCATCTCTTTAGAATTGAACAAGCAAAGTATAAGTTATAGTGATAATAAGACCACCACTACAACATTGACAAACAAGGACACGTTGATTTCCAAGATACTGAATTTTGCTAGGACCATGAAGGATTTTCCATCTAATGAACTTTGGTACATGAGTTTGGTGATTACAAAGGTTACTTATGTACCCCACGTGGATTTCATTAAGATGTATGACATGGTAGGAGAGTATTATAATTTGAATACATGGAAAAGAACTCAAGAAGTGTTGGATTCACGTATTGCTGCGTTTGAACTACTACAGAAGAAAATTGGAATGAAGAAGATGAGATTTCAAGCTAGTGAATTTGAGGATTCTAATTTATTAGATACATGTTCTATTTGTCAAGATGAATTCTTACATGGTCGTATAGTTTCTTGTATTAAGGATTGTTCTCATGTCTACCATGATATTTGCATTTTGGAGTGGCTTTTGAGGAATCGAACTTGTCCTTATTGTCGATCCAAGTTGGCATAGAAAGTCTAATCATACGTTAATTTTTGTTATGCAATTTTGTTTCATCCTTACAGATGTATTTGCTTTACATAAAAGTTTTTTTTTTATATGTTTTATTTTAAACGAAGCTCTATTGGAAATAATCTCCCTACCTTCTTAAGGTAGGAATAAGACCACGTCACATCACCCTATCCAAACTCCACTTATGGAATTGAACGAAAGCTTACCCCCAGCCAAGGTAGGGAGTTGCTTCCGTAGAAAAGCAAGAAAATGCGCTCGAGCAGAAGGACTCACGCTCAGTGATTTAGAAAGACTGAAGAGTAGTCACAGCTGGCAGCGATCCCAGTCCTACCTGGCGTGAGCCATAAGAGAAGAAATTTGTGTGTTGCTGTTCATTTAATCAACCATATATAGATTCTATAAAATGAAACTATTTTACCAACCAAACCTAAGTATTTTACTAATCTCTATATAAACCTGACTCTTGGAGTCTTGTTTCAACTGCAACAAGTTTTTCACATCCTTCCCAAGAGACACAAAAAGTCAAAGTGGGTTGGTGAAAAAGAAAGAAAGAAAAAAAGAGGCATAGTACTAATTGTGGAGTACATTTAACAATTCAAAAGTTTCAAGATATTTTAGGACGAACACCACCAGAGATAGTGGAACTCTTATAAAGTTTATGTAAAATTATTTAACCCCAAAAAGATTTGAGAAAAATAGAACAATAGACATGTGTAATGGAAAGCTACAATCTACCATTTTAAAAAAAAAAAAAAAAGAATAAGAAAAGATATTTTCTTACTAGAAAACTAAGTAATGAAAAGAAATATATGGTGTCAAGTTAGATGAAAAAGTAAGAAAATACAGTAGTACTATTTTTTCTCTAAACGAATAGCATGATAGATATTAGATAACTTTATTAACACCAAGAATCAAGCAGAATAAAGTATAAATATATAGACCCACTTTATTGATCGATAAATAACACGATTGAGTGCGGTAAGTACTAATGTATGGTTTTAATTTGTGAAAAATAAAAGTTAATAAAAGAAAAAGGAGTGATATGAAGAGATTGAAGTAATTTTCTGGAAGGATCAGTTCCATACAAGTGTGGTCTCAACAAGTCAATTTACAGATCTACTTTTGCATATTTCTCTTTATGCTTTTGTTTAAATTTTTAAAATTCCATTACTCAAAATCACTACTTACAGTAGCTCAAAAGCATCTGATTTTTTAGAACCATCAAATCTAGAATACATTCCTCTATTGTCCACAAAATATTCTTTTTGATAAATTTTATGCAAACAAAGTATAGAGTATCAGTGATGGGAATATAGCATTATGCTTTTTCATAGTTCAAATAGTCCATGTGTTTTTATTTCTACCGAGGGTATATTCGTATTGGAGTCCCAACTTATACAAATTCACGACGCTTAAGAATGAGTATTAAATAAAAACGACTCTTACTGAGATTTTTTTATTTTACTTTTTTTGCTTTGAAAATTTAAATTCGATATTTCTAATTAATCAGAAGTGAAGAATTACGAACCTTCGATGGTTTAAAAAAATAGTATGTGAATGCACGAAAATGACGGGACATTCTCCTCTGCCCACAATTCCACACGTAAATATTTCTTATCTTTTTCAAATATATTCTTGGAATTAATTTAGTAAGCCCACATGACACTTCATCAGATTCTTTTTTTTAAGAAAGAATTTCTTTTTTTTATTATTTTTTAAAATTATTGTTACGTTAAAAAACTTATATTCCCGGACCAAATTAAACTACATGCTTTCATATTAGATTAATTAGTTCATATTAGGTTTACGGCACTTCTGATTATAATTACGATAGCAAATTCAGTATTGCAAATGCTTCCTTTAATTTTTTGTTATATCGTTATTGTTGCAAACTTGCAATAATTATTATCGGTATATATATTTTATTCTAGAATTAGAATCTTACAATTTTAAACCACATCTACGCAGCCGGTGTATACATTAACTAATATTCTTTACTATGGTTAAGTAATTAAATTAAAACAAAAATATATATGTTAATTGATCATTATTAAGTACCATAAACTCTAAATTTAAACACGTGACATGCATGTATTGATCACCGGAATGCAAGTAAGTTTTAACTCATCCAATTCGTGATACAATACAAGAATTAGTTATACCTAAATAAAACAATACAACAAAAAAATCGTCCTTCCGCAAAGCCCTTTTCAAAAAATTATATTAAGTAGGTCAAGTTTAAAATCAAAACTAAAAATTCAGTAATATTTATCCAAAGATTTAAACCAAACACAAATAAGAAGGAAAAACGGTAAGATAATTTACACACCAAACGTAAGTTTATGATTCAAAATATTAACAAAGATATATCTAAGGCAAAGTTACATTTGCATAAACCTCTCAATAGCTTTTATCAGCAGCATGGAGGACGACCTAAGAACTAGGGTATATACTACTACTATATGTATACCTTTTTTTTTTTTTTTTTGTTTAACATACGTCGTAAAATCAGCCATTGATGCGCTGTCTACGGGAAGAGAGCAATAACTAGTACACGAACATTATAACATGAACATGAACTAATAAATAGCTATTATGATTTATAAGACACAACAGCTTCAAACTCTTCTTCTCTCAAAAATCTTTGTTGTCTTGCAATGAAATTCTCAACAGTTTTCCTGAATTCTTCATTGCTCATCTCGTCCTCCGGATACGAGGTTGTTGTCATCGTCG
Organism: Capsicum annuum; assembly: GCF_002878395.1. NCBI lineage: Eukaryota > Viridiplantae > Streptophyta > Magnoliopsida > Solanales > Solanaceae > Capsicum > Capsicum annuum. The sequence goes on from NC_061118.1 coordinate 170,330,339, forward strand.
TCGTTGGTTTTACGTTTTCAGTGTATCTTACTGTAGCCGATCGCATCAAACTTTTTCTGGGATGTTTTTTCTCATCACTGGACAAATATAAAGAGTTGTCCGAATGGCTGCGAGGAATTTTCTTTGTTACTTGTCTTTCTACATGAGTACTCTGTTTCCTCTGTTTCTTGCTCTGTTCGCAATAAGCTTTTTCTACATGAATACTCTGTTTCCTCTGTTTTTTGATCTGTTCAAAATAGGCTTTTTCTACAAGAATACTCTGTTTTTCGATCTGTTCACAACAAACCTCTTTGTTCGTCGAACATTTTTGCTTGTACTCATCGTACAAATCGATTTTAACGTTGTTTGTGGTGTCGGACGACTGTCCTGATTTCAAGAAGAGGATGATGACAATAACGTTTCCAAGAACAAAGACGAATCGAGGACTAATGAGGGTGACACCAACTCCCTTGAAATAGTCTGTCGATAGCTTGATACCGAGTGGCAATTGAGTGGAGAATCTCGAGATTATAACGAAAAATATGCAGAATTCGATGAATCGGAACAACGTTGTAACTCTTTGACGCTTTTTGTACCTTAGCATAGCGTTTGCTTTCTCCACTTTGATGTTGTGGATATTTAAGGATTCCATTTTTTCTTTAACTTTTCCTACTAAGAGAAGAGAGTTTGGTGTTTTCTAAGATATGATGTTTGTTAAGAGGAAAGTGTGGTAGTGAGGAGTAAGTCCTCCTTTGTTCTTATTAATTATGCATGTTATGTTTGTTTTTAGATTGTGGGGATAATTTAGAGGCAATGCTGGAGTATATATAGGCTGTTTGAAGTATGTATTCTTTATTATTTCTTTGCTTTGTATACCCCACCCCCTTTTGCTTTAGGCATATTACAAACTTAGTAGCTTAAATTAATCTGAACTTGTGCCGAGCTAAGGTGAGTAAATATGGGACCTCCATAATTAGGGAGGCCTAGGCGATTGTCTCAGTGGCCTAATGGACGAGACACTTCTGATGTAATATATTGTTGATGTAGGAATTTGGGCTTGGGCGGCCTAAATAATTTGAGTTTGCGGTACGAAATTCTTCATTTCTAGACAGTTTAGATTAATAGTTGAAATAGATTCTTTTTATGTTTTCACTTGATTACTATTAGTTTCACGGTAGAAACAACAGTTCCAATAGTGATCTTTTTTAGCCCAAGTGACTCTCATCGTCAACACTTTTACTTTGTTACTTAGGTAACTTATTCGGTTTATGTCTAAAGAATAATAATTATATTGCTTGTGATATATCAATACGTAACAGTATCTTATTCCATTGCCTCTCTGTAGTTGAGCATAGCAACTCTATTGCTGGTTTCTAAGACATACTGTTTGGTACAAGTGGATATAATAATTTCGAATATCGTATAAGCATTTTCCAACTCAATTATTTGGATAAGGGAATCATTCTTGCTTCTAATCTTACACATAAAGATATGGGCCATAATGTTGTTTCCATTTAAAATCAAGAAACATAATACTATTTTTCCTTGTTTGGTTAATTGAAAGTTTTGAAAAATCTATCTTTTCATGTTTGATTAATTAAGAGTATAATTTAAAAATTAAAAAAATGACTTGTTTAACCAAAGTGATTTCCTCCCACCGTCTCAACCATCCACTGCACTACCAAACCTCACCGGCCACCCCCACCTCCAGATTGCCCCCACCCTCCCGCTCCCCGCATCAACACCCATCACCTTACTCCATCCATCCTCATAGTTTTGTCTTACAAATGTTTTTAAGATAAATTTTTTTTTACTTGCATATCAAACACAAGAAATTAAATAAGAAATTACTTATTTTTCTGTATTTCGATTTCTAAACGTATTCATAATTAAAAAAGACAACGAATGTGAAAGTCCCATGTGGATTATTATCCTATATTACTAATGTTTTGCACTAATGTGCATGGATTAGACATAGAATCCTTTATCTAAATATTATCACAATTCATACCAAATTAAAAATAGTAGAAGATGTGACTGGTACCGATAATCTGGGATGGAACTTTTACTAATGCGATTTTATTTGATACTTGTTATTTTTTGCTGTGGTCAAAAGTCGAAAAGGAAGTTTATATCGATAATTTTTTTGTCCTTCACCCTGTACCTTATTAGCTATTTTCCAATAAAGCTTAATTAGGTACATTGTAGGAATAAATAATTAAGAGGTGTAGAAATTAATTACAAAATTAAAGTAAATTAAGAAAGTACCATTATATGTCTTATTTTAACTGTTTAGGAAAAAAGAAAATGATTGGAACAATTTATGTAAAAAGATTATTTCATATACTAAGGCTGTAAACTTATCCATTAGTTGAGAACTGAATTTGAACACTATAGTACTAGATTTTCGTTCCATTATTTGGCTACTTTGCTAGGTTAACCTTCTTTTTAAAAATAAAAAAGAGCTGATTCGGCACTTTATTTTGGACACATTCAATTTAATAATATATGAATTGTAGTTAATGTATTTCCAAGTGGCAAACTTGTATCCAAGTGTACGCATTTTATTGGAAGTCCCGCCCTTCCTTCCAAACTAAGAAATTGTCATTTGCCCACACAAGGGTCTTCGTATTTTTATTTTTTTTTCATTATCAAATTTCACAAGAAAAAAAAAATACACTCCTTTCGTTTCATTTTATGTAGTACCCTTAATTTGATACGGTATTTTTGTTTTAAAAAAAAAAAGTAAATTTAAAACTAGAATAAATAAAAGTTATAAAGCTAAATTATATTTTGATTAAAGTAAATTGATATTTTTTTTGAGTCATATTAAAATGAAAAGAATGCCAGAATGAGACAAAATGATGGTGGGCTCTTACTTGTCGGACTAATTTTACGTGGCAATTTAATAATAAAAGATCGTTTTGTTCTTTTAGTTTATAAAAGACCTTCCAAAGAAAGTCATTTAACAAATAAAAATTAGCACCGCTCAAAAATATTGTCTTGCATGTCAAATCAAATAATTTTAATTTTATGCATTACGAATTAAAGTAAGAATGTGCAATACTACAATGATTAAGTGATTGAAATGTATTCGCAAGAAAAATATATCTTATATTTATTGAGGTAAGATGAATAACAAGTGTTGAAAAAATAATTCCATTGAACAGTTTCAACTTTTATAAAGCAAAAAAAAAAAAAAAAAAAAGAGTGAAAGACCCTATTAATTCATTTTTTTTAATTTTTTAGAAAATAAAAACTCCCGTAATTCCTACTTCTACGTCTCTCTACTAGTTTCTCGATCTGTTTTTACTTATTCATGTTTAACTTGACGCATATTCTTTGTTCACTTTTACTTGTCACTAATTCTTTATTTGTATTTCTATCTTTACTTGTCATTTTTAACACATCAAGAAAAGACAACTTGTTTTTTCTTCTTTTACCTCAATATTAATTATTTTTTCTCCAAATTAATTTTAATACACAATATAATCATCATTTAATAGGATTATTATGGTAAAATAATTATATTATTAATTATTTTTTTTAATGGATATATCAAGTTAAAATGTGATAAGTAAAAATGAATGAAATGAGTACTTAAAAAATAGAATTATTTTTTGATTTTTTAATTGAATATGTAAAGTTAAATATTATTTTTAAATTCTAACAAGTAAAAGTAAACGGGGGCGGAGTACATGGTCTAAATCATTGAGCTTGGACCCCATATCCAATTTTGGTTTTGTTAGTTATTTCCTTTGCTTTAGTAATTGTCGAAAAATTTTAATATACATTTCATACGGCATGTGATAGTTGTATGAGACATTTATTATTTTGATAAATGGACATTTTTGGCCCCACCTGTCAGGCAGTTTTTTATCCCCTTTCCTTTTTACTGTATTTTAACTTTTTAATTTGACAATTTATTTTTTCTCTTCTTTTGGGTTCTCTTTCTTTATAATTATCTTTTTCTTTCAATTTTTTTTCCGTGCTTGTGATACTACACAAATCAAATTTATGTAATACTGGCTATATTTTATATACTTGTCTCACTGTTTTTTTGTTATTTTTTAAAAAATATATTTTTTATTTTTATTAATTTTTTAATTTTCATTTTTTACATGACACATGTAAAATCACAAAGATTAAAAAGATATTTTGATTCATTCTACATATTTTAAATTTAAGATTAAAAAATTTAAAAATCTTCTTTACTTTCTTAAAAACTTTGTTCCACAACAAAAATCACTCAAACATATTAAACATAGAGAATATTATTGATTTATTTCCATAAATTAAATATACGAACGACCACTAAACTTATAATAATTGACCGTCAGAGTCACTCAACTTTGTTTAGTTAACTTTCATTGTTATTTTAGCTCGAACAATACTTTTTAGTGTCATTTAATGATGTGTCAACTCTAATTTTTAGAGAAAAAAATTAAAATATTAAAATCAATATTTAAATTTATTTAGGACCGAACCCATTTTAAATTTGATCCAATTCTTAACCCAACCCCGCTTAAAATAATTTTGCTACACAAAAGATGCATTTAACAATTAAAAAAAATATATATATATGATTGTTCTTCATATTTGATATTTTTGAAGTTGAAAATAGAGTTAGAGTTGTATTTGACAATAGTATATGAAAATAGGGTATTTTTAAAGTTAAAAAAAATATAAAAAAAAAAATTAAAAATAAGTTTTTAAAAATTTAGATTTTTGTAAAAATTGGGTTGTTTTTTGAAAATGAATTTAGATTTAAAAAGTAAAAAATATATATAAAAAGTGAATCTAAAAATAGTAAAAACACCTTTTGAGGTGTTTTTAAAAAATTTAAATATTATAAAAATATATTTTAAAATATTTATGGCCAAACAAATGTTCTGAAATGAAATAAAAAATATATTTCAACATATTATAAATAATATTCATGGTAATAACGCATACTTAGTATTGGGAGCACGGGATAAGTGAAAATGAAAGAAAATTCTAGGAGGAAGAAAAAAACATTGGCCTGACAGGTGGGGCCCAAGAAGTCCATTTATCAAAATATGAGATACTCATACAATGGTAAAAAATTTCAGTAATTGTCTCCTCAATATGTTTATGAAAAGAAATTAATCATTGAACCTTACAACGTTTAGTTAGTTACTACAATCTTTTTGATAAAAAAAGCTTTAATTTGCTCCTCAACCCCTCTGCCATCTCCCCCGCCCTTTAAAGAGGGAGGTGGGCCGTGGGGGTCAATTTTACTGAATGATTGATCTCTCTAGGCTCCATTTGCTTTCTTTTTTAGTTGTTTCCTTTTCTATGAAGGACACAATTTGCTTAATTATTTATTATAGTAAAAACTGTTCGATGGATTAGTGGGAAACATCCTACCTTCTGAAGATCTATCAATTAATGCTAATGTTTGCACTTTGCACCCTTAAAAAAAAATCATAATCTAACAACGTTGTAAAGTTTTAGTGTTCATGTGTTAGTAAATTACAACTCGTTGTTTAAGAGATTTCTACACTTGAACAACAATATTAATTTTCCTAATTTGATTTCTCAAGTGTAGAAACAAAGTACTCCCTTCGTTCCATTTTACTCGTCTCAAATTTCCTAATTTGATTTCTTATTTTACTTGTCATTTTTCATTAATCAAGACAAGACAATTCTTTTTTTTTTCTTTTTTACCTTTAGCATTAATTGTTATTTTTTCAAATTAAAATATAAACCTCATTTAATAGTAGTAATATGATAAAGTAATCATGTTATTAATTATTTTTCTTAATTAATGTGCAATGTTAAATTGGACGAGTGAAATAGGACGAAGAAAGTATAAAGAAATAGGACTAGTGTGCTTTTAAACATTACAAATCATATTACAAGTGGACGGACAAATCTAATATTCCATACAAATTTATCTTTGCTATTTAATTTACATATGTCTTGTCAACATTTTTTCTTTTTCACTGATACGACAGGTGAAAGTAACTCTTGTTCCCTCAAGAATCTTTGTTGTCTTGCGATAAATGCTTCAACAGTTGTCCTGAATTCTTCGTTGCTCATTTCATCCTCCATCGACTTTATATTGTCAGTGTGTATAACTTTCAAGCATCCCACTGTAGCCGACCGGACCAATTCTCTTCGAGGCTTCTCATCATGAGACAAACTAGTAAAGCTGTCTGAATGGCTGCGGTCGAGTTTCTTTTCTGCTAGTTGTTTCTGTCTCAGAATGCTCTGTTTCTTACTCTGTTCACAATAAGCTTTTTCTACATGAATACTCTGCTTTTCGATCTGTTCACAATAAACCTCTTTGTTCACCCAACATTTTTGTTTGTACTCATCGTACAAATCGATTTTAACGTTGTTCGTTGAATCAACTTTAGCAGACGACTGTCCTGATTTCAAGAAAAGGATGATAACAATCGCGTTTCCAAGAACAAAAGCGAATAGAGGACTAATGAGGGTGACACCAACTCCCTTGAAATAATCTGTCGACAGCTTGAAACCGAATGGAAATTGAGTGGAGAATCTTGACATTATAACCAAAAATATGCAGAATTCCATGAAACGGAACAACATTGTCATTCTTTGACGCCTTTTGTAGCTTAGCAAAGCCTTTGTTTTCTCTAATTTGATGTTTTGGTTCTTTAAGGAATATTCCATTTTCTTTTTTCAACTTGCCTAATAAATTGTTTCGGAAGAAGATGAAGATATAGACGTTGGATTTTAGAGGCAACGTTCCAGTTATTTATATATGGCAACACAAGTATAAAGTCTCTATTTATATATTTATTTCTTTTGATTTTTTTATTTTTTGCTTGAGGCATATTCGAAATGCAATAGATTTCTGTCCGATATGTCTGCTAAGGGAATAAGCCATATTTGATTTATACAAATAGTCACTTTTGTGGAAGAAGTCGGACACTTTTTCAAAGTTAGATCAGTATTCCAAAATCTAAAAGTGGCACATAGTGTTGATGAGTACAAAAATTAAAATTTGATAGTTAACAAGGCCACAAAAATGGCTACTTAATGAGGATATTAAAGCGCACCTCATCAAGAGGTTCTACATTATCAGGATGGTCAAACTAATTTAAATTTGTGTCTGTCAAACTAATTAAGAGGGTGACACACTCTTGCCAAGAGAAATTTCATATTTAGAATTCAAATTTTAAGATCTTTGATAAGCAGTGTATGTATTCCGACCATTCCGACTAAGAGATTGGTGATCTTTCCTTTATTTTCTTTCTCATTAATTTTGTTTTAATAGTTGAAATAGACTCTTGTAACACTTCTTCATTTCAATGTTTCTGTGTAGTTGGGTAGAGCAGCTCAATTGTTGGTTTTAAGTCATACTTTTTGATACAAGTGGATATAATAATTTCGAATATCGTATAAACATTTCCATCTCAATTATTTAAAAAGGAAATGATTCTTGGTTCTAATCAGATACATAAAGTGATGGACCCTAATGTTTAGTTTGTTTTCATTTTAATCACGGAACATAGTATTAAAAAGGCAACAAATGAGAAAGTCCAATATGGATTATCCAGTAATTCTGAAAGGACAGTTCGGTGCATTAAAATTTTCGCTGTGGTTCGAAAAAAGGTCAGATCATAAGGATCCATTGTATACAGTCTTATCCTATATTTCTGCAAGAGAGTACTATTTTCACGGCTAGAACTCGTAACCTCATCACATGACAACAACTTACCGATCCAATATGAACTATCCTATAATAATGTTTTGCACTAAATGGCCACTTGATGTCCTCGAAAAGATCCTTTATCTAAAAGATGACCAATAAGAGAGGAAAAACAGAAGAAAACTGTGACTGGAAATAATTTTGGATAAGACTTTTAGTAATGCAATGTGAAATATATGTATATCTAATGATCAACTGTAATAACTAACACCGCATTAAAATTTGATATAATGGTTGAGCTAAATTATCATATTTCTCAGTTATTGTTTGCGGTAGGAAGCTGGCCACAGAGTTTGCTCCAATGGCCAGAGGAGGGGGATCGAATCCGTGACCTCTTGCTTAACGGACATAACGCTGAACCACTATGCCAACTCTGGTGGTTAATATTGTTTCTGGCATCTATTTTTTTTTTTATTGCCCAAGGTATCCCCACAGCCAGCAGCCGTGAAATTAATCCTCCAATTGATTTTATTAGTGTATGTATTAACTGTCCAGCAAGGTTTAGGGAGAAAAAGTTATTGTTATAAAGTCAGAGGTGTGCATCGATTGGTTCGGTTCGATTTTATATACTACCGATTTGGTTTATCAGTTTTCAGTTTTTAAATATGTTAAGCCAATAACTAAACCAATAGGATATTTTTTATTGGTTTTCGGTTTATCGGTTTTTAGTCCTTAATGATTCGATTTTCGGTTTAACCGATAAGAAAATACTCATAAAATAGAAATAATAGTAACTAACATGAAAAAAACGAATCTTAGTTGCAACTAAAAATCTTATATGATGTATTTTAATTTACAAGAATCTTCAAGTTTGAACTAAATGCTGTTAGGAGAAATTAAGAGTCTGTAAAATTAAAGTCATAGGTTTGTTAATTTGTAGAAATTAAAGAGAAATATATAATAAGTTATATATATATATATATATATATATATATATTCTTATTGGTTATCAGTTTACTCAATAACCCAATAAGAAAAAATCGAACCGAACTAATAACCCAATAATTTTTTTTATAAAATCATTAAAAAACCGTTAACCCAATAACAATAAACCAATAACATTTTTATCGATTCGGTTTATCGGTCGGTTCGATTTTTACATGTATAAAGCTATGCATGAGATATATTTGTTGTGATTACTAGTTGATTTGTGGCGAATTGCAATTAAAAATTTTGATATCCAGTGATTTTAATGGCTTCTTTTTCTTGCTAATTACAACTTGAAGCCTCATTTGTTTATTCAATTCGCTTAAATAATACAGAAATTTTTCTAACTTGTACAGCTAGTAAAACTAAACTACGTTATATAGAATTTTATGCTGTCAATTTTTTAACAGATTAAACACAAAACGATCCCTTGGTGTTATCTTTTGAAATTTGTTAAGAGTAACTTTCATTCGTTAAACAACGACTTTTTTATTTGACACCATCGAGTCACTAAGACCAACTTTCATTTTTACTTGACGGATAGATTTTGCAGTTCCTTTTTATCTTTGCGCTCGAGGGTCAATCTCCAGCACTATACTATTTCTTCCAAAACAAAAATCAATAAAAACTTTTCTTTGGATAGGACGGGGGGCAGGGGGAAGTGATCAGTGATTTACAATAATATTGTCAAGTGACTTTTATTAATTGAAAGTATGAAAAGATTTATATATATAGGACAATGAGATGATAGTCTAAGATCCTGAAAGGCTGTAAGCTTATCCATTTAGTGGGAATAATTAACTTCCTGTTAATTGTTATATTGATACTATTTACTAAGAACTACATTTTGGTTCCATTATTTGGCTACTTTGTTGGGGTATCTTTTTGGTCCAATGAGCTACTTTGCACTTTGGATGCTTTCAATTCAATAATATTATGTGTTAGTTAGTAGCCGTTTCGCCGTGAAAACTAAAATTTTTTAAAGTTGGAGTTGAAGTTGGAGTTGGAGTTGTGTTTAACCATGTCTTTTCTTTAAAAAAAAAGGTTTTGACTTTTGAAAAAACTTTTTAAAATATAATTTTATGCCCCAACTTTTACAAACTATCAAAATCACCAAACTAAAATTTACCTACAACGGGAAAATAACACAATTAGTCATTTTTATAAAAATAATTACATATACATGATCATATTTAATGAATTTCAATTATGACATATATAATATTTACATTAATAGCCGTTTTCTCATATTTAAAAATTTTAAATATTGATGTTATATTAACGGACCATTACTTCCTATTTTTTAGGTAACAAATACTATCTTTCAAACAAATTTATTTTTTTAGGAATTTATATAATTTATTTCTTTTATTTTTCATTTCTAAAATATAGAAAATGATGATTTGTTATTAAATTTTAGGGTACCGCTAATTTATTTCTTTAATTTTCTTATACATGAAAGATTTTACTATGTGTGAATAAATTATTTCAATGTAAAACATACTTTGCATATTTATGGTATATTATACCATATACCATAAATATATAAATATGCTTAGTATGTTTCTTTATAATTTATGTATTTATATATGTGTGTTTATGCTATATACATGGTATAAACTTCATATATAACACACTTTGTATATTTATGTTATAAATATGCTTAGTATGTTTCTTAATACTTTGTATATTTATATATATATGTATATGGTATATACATGGTATAAACTTTTTATACTTTATGTATTTATATATGTGTGTATATGATATATACATGGTATAAATTTCATATATAACATACTTTGTATATTTCTGTTATAAATATAATACTTTATATGTTTATGGGTATAAATATAATATTTTGTGTATAAAGATACCAAGTATTATGACATATAAAGGTAGAAGTAGCAGTTTAAGGTATAAATTTGTTAAATTGGACATATTTTTTTATGAAAAATATGTTCATCAATTTATATTTTTAGCATATATATGGTATAAACTATTTATATCTGGATAGTATAATAAAGATGCACACAATATAATATATATATAATCAAATTAAAAATGAGAGTAATTTGTGGCAGTGGTAAACTAATCTGCTACAGCTTTATTAATTCCATAAATATAGAAAACGATTATCCATTATTAATTACATGACTATAATTCCTTAAACGTTCGTATCACAACAGAAAAATTATTATTATTATTATTATTATATTATAGTAATTAGGATTATTAACAGTAAAATAATGTCTTAAATAAGGAGAAAATTAAATAAGAGAGAAAATGAGATATATACTAATTAGGATAACATTAAGTTTGAAATTATAATTATCTTATTTTTTAAAACTGCTATATACGTAATATTGAAAAGGTAATGTTATAAGGAGAGTTTTATGTAAAAATTTTAAAGATTGGGTTATATGTAGTAATAATAATAAAAATTGAAATTAGAGTTGGAAAATTGTGAAAACATCAAAAGCCTATTTTTCCTTTTCAGAAAAAAAATCCGAAATTATTTTTTGAACTTTCATAGCCAAACACCAAAATTTCCAACTCCGAATTTTTTTTTCAGAAAAATGGGAAAAAAATTTATGGCCAAACGGGCCCCTAATGCATTTCCAAGTGGCAAACTTATATCCAAGTGTACTTATTTTATTGGAAATCCTCCTTCCTTACAAACTAAGAAATTGAATTACCTTTTTTTTTTCTGTTATAAATCCTCACACGAAAAATTATAGTACTACTTTTTGGTTATGGTGGGCTCATTATGGTTGATTTTACGTTACAATATAATAATTTGTTCTTTGGTTTTGAAAAGACTCTCCAAGAAAGCTAGCTACTTTTAAATATTACTCCATCCGTTTCATAATAAATGAATTATTAAATTTTGATAAATAGATTAAAGAAAAATATTAAAGATATAAATTTAACACAACTTTTCATTTTTATCCCCCAAAAAATAAAAAGCTGACTTTGTAATACCTTTTCAAAAGTTAATTGGTTGTCAAATCATAAGGGTAAATTTAGAAAAAAAAAAAATTAATGATTCACTTATTTTGAAACACCCTTAAATACCTCAACAATTCACTTATTTTAAAACGGAGGGAGTACCACTAGAAAATGTCGATGTTTTAGGACAAATTAAAGAAATTGACCTTATTTATTAGGAGTACAAAATAAAGCAATTATATATAATTGTTATACCCAATATTAATTTATTTTAGTCAATTTCAGAAAGAAGAAATTTTTTTATATATGTATTGATTTAATTCTAAATATTCTATTTATATTTAATAAGATAGTTTATATATGTGTGTGTGTGAGATTTATTATGGATCATAATTTTTAAAGCCTTTTTTCATTTTTAAATTCTATGCCAATAACACCATCATATAAATTAAAGCAGGTGAAATAATATTTTACCACGACTATTTTGGTTGATAAATCAAAAAAGAAAGTAAAAGACCCACTTATTTAGAGTATTTTTTTTTCTTCAGAAAAAAAAAAAACTCACATAATTCCTACTTTAAACATCTCACTGGTACGTGGTCTATATCATTGAACTTTGGACCCCAGACTTCACCTTTTTATTTGCTTTTTTTTAAAAAAAAAAAATTTCATTCGGTATTCGATACTCGCATTGGAGTTCGACTAATTCGGGTTCGTGCTGTGAAGGGCTCCATTTGGGGAAAACGCTCCCTACCAAGTATTTTTTCATACCAAGGACTCGAATCCGAGACCTCTGATTAAGAAAGGAGCAGCTTCATCCGCTGCACCACATCCATTAATAATACCTTTTTATTTGCTTTGCTACTGCTACCTTTGCTTTAGTAACTGTCTCTTCAATAATATATAGTAACATTCAAGGAAGTTAAATATTGATTTAATTATATATGATACTTCCTCAACTACTTATAAAATTGCCATTCATAATATTTGGACTTCGATACATCTAAATGGCAGCAACAAAATCATGAAAACATACTTTAGTTACTTTTAAAAATAAAAAAAAATTACAAATACATAACTGAGACTATTAACTAACGATATAGTCTTTTTTAAGAAATTAATCTTGAACCTTTTGAAGGTTAGTTTGTACAAATTGCTTTTTCTTTTTTTAAAAAAAAAGAAAAATAATTATTAAGAAATAATATTATAGTGTATACTTTTTGAATTTGGTAAAGTTGGGTGGGCCATGGGCCCATTGAATGGCCAATTCAGTGAATGATTGGGCCTGAGGGCGGCTTCAAAGTCACGCTCTCTACGTTCCTTTTAGTACTTTTTGAGAAAATTATTCTTTTTTCTCTTGCTTAATTATTCAAATAGTCACTCCACTTATTTTTATTTATCACATTTTAATTATCGAAATTCAATCTACATGACCTTTGACCATCATTTAGGATCTGTATTTTCATCATATTAATATGAGAATGATTACATTTTATAACATATTTCATATAGATTTCGAACATATAAAGTTGAAATTTAAAATACTAAATTAATCTACTTTATTTTAGCTTTAAAATTTAATTAAATTAACTTTTGTTAAATGAAGCATGGCAAGTAAAAAATGAATTCAACGAGTATCAAATTATTTGATGACAAGCGAAAGTTGTTTGAATGATAAGCATATCTCGCTTCCAACTCGAATTGTGAGTTCGAGCGCATAGAGATGGAAGCTCAAAGGGTTTAAAAAAACTGTCTGATGGATTAGTGAGAATCATGGAACACTTAGTAGAGTCTTAATCGAATCAAAGTTTTATATGGAATAAGAAGATACAAGACAAAAGGCAAGTTTAACTATAAAAATCTCTGTCTAAATGCAACTATAACTTTCTGTCTACGTCTCTAAGTGCAAACTTTAGGTTTCTAAAAGACGAAGAGAGAAAGATATAATCAATTAATTAAGACCTAGTTAGTTTATTAATTCCACTTAGATAAGGACGTCTTAAGAAAATTGAGCCGCCTTGCTCTTCAACTTTACCCAATTTCTTAGTAGTATTAATTATTTAATCCAACGACTTTACCTACTTTCGTCTAGCTTTTAGGCACGCATGGATCATTAGTTAACACGAGGATACTCATTCTTTGTGCTTCTTACTTACTTATGCCATGATGCTTATAAATTAATTACAAAAATTATTCTAACTTTTTTATTTTTTAGTGACTTAAACTCACAATCTTAAAATTAGGGGCGAAGGAGTGGTGATAAGCATGGGCACACTGTATATCACGTGGTTGATTGAGGCAGGGGCAGAGCTACAGTACCCTACAAGGACAGTAATTTTTATGTAGATTCTATATTTATACTACTAAATTCTGAATATTTGTATATAAAAATATAGTTCGAACCCATTAAAAAAGATAATCGCTTGGCCTAATGGTAGAAAGATCGTTGTTGAGGTCCTTCTTCCCACAAACTTTAAATCCTGACTCTGGATTGAGGGTTAAATTCCTTCTTAACAAAATCACATACTAAAAATATGGTTAAAAATGGCCAAAAGCCCTCCCAACCTTTACCCCAAATCTCAACTGCACACTTATACTTTGCAGGAGTCCTATGACCCCCCTGAACTATTTAAAAATGAAATATATGCCCGTCTAAAAACTCATGCCCAAATTTGTACAAGTAGGTGAGCTGCACGCGCCTATCAGCTTATGCCACGTAATATTGTTATTTTTTTGATATAAAAAATTATTTTTATCCTACTTTTTTCTTATTTTTTAATTATTTTTATTTTTTTTTAATTTTTATCTTATTCAATCCATGGAATCAAAACCATTTTTATTTTTATCCTACTTCAATCCATTGAATTAAAACCATTGCCAGCCAAACCTGCAATTACAGATGTCCAAGACACTACACTATCATCATCTAACTCATCAAAAACTTGCTTGCCTCTATCACATTCCCACATTTAGCATAAAGATCAAAAGGGCATTTGGAGAATGTACTTCAATTCACTCTTACATGAAGATTCAAAAAAAGATGATGACTTCATCTACCTTCAATTAACCCTCAATAAAATTTCACCCAAACAACTCACTATCCCTCATAAAATCACCCTCTCCCATTCCCTTCGATACTTCTCCAACATTTATCTCATCATTGCTAATAAACCCAAAAGATGCCACAACTAAAAATTTATTCTTGATACTAAAACAAACAATTTCAACAAATCCCACAACTCAAAATTCAATCTTGATGCAAAAACAGACAAAATCAAGAAACCCACAACTCAAAAATCAATCTTGATATTGAAACAGTGCAAAAAAAGCTTAAATATAAATATTGATTTTGAGATATACTATTGATTTCATGGTTTGAAATCGATTCACTAGATCCGGAATTCTCATGAGACATAATTTTTTGAACTAATTTTCACTTTTTATCAGAAATTACTCCAAGGACCACTTTAATCTTTTCAAATTTTTGAGAATTGTGAGATGAATATGTGTGTAATTGTTTATGGGGTTGGTGCCTATCACTTGTATGCTCATTTTAGAACTGGTTTGGTGGTCGGAAAAGCTTCACCGATGACTGTGGCTGTGAAGTCATTCTAACGGAAATACTTGAGATTATTTATCCTTCTTCATAAAAAGAAAAAATTAGTGGGTCTAAAAATGATAATTAAAAAAATAATGGTAAGAAAAACATTGAATTTGTGGTATAAATAAAAATGGAGATAAAAAAATAAAGATGGAGATGTGAAAGAGGAAGAGGAAGATGAAAATGATGAAAGAATGTGAAAATGGAGAGAAGGAGATGATAAAGGAATAAAGCAAATAAAGAAAAAAATAAAAAATGCATATATATATATATAAAAGAAATGTGAAAATAAAATTTTTATTTTTATTTTCGGTGCTCACTCTCTCAAGGAGAGTGAGATACACTCGCTATGTCACGTAAGTATTTAGAGAGATAATAATATTATTTTTAAATAGTTCAGGGTCATAGGACCCCGCAAAGTATAAGTGTGTAATTGAATTTTAGATAAAGATTGGAGGGGCTTTTGGCCGTTTTCTCTTGTAAATGCTGATCCTATTTAGTTAAATGAAAAACAATCTCTTTTTCTGATATTTGCTTTGTCATGAATCTTTGTTGCTTGTGGGAGCTCACGCCAATTGTTAACCATCTTACATTCTAGCTAGCATATGAAACTAAAGTAGCGAATTAGGAG
Organism: Capsicum annuum; assembly: GCF_002878395.1. Lineage (NCBI taxonomy): Eukaryota > Viridiplantae > Streptophyta > Magnoliopsida > Solanales > Solanaceae > Capsicum > Capsicum annuum. The sequence goes on from NC_061118.1 coordinate 170,346,137, forward strand.
TAACAAAATTAGCTCATGAAAATATGATTTGGGCAACTCATCTAAAATAATCATTCTACTTACGAACTCAACTGTTTTAAGCCGCTCCAATTCAATCCAACCCGATCAGTAATAATATAAGCAAAGTTTACAGAGGAGGGTGTGAGAGATTTTGAGGTGAGCTTGAATAATAGTATTGATACGATTATTGTGAATGCTGGATCTTTGTCCATAAACTTAAATTTGTTTTCTCAATTTTTTCCGTTCCAATCATCTATTGGGTGGCGCCAATTTAGGCCAAGGGTGATCAGGAACACACTCTACTCTGGAAAATTAAGTGGCTAGAGAGATTAAATGTTACAGTAGCTATTATGAGTATATATTTAACTTTCACGCCTTAGTACAACCCTTCACCAAATTCCTAGCTCCTCCGCTAACCTAATGTGCTAGTTAAACTCTCACATTTCTGCTAATATATCCGCATTTATCTCTTATGATGAAACAACATCTGAAAACTCTTGTTCCCTCAAAAATCTTTGTTGTCTTGCAATAAACGCTTCAACAGTTTTCCTGAATTCGTCACTGCTCATACCATCCTCGGGATACGAGGTTGTTGTTGTTGTCGTTGTCGTCCTCTCTGGTTTTACATTGTCAGTGTTTATAACTTTCAAGCATCCAACTGTAGCCGACCGGATCATTTTTTGTCTAGGATGTTTTTTCTCATCATGGGACAAACATAGAGAGTTGCCCGAATGGCTACGACGAATTGCCTTTTCTACTCGCCTTTCTGCCACAATGCTCTGTTTCCTCTGTTTCTTACTCTGTTCACAGTAGGCTTTTTCTGCCGGAATGCTCTGTTTACTCTGTTTCTTGCTCTGTTCACAATAAGCTTCTTCTACCAGAATGCTCTGTTTCTTGCCTTGTTCACAATAAACCTCTTTGTTCATCGAACACTTTTGCTTGTACTCATCGTACAAATCGATTTTAACGTTGTTTGTGGAGTCGTCTTTAGGAGACGAATGTCCTGATTTCAAGTAAAGGATGATAACAATTGCGTTTCCAAGGACAAAAACGAATAGAGGACTAATGAGGGTGACACCAATTCCCTTGAAATAATACTCTGTCGATAGCTTGAAACTGAGTGGCAATTGAGTGGAAAATCTTGAGATTATAACGAAAAATATGCAGAATTCCATGAAACGGAACAACATTGTCATTCTTTGACGCCTTTTGTACCTTTGTATAGCATTTGCTTTCTCTAATTTTATGTTTTGGAACTTTAAAGATTCCATTTCTTTTCACTTTCCTATAATAAAAACTAAAATTTGGTTCCAAGTGAAAGATGAGAGAAAAGTTTTTGGGTGGGTGAAGAAGTGAACCCTCCTTTGTTATTTTTATGTTTGGTTTGAAATTCTGAGGATTTTAGAGGTAACTTGGGAGTATATATAGGCTATGAAGTATGTAGTCCATCTCATATTGTTTTAATTGTTGAAATAGATGCTTGTCGTTTTCACTTTCTTTTCTTCAAGGGTACATTGAAAGAGTAATATTTTTTCCCAGCTACATGATTAACTCATGCGAATAAATTATATACTTCTTTTTGACTGTATGATATGGAACAATTACAGCTTACAGAGGATATGATCCTTGATAGGAAGGTGTGGAGGATGCGGATTAGGGTAGAGGGTTAGGGAGTGCTCCTTTGGGTCTGAAGTTTCTGGTTCGTAGTGTTGGGGTTGTAATTTTTGGGGTTAGTGGTGTTGACTTTTTTGCATTCCATACTAGTTTATTATGCACTTATCTTTTGTGTTTGTTATACTGTTAGTTTGTTTTGCGTACCATACTAGTTTGTATCCGCCTACTTTTTGTATTTGTTATATTATTATTGGCCCTAAGCCGGGATTTATCAGAAACAGTCTCTCTACTTCTTTTGAGATAGTGATATGGTCTGCGTACACTCTCTCCTCCCCATACTTCATTAGGTGGGAATACACTGGGTATGTTGTTGTTTTTTAGGGCATCTTTTTAAGTTAATCAATTATATTTGTCAAAAAGAAAATATGCACATTTGTGCATGTGTTTTTACTTTTGACAAATATTTATCTTTAAATAATAGCAATAAGAAGATATTGTTTGTTTTCCTTTTTTTATAAGTTTGGCGGTAAGTAAACTATTTATTCTTCTATTTTTGTGTATATTTGGTTAATTTAAGACGTGGTCGATGTTCACGTATAAATATGTTTTGATTTATCAATTGGGAGATTGTTTAGCTTATGTCTAGAATAATACAAGTGTTTTTTTTTGTATGTAACAGTATTTTATTTCAAATTTTCAGTTATTTCATTGTCCCTGTGTAGTTGGACAGACCAAACTCAATTACTGGTTTCAAGTGGATATAATAATTTCATTTCCAACTCGATTATTTGGATAAGAGAATGATTCTTTATTCTAGCCAGGCATATAGGATCATGAAATTCCTTTATGAATTATCCAATAATATTTTAATTTCTGTGTAGTAATAATGTACAGATACTTTCATACTTTGTAAAATCAGGCTAGAGCAACATGAGTATGCATTATAAGCATTGTAGTTTAGAAAAATAGATTATATAGCATGGTATAGTTGCTTTATATTATGTCTAAAAAATTTATACTTGAATGTAATATGTAAGTACCGATAAATCTTGGATGGAACTTATACCAATATATTGCAAAACATTAATATATAGTTCCAAACTATAAAAAAAGTGAGAACACGATTACAAGAGGAATTAAACTTTCACCGACAAATAAAAATTTAAGTAATCAACTAATTGAGCTGCTAAAATTTTAACTGGGACTGAATTTAAACACTCACTCAATAGTGAACTCCTATTACTTACCATATTGATACTGTATTTAAACACTCACTCAATAATGAACTCCTATTACTTGCCATATTATACTGTCTAGTGTTCACTTAGGGGTCGTTTGGTAGAGTGTATTAGAATAATGCAAAATATGGTGTATTAGTAATGCTTCTATTAGCAATACTGGTGTTAGTTATACTTGTATTTTTCTTATGCAGTGTTTGGTTCGATGTATTAAAAATAACATGAATTACATAATTTCAAAAAGATAATTTTTTTTTTACATAATACCCTCAATATATATGTTGGAAAGGATAGGAAAAATTTTCAAAAGATAATAGTGTCTTTTATCATTAAATTCATTGCATTACTAATGTCATGGATTTTGAGGTATTAGTAATACACAACTCAATACACAATATTAATGCAAGCATTAGTTATACATAAGGTGAAAAGATATACCAAACAAGGTACTACTAATACACATTAAATTAATGCATGCATTAACTTTTCAATATACTCTACTAAACAACCTCTTAGTACTAGTACATTTTTTGCTCCATTATTAGGTTGCTTTGTTACATATATATATATTTTTTTAATGAGCTTACTTGATACATCGACACGTTCAATAATAGATATGTTAGTTACCAACATGAGTTGTGGTGCAGTGGATGGGGTTGCTTCACCCTTAACCAGAGGTCGAGGGTTCGACCCTGGATATGGAGAAAACTCTGTTGGGAGCGCTGGTACCTTAATGGGCCCTGCAATGCACGATTTGACTTAGTCGGAGCTCTAATGCGAACACCAAACACTGGATGGGAAACAAAAAAAAATAGATGTGTTAGTTAATGTATTCATGAATGTAGATATTTTATTGGATGTCCCACCTCCTTCCTTACAAACTAAGAAATACTTTGCCACATATCGGTTTTCCTACTTTTCCCACCTACAAACTCACATGAAAAATATATAAAAACTTTCGATTATGGTAGGGCTCTTAATGGTCGGCCAGTTCAACTTTTTTTTTTTTTTTTTCTTTTGTTGTTGTTGTTTGTTTTAGTTCGAATCATTTAGATTTGCGTCAAAAAAAATTCATTTGAATAGAGTAGTAAATCAATTTCATTTTAAAGATGTAAGAATATTTACTTCTATATCAAAAATTTTAGTAGTAAGGTCAAGCAAAATTTTCCGGTATGATATTTTAAGACCGTGATAGAGACATCAGAGGGGCCAACATTTCGTTATAAAGCAACAGGAAGCAAAAGAAGCCACTTGTTTTTTTTTTTTGTTTTTTTTTTAATTTCTCAAAAAAGAAACCACACAATTCTCTGCATGGCCAAAATCATTGAGCTTGGACCCCATATCTTCACTTTTTTATTTTATTTGATTTTGTAATTTGTCTCCTAAATGTTAAAAGAATAAAAATTAGGGCAATCATGTGTGCTACAAATTTATCTTGCTACTTTCTAGATGATGGCAGTAGCTAGTTCAATAATGTTATAATGTGAACTCATAAAATTTGCCATCCATGCAATATGATCTGTTATAACCATTTATAAATTTAACAGAAAATAATAATCTTTAAAAAAAAATTATTGTAAAAATAAAGATTTGTTTTGCTCTTCCTTCGGTTTGCCTCCACGAACGCGCCACTTAGGAGCCCAACTCATATTCCAAAGATGCTACTTCAATTCAAGCGCAAGACTCCCCTTCTATTCCAAAGTATCAAAGTGGTTGCGGAAACGATACGCTTTGATTACTGGGAGGGCTTCCAAATAAAGGACTGCGAAACCAAATCTCTCCCATGCAACATAGATTTGGATAGATATAAACGGTGACAATGATAGCATTTAATTATGTCAAAACTGCAAAATGTGGTGATTAAGATAATTAGTTAATGAAATAATCGTGCCTGAAACTAAACTTGAACCTTATAAAGTATTAATAGTTTGTAGAAGCTGTTCAAAAAATTACGCTGGGTTAGTTAAAGTAGGTTGGGCCATGAGTCGTTGAGTGGGCCAGTTCGATGAATGATTGGGCTTGAGGGCGTCTTAAAAGCCCCAGTATCTGGGCTCTATTTGACTCCTTTTTTTTCCGTAAAAATTACATATATAACGACATGCTTACTGGTATTTACTAAAAATCCCAATTTTTACCAAAACCTCATAAAATCCCAACTTTTGGCCATTGATGATACATGTTTATTAACTTAGATACATACTACGGATACATATTTCAATTAAACTAACAAGCACTTTTAAAGGGATGTAACAGATAATGTAGCATTAAAACAACAATTAAGTTAACTAATTATGGTAAAAATCAAAATAAAATCTCATGATTTATGGTAATTAGTTTGTTATTCCAATATTCTAAATCAAAACTTTTCCATGATTTGTTTTGAAGTTTCAAAACTTCATACGGCTTCTTCAAAACAATCAATCGATCATTTTTTTTATTTGTTAATTTTATTTGTATATTCGAAATGAATATATCAGTGTTGTTGCATCATTACGGTGTTTGGGTTAACGAAATGAACTATGTTGGCTATAAGAGCGATGGAATCGTGATCAGCGAACATGTAGCCTACGAAAAACTGATTTCGAAAAATTGCCGAAGAACTAAAAATCGACAAAATCCAAAAAAAATTGAGGCTCGTTACAATTTCTATGCCAAAAAATCGTACAAGAAAAGGTATAATTTATTTTTTATGTATCAGTTGTTATTAATTATCTTTACGTTAATTCAATTTTGTATCTAACGTTTGGTTCATTATTGTTTTACAGTAATTTTTGTCCTTATGTTAATAAGGTCGAGATACATTTTTAATGCTAATGATACATTTTGCTCATCTTGTATCTGAGTTTATAGTTCTGATTAATTATGTATCTCGTTTTGTTTTAGTTTTATCTATAACAACATACGAAACAAATATAAAAGTTTTGTTTTAGATACATGTTATACATGTTGGTGCAGTTAATGTATCTAGTAATCTATTTTTTGACAGTAAGTGAAAAAAAATAAGTTGAAGTTTTATTTTCGTTGATTCAGCTATGGCCTATGATGACGTTCGGAGGATTGTGTTTGGACTAAAGAAAAATAGGCACAAGAAATCAAGTGAAACAATGACATCGAGCAATAATTAATAGTTTTAAGAGTTAGATCTATTAAGTTCTGCTATAATTTGTTATGCACTTTAGAGACAACATGTCTTAGTAGGAATAAAAAACAGTTACAGATACATAATAATGCAATGTTGTGTTGCTTTCTACCATTATATTGTATTATATGTTTCATTATTCTAGATACATACAATTGTAAAATATGTATCTAATACAGTGTCTTTATAAAGTGTAAGAAAAACGTATATCGAAACATAATTATATCTTTAAATGCTTCAGCACTGCGTTAAAATGGGTGACAAAGTAGAAGTTGTTAATCATTAAAAAACATAATGTATGTTTATCTAAACATTATTAACATCATCAAAGTTTATTACATCATCAATGATTTTAATATCCAACTAGAAAATAAATAAACAACTAATGAATATGCAAAACAAGGTTTGTTTGTTTTGCTGCGAACTTGCTGCTTGACCTTGGTGGATCGTCATTCTCACCGAAGGAGCCATTCTCTGCTTTTTCAGATTTGTACTTGCACAAAAGACTAGCATATCTCAGACGATGGTATTGAGCATCAATGCCGGAAGATGGAATGTCTAATCCCTTGCTCAGATACTCAACATAGACAGCTACAAATACACCACAATCTCTGCATAGCAATCACTAATTTAATTAAAAACACCTATATACTCATATATCGAAACATAATTATATCTTTAAATATTCCACCATTTTTGAGTTGCAAGTTCCTTACCAACATCAACATTATAGTAATTCACATAAGTCTTATCAATGTACACTTTGAAAAGCAATATGTGGTAGTGTATCTGTTGGTTGGAAAATTCTTGTTCTCGTACTTCTTCCTCGAGTAGTACATGATGACATCCAGATGATGTTCAAATTGTACTCAAATGGAATATATGTTATAGCAGGCAACTGTAATGATTATTACTTAGATACAAATTAAATTATTTTTGTATCTAATGTGATTAAATGAAAAATGCAGAAAATTGAAAGAGCAACAAATGAAAAAGATACATATTAATATAGAACGATACATGTTTTGTTATTATGTATCTAAAACAAATTACATTCAGCTAAAAACATCTCAAAGTTCTTTCCTCGTAGCAAATCATCAAATTTGACAGAAACAAGTTTCCTTTGCAGGATCTTTGGGTTAAAACAATTCTTCTAACTTGTACGGTTAAAGTAACAACCTCATGTTATAGACTTTAACACATCATCATAGATATCACACAATCAGCAATGCATATACTAGTGGAAATCTACTTTAACAATGTTTAAATGAAAAATGAAGGAATTTGAAAGATCAACAATTGTATAAGAAACATATTAATATATGACGATACATCTTTTGTTATTATGTATCTAATACAACATAAGAGCAGAATAAAAAATCCAACATCTGTACTGCAGCACATAATCAAAATTGACAGAAACAAGCTGCTTTGCACGGTTTTTTTAATGAAAGAATCCATCTAACTTATGAATCATGTTATAGACTTTAATACGACATATGTAGCATTCAATCCGAAATACATATACTAATGAAAATTATACGTTCACGATGTGACAATTTGAGATTTTGGATATCCATTATGAAAATACCTCATCATTCCATCACTTGTTTTGAGAAAACATCCGAAAATAGTCTTCTCAAATAAGTCTAAAACTTCTTGGCCGGTTACTTCTTTAATTTCATCCTTAAATCTTAAATTGCATGAACTTACAAATCTAAGAGGATGAATTGGGATTTCCTTAATAACATAATTCAATCCATAAAAAAATTGATAAAATTAGTTGAGATGCAACAAATCTACATTAAGACAGTACAATATATACAAAAACTCTAAGAACATCGTACTTTATCTTTTGTTAAATTAATTTCAATAAAACATAAAAAACACAAGATACATATAAATTGGCAACAAAAAATCAGATAAACAATGATTTCTAAACGTATCATACAAGCCAAAATATGTATCTCGGCCTAACATTCTACAGATCTGAACATGCAATTACCTTGGGAAACTCATCTCTGAAAATTGCATCGACTGTTCTTCTTCTCTTGGCGGGAGCTTTACTAGCAGGACTGTTAGATCCCCTTTCCTTAAAATCACTTTCTTTTTTCTTGTCCTTCTTATCATGTTTTTGCCGCAACTTCTTCATAGTTTGGGGATCGTTTCTATGCTTTGATCTATTTTCATCAAAGTCAACAAATTCGTAGTCAAAACTTCCGGGAATGAAGTCTACAACTTCTTAATTTGATACTTTCTAATTGAGAAAACCCAAGACTAAAAGAAGGTCTCAAATCTCTATTCATAATGGTAATTCAAACAATAAAGCCTAAAAAATGAATAATCAAAAAAATTGCTCAACCAAAATACTAAAATTTCACTTTGTAAACGCAGGCGCAATTTTATTATTTTTTTTTGAAAAAAAAAAACATAAAAAGGATTAGAAGAAATTGAAGCTGATTTTAGAGAGGGAAATTACCTTACTTCAAAGTTTTGAATTAGATGGAGAAATTGGATAGAAACCACACCAGAAATTGCGGCGTACAGAGAGGAGAGGTGGGTTTTTTTGGTAAAGAATCGACTTCTTATTTGTAGGTTTTAACTTGTATGTCAACTTTACCAAAAAGTATGAAATATTGGGATTTAAGTAATTTTTTAGAAGTGGGGGGATTTTTAGAAGTTTAGAAACTTATGTTGTTTATTTAGGCAATTTTTCTTTTTTCTTTCCGGGGAAAGGACCAAAAAAAAGCCCTTCGGACCAAAGAATACCCACAACATGACCAAGAAATTTATAATTCCTAATTTTAGCCATTTAAAAGGCGTCTAAGATCTTTTATTTTACCTTTTTTCCTTTTTTTGGCGGTTATGTTGTTGCTTTGTGTGCGCGCGCTTCTTTGTTTATTTTAAAAAAAAATTATTCTCTTATTTTTTAAAAAATTCAAAAAAAAAAAAAATCACATGAAATTTTATATTTTCTTTAACAACCAAATACAAAATGAGTGTATTTTATTTATTTTATAAAAACAACATAGTATATAATTATTGTATATTCTATACAATCTTGAATTGTAATTATTATTCATATAATTGAAATTAATATTCATTTATTGCATACATTCTGTATCATTATGGTAAAGACTGTTCCTATACCATAATGATATAGTTCCAATACCACATTCATATAGCTTATGCTGAAAAACCTACGCATATATAGTTCTTATACTATATTGATGTTATCCTTATATCATATTAATACAGTTCTTATACTACATTCATCGTTCTATACATATTTCTTATATATATATATATATATATTATACAAAAATTACACATTTTCTATACAATTGTATTTAATTTTTTATACACATTATATACATTTATATATACACGTATTTATACAATAACTATACAGTTTTTATACATATTCTATATCATTTCTATACGTATTCTATACATTTTTTGAAAATGGCTAGTTGGCGAAATTAAAATAGGAGATTGGCTATCCCATGGCATCACTTTGAAAAATGGTCATTTTAGTAGAAGTTCTTGTCCTAATGGGTATGGGGTGTCCTTTTTTAAACAAAAATTGTTTCTTTTCTCCAAAGGACTCTACTTGCTTAATCATATACATTGTTCTATTATTCACCTAATTAATAGGAGTAATAGTTTAGCTATACTAAATCATGTATAAATGCAATCTGTTTACCTCTCTAAATGCAAACGCAATGCTTCTAAGAAGCCTTTTTTAGGAAGCGATGATTTAGCAAACAAACAGTTGACACAATAATTGGGTGAACCCCTCCTAAGTTTTCTTTTTTTAAATCCTGCTATTGAATTAAAAGAAATAATCGAAATGGGGTTCGCCAGTATACATTCGTTAACAGAAGAAACAACAGTTTGCCTAAAAGTAGGCGAACTGTCCGTTTTGATACATATATCAAGGAACTGTCCGTCTTGATGTACTGAATTGAATTGAAAAAGTGTCTGTTTTGACTCAAGAGTCACACTAAACTTATGTCTTGGTATCTCTGCTCATCCTTTTTGTTTGCTGAGACTTAATGAGCACCACAAAGATTGGTGGTTTTGGACTAACAAAGACTCTATTAAATGCTTTGAAAATCCAGCTTATACTAATGAGTTTAGATTATGTATACTTAATTGCTTATATACAATCATATATCAGTGCGATAATACACAATAGTTATACTCCATAATTACTCTACATGTTATAATCCTCTTGTTGCAAGTCTAAATTACCATTTCTCTGTTTAACTATCTCCACTAACAGAAACATAATTAAGAGTACATTTAGAATCTTATATATTGTAGTCCAAATATTCTAAAACAAATTTGCTAACATGATTAGTATTTAAAACCATGGAAATATTGCTGTGCTTTTTAATGTGTACAGCAATATCGTGGAAATGATATTAAATAGTAATATAAACGTTTCTAAAGGGAACAAACAAAATATAGTACTTTACTACTGTTAACACATTCACATCACTTGGTATGGTTGCCACTATAACACTTTTCTAGTACTTCCATTATTTATATTTATTTCTAACCACAACTAAACTATGGGACTATATAAGATATGATATATAGAGGAGGCGAATCCAAAATTTTAAACTCATAGATTTTCAATAAAATAAATAATATATCATAAGAAGATAAAAATGATCATTTCAAGGAGATTGGAACTAGGGTATAGCACAATGACGGATCCAGACTTTTCACCAAGTGAGTTCAAAGTTGCTTAAATTGACTGCTGCATAAAATAATTTAAAAAAAAAAAAAAAAAAACACCACTACTGGGGCTCAAACAAGAGATGTATGTGTTATCAATCAAGCCCACTGTCACTGGGCTAGCCAATTCTTTTATTTCCAATGGGTTCAATATATAATATATATCTTTAAATTGGTAAAAACTACTTATATAGACAGTGTAATTTTTTGACGAAGTGGGTTCATATGAACCCACTTGAACCTATGTGGGTCCGTCCCTGATATAGCATATAAGACACTTCTTCAAGTTCTTTTTGAACCACTAAGTTAACTAACAACTTCATCTTATATTTTTAATATAATTACAAGGTATATGAAAATGCTTTAGATCCGCCCCTGCACTCATATATATCTTCACAAGATATAGTTATGCATACACCATCCTCTCTAGACTCCAGTTATCTTCTAATAATAGTATAATGTATTTCTAAAAATACAAAACATATGAGTCTTTTTAAATAAATGAAATTAGATCAGGTTCTTTACTTCAATCTTTCTTGCCTTTTAAATCATATAGTGCATATACAATTCAGTAGCCAAAATTGTACATGCACTATGGTTTAAAATCTAGTCCTCTTAGCTAATACTGACTTAATTTGTTCTACCCCTTTAATTAACAAACATATACCTGATACTGAAACATTCATTTAAACTCGTGCTTGGCCTTTGGATCATATCTAGAAGATTTATCTTTAAATATTTATTTTGACCATAAAAATTAATCAGATTCTTAAAAACTAATCTTCAAATATTTTTCAAATTCTTAAAAAATTGATATATTCCCACTTTTATTCACAAAAATTTTAAATTTCTTTAAAATAAAATACATCTCTAAATTCAAATTTCAAAAAGTACAACTTCAACAACTTAATTTTGAAATTTCAAGTTTCATAAGTTTACATCAAATGGAGCTAAGTCACAGTTTAAGAAGAAAAAAAAAGTATTGAACATGGATAAACGATTAAGGACCAAAAATCAAAAGCAACTATGGTACTGATTTAGTTATTGATTAAGATATTTATAAATTAAAAATTGATAATTCACAAAATTACATGGATGAACGGTCAAATGCGGTGACACCTGGGTTGGGGCCCAGCAACAAATTTCTTAATGATGATTGATGGGGACTCATCGTGGGTTTAATTTATGTGGACCGTTGATATTCTTCCAGTTAGGCAATGCTATACTAGTATTTTCCTACAAATTAATTCTCAGCCGTAGACGCATCTCTCTTTCCACAAATGCTAAACTCCATAATAGATAATTTGGTACCATATGATAAGGGAACAATTGTTTCAGTCTTCTGCAATTTGGCACCTTTCCTTTTCCATAGGTCAAGATAATGATGATAAATTATTAAATACTCCTAATATGTCGTCTTGTCATAGATATTTTGCATAAAATGAAAATAAAAATAAATATTGGTTTTAAACAATAATATTGGAATAATGGAATATACAGTATACGAACTGTTGTTTTTAGTCATCACACAAAATCATACGCGAATGACCTTGTAGTTTTTTTTTTTTTTTTTTGTGTGTGTTTTACGTAAATTTCGAGTAGTTTATTCATAATTACATTCTATTTTTTTCAAAATATCATAAAATCTTAATTTTTAGTTTTTTCAGATACATAATATTAAAAGACATACATGATTGATTTTACATCTTAAGAAACAACTAATTCGTTGCAATTATGAAAAATAATAATAATTTACTCGATTAAGGAATAATTTGCTTTGCAGATCTTCTAATTAACATCTAAATATCCCCAAAAGGCATTTAGTTAATAATAATATAATTTTTTAAAAATATTCTTCTCCATATTCTTCTTCATATTCAACTTCGAAATTCATTCTTCTTTAGCTTTTCTCTTTTTTTCTTGGTGTTATTTTTCCTTTTCAACTTTTTGCAATGAATTTCAAACCCTGAAAAAAGAGATAAAAATATTGATTAAAAACGTATCATTGTAAGACATGATGTATCAGTATAACAAATGAGTTTCGAAATATAAAGGTATAAGAGATGCATAATATAAAAAAATTACATGTAGAAATCTCCTAACTATATACATGTATATAAAAGAGATATTTATCAAAAAAAAAATATGCAACGTATAAATATAAGAATATGTACCTGAAACTTGGACTAATGGCGCGCAGACTCTCTCAAGTTGCTAAGTGATGCCGAGCATGTCAACTGCCCTTGGCATTCAATCACAGGACTTTTGAAGCACAACTGCGCGCTAGCAATACAATGAAAACAATAACGGACTTCAGGGGGGCCATATTATGTTCTTTCTTTGAAAAATCGGTTGTCTAGGATAATTGTATTAGACGAGTTGTTGTATGTTGTTACTAATGATATTAAATCAGTAAAGAGAAGATATTAAGGTAAACTTTTTGAGGGCAATAAATATATCTTAATTTTTTGGTATAAGTTATGTATTTGAAAATTTAAAGAGAGAGAATTTTTATTAAGTGAGGGAGTTTTTAATCATTTATATATGTTAAGTGGTGGTTTTGTGAAATATATACTTCTTTTTTTTAAAAAAATGCTAGCACTTATTATTAGTTAGATACTAAAAAGAACTCAGCATAAGTTGCATAGCTCGAAATCGAATGTTGTATAGGTGCAGATATTATTTGTTAGTGTTAAAGAGTTGTATGTTACAAACGAAAAACTGTATTATCAGTTAATACAATTCTTCTGCTGAGATTATTTACCGTAAAATAAAAACAATGGATTGAATTTTGGTGTGTTTTAGGTACATTCAAATATTTGCGCATGTATTGAACTGAACATATGTTTCTCGTGATTCATACGTAGTCATGATAGCATTATTAGTCCCTCTCTCCCAATTTACTTAAAATACTTCAGTTCTTGTTTGTAACAAAAAGAATGTTATATATTTTTATAGGATTAAAGGTAATTTAATTTAAAATTTCTATTTTATTCTTAATAAACTAATTTATAGTCATATAAGTACTTATAACGCATTTTCAAGTTTAAACCTATAAATTTCGGGGAAAAAAAAATAAAATTAACTCTATGTCCACATAAATTGGGAGCTAAGTTATTTACCAAATAATAATCACCTGCTTAAATAGGTACTTAACTTCTTAACGTAGAGGCCTCGATCAGTAAACTAATCTCAAAAAGTAAATACTACTACTTCTAGAATTCTATATAATGATTTTTGAAATTAGGTGATAAACTTTTGTGAATAGCATAAGTGAGTAAATGCCAGACATATAAAGATGCAAGAGAATGGTGGAATCTTCCAAATTGTGAAAGAAGACAAGCACATTTTTACATTAAACCTTCAATTATGTAACTAATCTATAACATGGACTGTCTCCCTGACATACCTCTCCTAATTCATCTATATATCTTCCAGTATCTTAATGTCTTTAATTATTTTTCAAGTTTTTTTAGCTAATTAATTGGATGAATATATACCCCATCTTCCCCCCACCCCCCACCCCCTCTAAAATGGTGCCTAGTGTTCTTCCGGTCCATTTGAGTGCATCTTGACTATTGATGATTTACTTTATAACCTTTAAATCATGATCAATTGTTATTGACTCTATTTATTACTTCTATTTGGATAAATCAATGTATCGTGATGTTACTCTGAGGTCTTATTTCGATTCGATATGTTCACCAACGTAATTGATCACCTTTGATTTTTATCTCGATATGTGTATTATCATATATTTTCTCAAAAGAACATTCATTCATTTCCTTCTTCCCGTGTCGACCACGACACTAAAACGACGGAAATAGAATCATACCCATAAAGAAGAAGGGTCAATAGAGGGCATTTAGAAAAACCGAATCAATTAGGTATTCTCATTCAAGCAATGATACATGAAAAGAACGAAATAAAGTGAGAGGTCGGGGTGTCTCTCTCTACACAATACAAATTAAGAAACGACATTACTGTCAATCTACTTTCTGATGGACCTTTTGCGTATACTAATAAAGTATAACATTATCATCATAATTATTTAATTTGAGGATTTTGTCAGCTAATCCCCCCAACGAAATAATATTAATTAATATAATTTGGATCCTACCAAATATTTAACGGACAAAGATCTCTCTAATTCTAATATAATACTATACTATATAAAATGACAGCCACGGGTGTGATATCAACTTGATCTTTTTTTGTGTATATAAAAATTACTCTATCCCGTGTCATCATTTTTTTTTAATCCGTTTCAAAAAGAATATCATTTTTTCTTATTTAATAACTACTTGAAGATGCAATTTCATTTTTCTCCTTATTAGTCCCACTTAATTTTAAAAAAAAAACACTAATATATTTTTTAATAAAGAATAATTTGATAAATATTATTCAATTTTTTTTATTTTTCTAAATTTTATTCTCAATCAAATGACGATAAATAAAATGGGACGAAGGAAGTATCCTCAAAAGATAAACATATGTATATGTGCATATTTTCCTAAGTAGTATCTATTTTCGTGCAACCCATATGGTTCATATTACAATAGCATTGATAAGACAAGTGTTTGGCCTGTAATGGGTCTCTATTGTCAAGATCTTGGTGGAGCCTACACACATGGACCTACTATGGTTTCTGCCGTATAATCTTGGAAAAACCACTCTCGCACTACTTTTTCCACTCTAATTTTCAGTGATCTATTTAACAATTTTGAAAATAAAGGTGAATACATGATAGCCTCTTAAATTTCATTTTACTCTAAGACAAAATAATTTTTTTACTTTTTTTTATTTTTAATATTAATTATTCTTTTTATATTAAAATATAAATATTATTTAATAGGGATACTATGATAAAGTAGATATGTTATTAATTGTTTTTTTAATCAATGTGTAATAAATAAGATAGAGGGAGTATAACCTCTTGTCAATATCTCCAATTGAGCCCAATGTAGCTAAAACGATGATATATTTTATGTGTAATTTATTTACCTAACGAATGCTTGAGAACATGCTCTTAACTTCTTCAAAATATGAGTCAAAATAATCAACAGGAACACTTTATGATGATTCAAGTTTCAATCGGATCACATAGTAGTTTAAGTTTAATTGAACAGTTAAATTTAAAGGAATGATAATGTATTCAACGTAATCAAAAATAAAAAAGTCATCTATGATTTCTTAAAATTTCCGTGTAATTTACTTAGACACCTCAATGCCTCTTAAAGTCTTTTCCAGATATGGCTTAATGAGTGTACCACACTTACGAGCAGTGTTGAAGTGTCTAAAGCAAATTATAGAGATAATTTTAAGGAGGTCGTAGATGACTTAATCCAAGCTAAGAAACAAATAAGTGAAAAACTAAGGTGTATAAATAAAATACTACTCCCTTCATTTAATAATAAATGAATTATTGAATTTTAACACACATATTAAAAAAAAATATTAAAGATATAAATTTAACACTTTTTATTTTTACCAAAAAAAAGAATAAGTTGACCTTGTATACCTTTTCAAAAGTTAATTGATTGTCATCACTTATTTTGAAACATCAATAAATACCTCAACAATTCAGTTATTTCGAAACAGGTGCGCTAATTATTAATGTAAATAGGGATATGGAAAGTAGTATAAATAGAAAGATTTGCAAGTTTCTCGTGAGAGTTCACAAGCCAATTAACACTGATCACACTTGCTACTACGCCACCCTTGTCCACTTGATCCCACAAATTGTGCACTTTCATTTCTAGATCTTCTTTTAAATTCCCATTTGGCCAAAATTTCTTCATACTTTTCATGATTCTTGATTCTACAACACTGTGGGGTACTAGGAATTTTCATTTGTTTTGAGTGATTGATTTGGTTACTTTTATGATCTGGGATTCTTTGACATTCTTGTATTAACCCTTCGGAGATCCAAGATCATCAGTTTCCAGGTTAATCTTGTTTTTTTTTTGTTTTTTTTTCATTTAATGCTATATATTATGGGTCTTAATGGAGGATATTGTAAAGATTTATGTTATGGTAATGTTATGAGGTACTAAGCATATATCTATATTGAGTTTTGGGTTACTGATCATTTTTTTAATTAGTGGTATTTTCTTTATGTATTTTATACTTTTCTTGGTTGCTTAGAGATTACCTAAATAGTTTCCCACTTTATTGGGATTAGTATTAGGATACTTCTATTTGATTTGGATCCATTGATAGTCATAATCTTATGTGCTTGTTGTTTTCTTGATTTTATGCAGAAGTGTATTAGCTGATATGGATACTTGCTGTGTTGCTGTGAAATCCACTGCCCATTTGGGGAGAGTGAGCAAAGGTGGCTTTAACAATGGAGAGAAGGAGTTTTTTGGGGAGCAGATCAGAGGGAGTTTGAAAAACAATCTCAAGTTTAATCAGTCGTCGAAAAGTTTGAAACTTGAGAAGAAGGAGAACAAGATCAAACCTGGGGTTGCTTTCTCTGTGATCACTACTGAAAATGAACAAGAGACTCTGGTAAAAATCAATTCTTTTCTCTTCTTTATGACATGTATGCCTCAAGTAATGACATGGTAGTGTTGCAAATATGGTGGAAAGAAGTTGTTACGTGTGATGTGAGTGGAGGCGGATCCAAAATTTAAGCTTGATAGGTCCAATATTTAAGATTTTTCGCGTTGAACATACTTCACTTTTAAGATTACGGGTTGTGAGTTTTAATTTTGTTAGAAGTTCTAGTAGTACTGGTTTTTTGCTATATATTTGTTTCACGTTGAAGGTATTGTGTTCAGTTGAATCTACAATATTTATCAGCCTATGATAGTGATTGTTTGCTGGACCTATGTAGTTCTTAGAGGAGACGGCGCCACGTTTTGAGAGACGTCGGGCAAATCCCAAGGATGTGGCTTCAGTCATACTAGGAGGAGGTGAAGGGGCCAAATTGTTCCCTCTCACAAGTAGAGCTGCAACCCCTGCTGTAAGAGATTTATCTTTGCTTATGAACTTACGTTCGTTTTCTCAATTTTTTTGTTGTAGATGGCTAATGTCCAATTAAAGTTCTGATTTTTCTTCCAAACTTTTGTGTTGAATTTAAGATTTTTCCAACCATGAATGTTAAGGTTCAGACCCTCATGACTCACCCCTTCTCCAGTAGACACTTTATTGTTCTGAAGCTTATTTAGGGGAAATTGGATCATCTGTGTGTATTTCTTGTTCTTACTTTCCTTCTTTGGATGTGCTCAGATTTTTTGTATAATTTATATAATTAGTTGATTTCTACCTTAGACAGATTGATTAGAAATAGTATGTACAAGGTTTGCAAGTTGATGTTCACTTTGCGGTCTATATCTAACGATCATAATATTTTGTGCAACATGACAACAGGTTCCCGTTGGAGGATGCTACAAGCTAATAGACATCCCAATGAGTAACTGTATCAACAGTGGTATTAACAAGGTTTTTGTGCTGACACAGTACAATTCTGCTCCCTTGAATCGTCACATTGCTCGAACATATTTTGGAAATGGTGTGAGCTTTGGAGATGGATTTGTTGAGGTTTGAGACTATACTTATGAAATTCTTCAACGAACCTGGATTAGATCCATGTTTGTTTTTTAAGTTTGCTGAGATATCACAGCTGGGCTAATTCATATACCTGAGTGAATTTGCTGGTCCTCCAAGTGATTTGTTGACACAAAATCTGTAACATTAAAACAACTTCCGATGATTTCTTCCTTGTTTTTCTGCTTTATTGCTTCGTTCTACTGACGGGAAGGAATTCTGTCATAAAACAGGTACTAGCTGCTACTCAGACACCTGGGGAAACTGGAAAAAGATGGTTTCAAGGAACTGCTGATGCTGTTAGACAATTTATTTGGGTTTTTGAGGTTAGTCTCTCCAACTCTTTAGGACATTAATCCACCACTGCTCTTCTATTGACTTGATATAATTTCTGAAAAATGTTCATTATTTTTTCCTGAATTAGTTATTATGTACAGATATATAGTACTTTTGTGAATACAAGGAAACTAATTCTTGCAGGACGCTAAGAACAAGAATATTGAGAATATCCTTATATTATCTGGGGATCATCTTTATAGGATGGATTATATGGAGTTGGTGCAGGTATGTCCACTTGAACTACCTATATGCTCCTCATTCTTTTGTTTATTTTTTTAAAGAAAGTTTCTAACGGTCTCCGTTCTTCAAACAGAACCATATTGACCGGAATTCTGATATTACTCTTTCATGTGCACTAGCTGGGGACAGGTTTGTTTAAATTCCGATAAATTGATATTTCATCATTACGAATGCTTCTCCTTTAATATTCATATAGATACACTATACATTACTTCGAAGTGAAAACATCACATTTCTTTATACCTGTGATCGGGTTAAACTGAGATTAAGCTTTATTTTTTCAGCCGAGCATCAGATTTTGGGCTGGTCAAAATTGACAGCAGAGGCAGAGTTGTCCAGTTTGCTGAGAAACCAAAAGGTTTTGATCTTAAAGCAATGGTAGGTTTAGTTGTACTCTTTCTTTCGTTATATGTGCTGATTTCTTTCCACCTGTCCGAGTTAAATAGATTTTTGCCTTGTTTATTCAGCTGTTCTAATCTTTGATCTGCAGCAAATTCTGGTGCAACTCTTACTATATACAACCACTTTTTTGTTTGAGCAGTATGTGATATTGAAACCACTGCTCAACTGGTTTGAAGCTTGCGCTTTAAGCGCAAGTAGTTTCTTGCTTCTTCTTCTGGCTAGCATTTTAAATTTTCAGAAAATTAGTTAAGAGAAGTTGCAGTACCTCTGTATCATACAGGATATTTTCATTGCAAAAGTTTCTCCTTTACAATTTTGAAAAAAGAATTGAATCTTTAGTCGTACAATCTGGACAAATCAACAAGCGTGCAAGTATAGCTGGAATAAGACCGTTTAGTTAGAACCTAGACACATCTCTTGTATGATAAAAGACTGGGGAGAAAAAGAACGGAAAACTCAATTAGTAATGCCAAGTCATCTACTTTTAACTTTCAGACTAGTGTTCCTTTATAATTCAACTCATATTTTTTTCGTGCTGCAGCAAGTAGATACTACTCTTCTTGGATTATCTCCACAAGATGCAAAGAAATCCCCCTACATTGCTTCAATGGGAGTTTATGTATTCAAGACAGACGTATTGTTGAAGCTTTTGAAATGGAGATATCCTACAGCTAACGATTTTGGCTCTGAAATTATACCAGCAGCTATAGACGAGCAGAATGTCCAAGTAAAGGATCTTGGATCTTTCTGTTGAAATTATTTTTGTGAATTTGAGTACATTAGATACCCAAACTGAAAGCTCGACTTTATTTTTAACTAATTTATGATGTTTTCCAGGCATACATATTCAGAGACTACTGGGAGGACATTGGTACAATTAAATCTTTTTATGAGGCTAACTTGGAGCTCACCTCAGAGGCATGTTAAAAATTCCCCCCTCTATGCTTCTCATCATATGTGATGAATTTCTTTTCATCTTATAGAATTCATCCAACTGATTGATTTTCCATTGCAGTTCCCAAAGTTTCAATTTTACGATCCAAAGACACCTTTTTACACATCTCCGAGGTTCCTTCCACCAACCAAGATAGACAATTGCAAGGCAAGTGGATAAATTTGTGCCAATGTTTTGCATTAACTATTCCTTTGTGGATTCTAATAGGTTTTTTTTTTCTGTTTTTCAGATTAAGGATGCCATAATCTCTCATGGATGTTTTCTGCGCGAATGTACTGTGGAACACTCCATAGTTGGTGAAAGATCGCGTATAGATAGCGGCGTTGAACTGAAGGTTTGTTTGTGTGTACCCCTAAGATTTATCCTCAACAAGTGCATTTATTTTCTTTAGCTTGTGAAATTTATTGTTTCTAGTACATTTTCCTGTAAAAGATGGACCTCAAACACTTGTTTTACTACCACATCAGGATACTTTAATGATGGGAGCAGACTATTACCAAACAGAATCTGAGATTGCCTCCCTACTAGCAGAGGGGAAAGTACCAATTGGAATTGGAGAGAACACAAAAATAAGGTAAATGAATATTGAATTTAACGGTGAATATTTCAGTAAACTGACATGAAACTCGAAAGTTCTCTTCTGATGAACATATTTCATTGAAATTTGATTATGGTTTTCCCTCGTACAGGAATTGTATCATTGACAAGAATGCAAAGATAGGAAAGGATGTTGTGATCATGAATAAAGATGTAAGCTTTTTTCTGCATCCTCCTTGAACCACCTTTAGTGTATCTTATTATTCAACTAGTAGAATATTATTGTTTTTATAGCGCGGAGGTTATCTTCCCATCAACTGTCTGCCCAGTCGCGTACAACAGCAACACGCATTATTAGAATTAACTTTCATAGTCTCACTGATGTTCTTTTCGTTGAAACTTAGGATGTTCAAGCAGCAGACCGACCAGAGGAAGGATTCTATATACGGTCAGGGTTAACCATTATAGCAGAGAAAGCCACAATTAAAGATGGCACCGTCATATAAACTCGATAAGTATCTCTTGTTGATCTACTGGAGATCCATGGATATCAAAATCTGGACATGAAGAAGATCAAGGGTGAACTGTTTCCCAACAAAAAACCAAGCACATTCAGTAGCTGACTCGCTGATGGAAGCTTTCTGTGCTCATGTAAAAAGAGCAAGTATAATCGAGACGCGTCTAAAATAAAACTGAAGCTGTACCCCTAGATGGCTAGTTCCTGTTCTAAGAGTCAAAGTTAAAAGATAATTGTAATAGGTGCAGCATCTGAAGAAAAGTGGTGTTACTTACTACTCAATCTAGATTTTTCGTATTGTAAAAAACTCTTTACGTTAAAAAAAATCTCTTTATGGTGCATCTCTTATTGGGTAGCTATTAAGTATTTGGAACTCAAGAATATCTATTTAGGACTATTTGCTGCTTATTCTCTCTCTTTAAAGCTCATGTACTTCGACATTGAGTAGCAGGCAAAAAGTCTTTTTTAAGTGGAATTGTTTTGGGTAGTCTAGTGGATGCTTACTGTGTAGTTATTCAAAGAAACAAATATGAAACTCTCTCTTCTGGAACGCATGTAATCTTTAGATATTAGTAGTAATGGTGACAACATATATATCTTGGTGCGGTGGACGTGTTGATGTACTCGGGTGTAGTAGTCAAAGGTGCGTCGACCATTGTAATGCTATCAGGATTTTCGAACATCAAGATCTCGTAACAGATGCTCCCCATGCTGGAATCACTGAATATGGAAATATGCTCTTAACCATAGTGAAGAACATGTTTTGATTAATTAAATCTAGACTATTGATGTTAAAACGTGTTTCACCCACGGGGAAATACAATCTTTGATCAACCAAAAATTCAGCAATATTCAAGTTGTTTGTACATCATTGCAATACCAGGTGAAAAAGAAAAAAAAGAAATAGAAACTCAGATCTTTAACAAAAGCCATAGTCAATTAGCAGATAGGCATATGCAGAAGAAAAACTTCTTAGACGGATTATTATGCACTCAAATCTCAGAAAACTGTGTCCGAGCTGAATAGAGGAGCACGCCTAAAGCGGTCAGCCACCAGTGTTCTCCATAAAGCAAATTTGGCATTGCTCAACTGTCCCATGAACTCAGTCTCAGCCACAACAATCAAGACCTCGCATAATCAATCGCGATAATAGTTTACTCTGAACCTCTTTGGCATATATATGTAGTTGTATACAGGAAGATGAAAGCAGCCAGACGAGTAGCCTGTTCAAGAAACAAGGCATCTGGTGTTTCATCATTATGTTTAAATACAAAGTAGCACCATATAGGCAAATACAGAATCCAAGAGAAAAATTAAGACAAAGTACTTACTAGCGCCAATTATTTAAATCAAGCTCCAAAATGCACCAGGTCACTCTTATCATTAAATGCCATGAGATCTGTTCTCTGTACCATGCAAGTCAAAAGATTTTTGGGCATGTTGGCACCATTAGCGGATCAAACTGAAGCCTAATAACTGTTGCTCATTGATTATTCAGAAACTCCGAGTGTTCCAAACAACCAAAGGGCCTTTTCTACGGAATTCACATGGCTGAAAACCATTCATTGCCTTCCCCATGAGGGCCATGGCACCAAGGCTTGGAAGCTGTTTCTTCTGGAAATCATCAAGCTCCAACTTTGAGGTTTGAGGTTCACAAACCACCACCGGTTGGGGCCTCTTTGCTGAAGTAGTAGTCCTTTCATGAAGCAGCCTTTGAATCCAACAGTGTGAAGTCAATGAATCTAGATCTTTCTTGATAACACTCATGGAAGAGGGATTAGAGTTCATTGCTAACCCTGGAGTGTTATCGGGAGTCATCAATTCTTTACCATGAAGTTTGCAAGATGCTAGCTCGGAGCTAGTTATGGCTGGTTCAGTAATTTTGCTGGGGAACTCATGTGATTTCTCAGGAGATTTCTCCCCTACTAATCTTGAGCTTCTAGTACCAAAAGCCAAAGAAACAGGAGCACCCACTTTGAGGCGCTTAACCCATCTATTGCTAGGGTCCTGTCCAGGAAGCCCCTCAGCACAGAGATCAGTTCTTGATGAACTGGGCTGTTCAGCACGGGCCAGTATCGATCCCAAGTCCAAACTTTCAGTTCTGGAAGAACTTGCTTCCATATTATCAGTCGGAGCAGGTAGCTCTAAGTTTATATCCAACTTGAACTGCTTGCGTCCAGTTTCTTTCCTGGGGAAGTCGAGTGCAAGCTGAGGGGGCGAATTTCGGTTCATTTTGTTCACCTGCAAGATATATAATGGTCAAAATTGAGACGTACTGCTTGTTCAAGAGACTCAAAACTCTCAAATTTGCAATAAGCATCAAGATTCTATATTACAGGCCAAATGGACAACTATAGTCTCATCATCAGTAGTCTATGGGCCTGGAAGAACGCTGCAAGATACACTTACAAGATTGCAGAACATTTGACCACTTTCAGACTTGGTTGACAACACGAGCAATAACGTTTCTCAGTTACTGAAAAACCTGTTCGGTTTTATACTTTATCATACAATGAGCAGGTGTTAGTGACCAACACATTATTACTGATTTCCCATATTTCTCGCATTATATTTGGAATTTAGCTGGTAGGAAGAGAATTACGACAGTAGCTAAAAACACAAAATTCAAGATAAACCAAATACCCTCTTGTAAACTTAGTTAGAAGATAGGAAGTTATGAATAATTAAATAAATCTCAAGATTACCTTCTTTACTATGGAAGAACTTGTACCTGCAAAATTAGAAGAAAGACAGATTCATTATACGAGTAAAATTATGTACAGTCAAAACAGTAAATCCCAGATTAAACCTCTTTTTTCTTTGATTTAAAAATCTCTTACTAAACCTTAGAAATCACTTTATTCTTTGATCAGTTAAAACGCAATACGATGAATAAAATAAACTCTTAACAAAAATCTTAAACCACTTTTATTAGTGAGTGATAAGCAAGGTAAGCTTTTATTCAAAGGTCTAAAACAGCAGAGGATAGTACATACCACAAAGCTGGTTCTTTTCCTGAAGCACATCCATGTCCATGGTATCAGTTTCAGCTGAAGATTCATTCTTTAACACAAATTGAGAAGGCTTACTGCCTTCTATACTTTTCTTTCTTTCACTACCTGTGGAGCAGCTTTGAATTTGAAGCTTCATTCCTCCCTTATAACGACCAAAAGATTTAGATGGGCTACCACGATTACTTAATGATGCTTTCGCATTAATTTCACTCCACATCCTTGAATTAGCAATGACATTGTTTCCTTCCAAAAGATTAGCATCTGTTCCTTTTGTGATTAACATACTATGGGTTGTCTGAGAAATGCCGGGACAATATCCAGTCATCCCCTCTACAGGGTCCATGGTATTTCTTGTTCTCATTATTTCTATATCATGCAAAGGATGTGGTAGCTTTTGCTGGTCAGGTACCTGGGAAGGACTAGGTTCATCTTTTAACAACCTGATAAAAGACAAACCTGGAATTTTCTGAAACTCTTCTCCACCAAATTCTGGAGGAAGATTTCTGCTTGTGGAGGGTCTATCTAGCAAGAACGTATTTCTCTGCCTCAAATAGGGAGTTATCGACCTCCCATGTTCATGCTCCAGCGTTTCCAATCTTGGCAGTTCTTCTTTTGCAGCTAGGAATGATCTATTTATGACAGGTTTCTGTGTCCTTTCCCCGTCTTTGGTTATGTACTGGCCAGGATCTCCATATGGTACAAGATGAGATGCTAAGTGACTTGGATTATCTAGTGAAGGCCTCGATGCAAGAGTGCTGCAACCAACATCATATGATTGAGTTTTGACACAATCCAACGGATCCTGGAAGGGAGTTTTCACATTTTCACAAGGATTGTGCAATGGTAGGGACCAATTGCCTAGAGTTTCTTTCGCAATGGTTCTTGAACTTGTTCTCAGACTCTCGTTAATGACTTCAAATGTTTGAGTTTCAGATTCTCTTAATCTTTTGACGGATTTAGAAAGCTTGGACATCGTCTCCAATTTAACAACTGACTTGAGAGGCTTAGAATCTTGGTCATTTTCCTTCTTTGCAAGAGCATTAGGTGCAAGATTGTGTGTTTCTGCTGCAGAATTGTAGCTTGTTCTAGTCCAATGTGCCATCCAAACAGATTGAACCGAATGTACAGATTTCCCGGTTCTACCATCACAATCTGAAGATGATTGGGCAACACGATCAGACATGATATCTCGGCTCTAGATCTTGCTAGTGTACTAGCTTTCCTTCAGTTGTTCATCAAAAGGTTATCTCCTTTACCTGGAAAAGAGAATTAAACATCCATAAATCAAATTATAATTATTGAATGGTGCGATCATCTCATATAAAACCTTAAGCAGTTGGACGTGAAACTCAGCACCGCTACTTTCTTTGATCATGTTGAAGTACGTCACCATCTCACCTAAAAGCTTAGACACACAGAGATAGTACAATTTTATTTACTTAATAGTATATCTTCAACAATATTTTCCACTATTGTTAGCTGGATCATGGAATCTAGCAAGGATTATAATGTTAATCAGTACACAAAATCCAATTGAAAGACAATCATCAAAAGAAAAAAATGAGACATCAAATCTCACCAACAGTATAAACTTAATAAGTTAATTATCACCCCACACCCACACCCACCCCAACTTCTAAAGATCCAATTTTGACCATTACATCTTAATTTCACACCCAAAAAACAGAGAAAACACATATAGAGTACTAAACAAAAGAATCTTCAGGTCAAAGTCAACTAAAACCAAATACAGTAACTAGAA
This sequence comes from Capsicum annuum, assembly GCF_002878395.1. Lineage (NCBI taxonomy): Eukaryota > Viridiplantae > Streptophyta > Magnoliopsida > Solanales > Solanaceae > Capsicum > Capsicum annuum. The sequence goes on from NC_061118.1 coordinate 170,372,197, forward strand.
AACTTAAAATTGCTACATAACTCAAGTAGTATTAACCAAGATTCAAGTCCAACACAAATAACCAAAACAAAACAAGAAAACCCCATAAATCATTTCATAAAAAAGATCCCATCTTTGGCAAGGCAAGAAGAGGTAAATATGAAAAATGAACTTACCAGCAAGCAGCAAGACAGAAATTGAAGAGACAAGAAAATGGTACATAGATGATTCATAATTCTTGGAATAATAAATACTACAGTATGTTTTTCCCAGGTGAAGAGGAGAAGCAAGAAGCCAATACAGAGCAGAGAAAAAGGTGAAAAAAGAAGAGAGTTAAATGAGTAGTTTTGAGAGCAAATTTGATGACAATTAGCCGACTTATGAGCTGTAAACCTATGGTCATATTGTATGTTGGGCTCCATTTGTCTGCACTTTTTCCACTTCTTTTTTTCCATCCACTTATAAATATAATAAAGAAAATTATTTTTCTAAGATTTTTTATGCGTAAAAATGTAAAAGAAATTTACATTACATATAAATAAAATGAAAAATTTTCTGTATAAAAAGAGTGAAGCTGAAATATGTAAGTAGGCATTTGATCATAAAAACTAAAATATTTTAGAGTTGGAGTTATATTTGGCTGTGAAAATAAATATTTTTTTTTTTATTTTATGCGAGATAAGTTAAAGTGTCACTTTTTTAAATATAATTTTAAATTATATTTTAAATTTTCATACCCATACGTTACATTTTTCCGTAAAATAAAATTATTTTTCAGAAAAAATTTAAAAAATCTCATGGTCAAACAGGCTCTAAAGTATCTTGTTATTTGAAATTTGTACATAAATTATCGGGTGCGCAAACTTTTTTACCTGAACTATAATCAATTATAATATATATATTAAAACTTGCACCAACTATTTATTATTTAAGTTTCATACTTAAACTTTGAAGTAGGAAAATGAACAACCAATAATTATGCGTGTTTTTATACATAATTAATAATAGTTAAAATAGGAAACTCATGCATGGACTTTATAACTCATGTATGAAACTTAAGAAATCAGAGTATCTTTTTTATCATTAACTTGTACAAAAATGAAGATATAAATTACTACTTTAAAAATAAATTTATACTAGTTATAAAATTAAATTCTTCCATTTTTGTTCCGCATTTGAGTTTGAATTTGAATTTTGCTTTTGTTGTGGTAAATTATTTTAGGTGTATGATATTTAAATCAAGTAACAAGCATATCGAATAGTTTCAATGGGATGTAGATGTAGAATAATCTTTTGAAATTAAAGGAAGTGAGCCTATTCTCGGATTCTTTAAGGATAAACGAGTACAAAGTAGTATTCTCTTCGTCCAATGATATTTTTTAAAATTTTGAGAGTTATAATTTTAAAATATTTTAAATAAGAAATTATTATATTTCATACATAATATATTTTATATATTTTAAATATATAATTTTTTTTGAAAAAAAAAATTCACAGTCAAATTTATGATCAATTAAATAATTTAGTTCTTGAAATTCAAAATACTCACATAAATTAGGATCGAGAAGGTACACCTTACTATTCCATAAACTTAACCCTTCTTTGTCCTCGTTAAAATCTTTTTTTATTTTTATTTTTCATTTTCAATAGCTAATCTTATTTATCTTTTTGAGAAAATGTAAAAAAAAATTATATATAATTATTAAAAAATAGTTTTATAGAATTTACTTAGACCTGATAGTTGTATTTACACAAATTAATTTATCACAAGCAATTCATAAATTCATATGAAAAAATATAATAAATATGTGTTTTAAAACCTTTCTGTCGTGTTGGAAATATCATGGGAAAGATTCTTTTGTCATGTTCAATTTAGGGTGAACATAAAATCTTTGCACGTGAATTCATGCATGTTTGTTTTGTGTGAACTATATTACTCCTCGTTACATTTTACTCATTCTAAATTTCTTAATTTATTATTCTATTTTACTTGTTCTTTTTTATTTATTAAAATAAGATAAATTTTTTTTTTTTCATTATACCCTTAGTATAATTGATTGCTCCTTATTATTAACATTCTTGAAAAATATTATAAAGAGAAGTATCATTAAGAATACATCATTAAGAATACAAATGATGTTTTCAATATTAAAACTAACAATAAGATACAATTAAGAGGGGTAAAATGATAAAGTTACGTTACTAATTATTATTATTTTTAATAGTTATGTCATCCTAATTTGAAACGGATAAAATAAGAGAGAGGGAGTACTCATTAGGTAAACTTGGAAGCCATCTTCTTTGGTATATGTGTTTTGGCTAATCTTCATCTTTTCTCTTCTTTTCTTTTCTATAGAAGACGTGATTTCGATCACCTCTTACAATTATTAAAAAATCAACTATTTTTACTTAATTATATATTATGCTTCAATATATAATAATTTAATTAATTTATTATAATGGTTTAAATATTTAATATATTCTATTAATTTTTTATTTATTTAATGATTAAATTTTATTTATTTATTTAATTGTCTATTATGTTCAAAACTAACTTGTTATCACAAATCACAATAATTAATAATTTAAAATATTTAAAAGACATATAGAAATTTTATTGACTCTTATTAAAAAAAAAAACCTCTACTCCCACTTAATTACATATCATGCCCAACAACAACAAACCCAGTGTATCCCCACATAGTGAGGTCTGGAGAGGGTAAAAATATACGCAGTCCATACCTCTACCTATAAAGAAGTAGAAAGGTTATTTTCGATAGACCCCCGGCTCGAGACACGAAAAACTGCACAAATACTCTATTGTTCCATTGTTTCATCATAATGATTTAAATATTTAATATATTCTATTAATTTATATTAGTTAACTATAACTACATATTGAAAGTAATTTTATTTATTTATTTAATTATCTATCATATTCAAAACTAATTTGTTACCACAAATCACAATAATTAATAACTTAAAATATTTAAAAGACATATAGAAATTTTATTGACTCTTACAAAAAAACACTCTACTCCCACTTAATTAAATACCATGCCCCAATATATAATAATTCCATTGTTTCATCATAATGATTTAAATGTTTAATATATTTTATTAATTTATATTAATTAACTATAACTACATATTGAAAGTAAATTTTATTTATTTATTTAATTAGCTATCATGTTCAAAACTAATTTGTTACCACAAATCACAATAATTAATAAATTAAACTATTTAAAAGACATATAAAATTTTTATTGACGTTCATTATTTTAGCACTACTGCATAATTTGAGATAAAATAAAAAGTACTGCAAATCATAATAATTAACAATTTAAAATATTTAAAATACATATAAAAAATTTAGTTCTCTCAAAATTGTATCGAAGCCACATAAATTGGGACACAAGGAGTAAATATATTATTTGATAATTACGTAAAAATTATTATAAATCACAATAATTAACAATCTAAAATACTTGTTAAAAAATAGATAAAAGTTCTATTCAACTCTCAAAATTTTAGCGGTGCAGCATAAATCATGACAAAATATAAAATTATCTTAATTAATTGTAACTAAATATTTAAAGTAAATCAATTTTATTATTTTAATTCAATTTTATATAAAAAATAATCTTTTTATTTTTTATTTATTTTAGTAAATTTAAATTTTAAAGTTATTTTTTTCTTATATAGAAATACTAATATTTAAACTTAACTTTAAATTTTTAAAGTAAAAAATTAATAAATTTAATAAAATAAAATAAATTTCTAATGAAAATTTTCTTAGAATTTGTGTTGGGTCAGTATGTATCAAGTTAAAAAGAAATAAAGAAAAATATATAGTAAAATTTTATTATTGTGAAAGATAAATATAATGCACTATCCAATAATGTTTAATAATATCATATTTTGCATATGCAAATATAGCATCCCATATTTAATTAATATACTATTCCGATGAATTATCGATGATTACTATTGGATATGATAAAATTATATTAATTTTTATAGTAATAACATAATCAATCGCTCTTAATTAATTATTATGAGTCATCCAGGTATTAAGAAAATAAATGATATTTAATGAAAAATAAAATAGACATAAAATACGAAATTAACTCTTAATGTTTTAAATTAAATTTTCGTCTTTCGAATGATGATTTTACTATATCACTCCTTACTATAAGTCATTTATGTATTAAAAAAATAAGAATAACAAAATTATATGTCAACATAAAATATTTGATTGACTATCAAAATTATATTAGTGCCACATAAATTGGGACGGGACAGAAGAAGATATAAAGCAACATGTATTATTTGAAAATGAAATAAAAAGTACTGTAAATAACAATAATTAACAAAAGAAAATTAAAAATTGACTAATTTCTACTTCAGCTCAGTCGTGATTTACTATATCACCCCTAATTAATTATCATGGTCATTTAAGCATTGTGCCACATAAGTTGAGATAGAAAAATATTATAAATCACAATGATAAAAAAATTAAATTATTTAAAAAATATAATTGGTTGTCATCGACACAAAATTCTGGACAAGGAGAGTAGCATATATTATTCAAAAATTACATAAAAAGTATTATAAATTTCAATTGTTAACAACTTAAAATATCTAAAAATAATTTAATATGTTATATATTTCAAAAAAAATTACATGAAAAATACTAGAAATCACAATAATTAACAACTTAAAAAATTTAAAAGATATAAAATATTTGGTCGACTCTTGAAATTATATCAGTGTCACTGAAATTGGAATAGAAGAAAAGTATTATAAATCACAATAATTAAAAAAACTTAAATTATTTTTAAAATATAATTGATTATCAAAACCACAAAAAATTGGACAAGAAAAGTAACGTATATTAATTAGAAAATTACATAAAAAATATTATAAATTACAATAGTTAATAACTCAAATTATCTAAATACATAATAAATAACATATGTTGAACTCATGCTAGATTCCGGATGAATTCTAGAAAACATATGCAATACTTTTATTAAAATTTTTTATTTAAATATATCAAGATTAAAAAGATAAATGAATATTTTAATGCTGGGCCCGTGCTTACACAGGCCATGCTCCTATAGTATACTTAAAAGGATCATTTTATCATGAAAATAATAATTTTTTAAAGTTGAAGTTAGCATTGTATTTGACTATGAATATAAATCAGAGTTATTTTTAAAATGAGAAAATGATCAAATGCCTCAAAACCTTTACCTTAAATCCCAACAACACACTTATAATCCCAACAACACACTTATACTTTGCAGGGTCCTATGCCCCTCTGAACTATTTTAAAGTGAAATTATTACTCTCTGAACGCTGAAATGACAAGAGAGTGTGTTTCAATCTCTTTAAAAAGAGTGAGAATGATTTTTTTTATTAAAAAAATATTTTTAATATTTTTTTACTCCTTTCTTTATTCATTTTTTATTCTTCTTCTTCTTTATTCATTTTCTTTCTTCTTCTTCTTCTTTTCTTCTCCTTCGTCTTCTTCTTCTTGAACTCGACAATGGTATCTTCAAGAACTCAACAATGACATCCAATCCAAAATTAATTTATCATCTCCTCCGATATAAATCACAATAAACGGTCAAACTACACCAACTACCATTTCATCCAAACTAACAATCGCCTCCCTAAAAGCTCCATTCCTCGAAACACTAAGATTATTCAAACTTACATACTCATTAACCAAATTACTATACCAAGAATCATCGTTCTCATGAAATGAAACATAAACTTCCAACAATGCTCTATACACATTTTGTGGAATCTTGAAATCTTTTAACTTTACATTGATTGAATTTTCAATCTCAAACCATAAATCATCATTCAAATTCACATTTCTTGAAATTGAAATAATCAAATCAGCACCATAATCAAAATCAACACCAATTTTTTTCACAATCATAAATTCAACATCAACTTTCATAGTTGAGATTTTTTTATTTTTTTGAAAAAGAACAAGATTGAAAAATGACATTTCAGCTCGGCATTGTATCAAACATTTGTTGAGCATAATCTAACATTTCATTTCTTACATACCCAGAAATCGCACAGTTCCTACATTCTTTTTGGGGTATTTCGTTGAACAATTTGTGTGCTTCCTCAACATCACCTTTCTTGAAAAAACTAGTAATTCTTTAGTTCCAATTGAACAACGAGTTTGCAATTGAACTCATATGACGAATACAGAAATGAAAATTTTTGTTCCTGAAGCAAATGTGTGAAGCCGTGCAAATTTTCATTCTTGAAACAATTTTTTTTTCTAAACTTTGAGTTTAATAGTCGACTTTGAATTTTCTATTTAACAAAGATTTGAGATTGAAGAAATCAAATAAAGATAAAAGGAAAAAAAAGAACAAAAGAATGGAGATTCATTATTGTGGAAGAACGTGAAATAAATGGAAAAAAGTAATGAAACTGAAAAGAAAATTTAAAAACAATACAAAGGAAAAATAATAATAAATAAAAGTAATTAATTTTTTATATTTTAAAAAGTAATATTACATGGCATGACGTGGAAGTGAGTGCAACTCACTGCCTGAAACAGTGTCTGGGCGTCAGTTTTTGGGGTGTAAATATTTCACTTTAAAATAGTTCAGAGGGGTCATAGGACACCCGCAAAGTATAGGTGTGTAGTTGAAATTTGGGGTAAAGGTTGGGGACTTTTGACCATTTTCTCTTTTAAAATTTTATGAGAGAAATAAGATTGAAAAAAGTGAAAACAATTCATTTTTTCAAAAATAATTTTTACCAAAGTGAAATAATTTTTTTGATCAAACATCATTATTTTTACTAAGGTGAAATAATTTTATTTTTTAAAAAAAAAAATCATCGCCAAACGCCTACTTAATATTCACATAATCACATCTTAAATAATACTTCAATTAAATAAGATAAAATTAATTAATCATAAAATTATAATTCGTTCAAGTTTAAGTTGATTATTGACTTGCACATTTCCACCTTATAGTTTCTTCTCTCATTTTCTTTTCCCCTACATCTGATAGAATAAATTCTTTTTTTGAGAAAATGGATACTACGGTCAAAGAAATAGAGCCATGAAGCATACTCGTAACTCATTAGCCTCTGCTCGGCTCGACTCACTTAAAGGGCTCGATTGATTGGAGAACAAGTTATTTCAGAATAATTTATTATGTAATTATAATTATTTTGGATTCTTATTCTATTTTCATGATGAGATGAAATAGGATATTTTATAGTTTTATTTCAATCAAATATAAAATAAATAATTTTTAAAATTGATTATTTCTTATCCCACGTATAAAATAGGTCCAAAGGGTTATTAACATTGATGTTAAACAGTGACTGGTTAAGTATAATATTTGTAAGTTAATTAATTCTATTCTTTCATAACAAAAGTAAAATATTCACTAATGTGACTAATGACAATTGACAGCCATGAGCCATGGGACATAGAGCAATAACCTCAAACTATAATTTGTTTGTTTCTTTGGCAACTTTAAAAGCCACGAACCTACTTCTCCCACCAGATATATTCATGTGGTTTTTGTTATGCCACGTCATCCATTTTTCCATCTATTATTTCTTCTTTAACCAATTGTATTTTTGGTGGTATTTCTTAATTTGTGTTGATGTAAAAATTGAATTGGGATTTTTTACAAATTGGTAATCCACAAAAAAAAAATGAAACACGACAACTATAGGTGTGATTTATTTATAATCACCAACATATTGAAATATTTGTACCGTCTTTGTCACGTGAAATAGGATTCAATTGTACATCCATTATTCCACTTTCCTGTTCTTGTATAGTGCGAAAATGTGACAATTGATTTGAATTTATTTTGGACGGTTGCAAATATGGGTGGTTTTAAGTTTACTCATGAAAATATTGTTCTAAGGTTAGTCTAAATTGAATTATAAAAGATTTTATCAAGAGTATTTTTATTTGATACATGTCATGTAGTTATACCAAATTAAAATAATTACTATTAACTATCTCACCCCTTAAGCAAGAGGTTGGGGGGTTCGATCCCGACCTCTGGTGAATGAAGAAAATATTGTGGTCAGTTTCCTACCGCTTAGTGCGCTGATAGTTGAACGGAGGATTAGTCTCACGGCTGCCCGACTGTGGGGAGACTTTGAGAAACAAAAAAAAAAAAAAAATTACTATTAGGCTATTGAGAACAAATTATAGAAAAACAAGTAAAGAATTTAAGACAATAAGAACTAGATAAATAGAGTTATTATGACATGTTTTTTAGCTTATTTCAGTTCATATATTCATTTCAACCCAAATAACTTATACATCATTTATTAACTAAATCCAATCCATTTTAACTGATAAAATTCAGTTTAATTCGATTATTTGACGAACCTAGTTGCAAACTACCAACTCATTTCAATAGAGAAGAGAAGTACGTGTACTAGCTTCTGCACGAAGTGCATGCACCAAACGAATTTATGTACTCCTCTTGTGTAATCACATGATTATGGGCAGTTAATACCTGAAGAATAGTTATTTAACCGTCAGTGCAAAATCAATTATACTTAATTATAATGTCTAGCCAAAAAAAAAAAAAAAAACGTTCTCAGTATATGAGCAAAATAATCATGTTGAGTGGTACATTAATAGTCAAGAATATTGCAAGTATAATTGTATTGCGCCAATAGTTTTGACATATTTGAGCCATAGTTCGTTTTTCAAACACAAAATGTCATGTTAGAATGTCATTAGTTGACATTAAATTGAAAATTTTATTATTTATCATTGGTGAATAATGTTTTTTGCTTTACGTTGGTCCAGTTCAAATTCAACTAGGGCCCAATTTGTTTCAAATGTGGGCTTAACTAGGGAAGTTCAGGTTAATGCACTTTCGTTGGGCTCGTTCATGTATGGATGATGATGTCGTTAAAATTGAAATGGGCCGGGTTTCTTTTGAGAAGATCTAGGCCTTCTTTTATGTGCTGGATGACTTCGGTGATTTACGCAACAGCTAATGTTTTCTTTCATAGGCTATAGTTTAAATTTGAGAATTTCTTATAAGTAACAAACTTATAGCTATAATTAGAATTTTTATAGCAATTATTTCGTAATTATAAAAAATAGCAAGTTGTATTTAGTATTTTATAAAATTTTTGCTGCTAAAATACATGTACAACAAGATTCATTGTACTTCTTTTACTCAAATCAATTGAATTAAATAAGGAAACAGTAAATTCTTTTTTCATAAATTACTCATATTTCTTTAGTAGATTCATTTTTCAAATCAAACTCAAATCTGAAAGATTATTGTCTTCATAGTTTTTAAAAATTCAAAATAAAACATTATTACTAATTTTTTTTTCTCTTTCAATCTTTTATATCTCTAACTTTTTATTCTTGTTATTTTTTTTTATCGTTTTACTTTTTGATTTTGATTTTTTTCTTTCCACTTTATTTTCTTTCTTTTATTTCTCTTCATTTTTTTCTTTATTCTTTCCTTTTTCATTTTTTCTTTATTTTTTTCTTTTTCGTTTTTTTTTTTCTTTTTCGTATTTTTTTCTTTTCCCCCTTTTCACTTCCCTTTTTTTTTCAAATTTTTCACCTTTTCTTATTTCTTTTTTACTCTTCTATTTCTATCTTTTATTTTTAAAAGAAAATATTTATATCACATATACATATTCAAAATATATTGACATACAAATCTGCATATGTATTTACAATACAAAACATACATATATATTTGTAAATGTATTTACAGAAATATATATCTGACTCATATGTATATATAAGTATATTGGACACAAAATCTCTCTAACAAAAAGGATAACTATATGCATATAGGTAATAAAAAAATAGATAATACATACTTTATATAGTAAAAAATACAAATAAGCATATATGTTATCCTCTAAAATGACATAGAACAATTCAAAGATAAATCCAACACCGTATAAAAATACATATGAATATGCATTTGTATATACAAAAAAGACAACTAAATACATATACATATAGGTAATCAAAAGATACATAGTACATATCTTAAACAGTAAAAAATACAAATAAGTAGATACGTTACCCTCTAAAATGACATAAAACAGTTTAAAGATAAATTCAACACCGTACAAAATACATATAGCTCTGCATATGTATTTACAAAATATATACCTGATCCATGTGTATATTCTTGTTTTATATGAGTCGCCTTTGTATTTCGCAAATACGTATGAAGATATATAGTATAGTTATGTTTGTTACTGTTTAATATAAATATGATATGTATTTCGTAAACACATATCCTAGTCATATTTGTATCTTTTGTATAGTAATATACATATGGATCAGATATGTATTTTTTGGTAATGTAATATATATTATGTAAAATAAAACATATACATACTGTGTATTTTGTATTATATTATTATGAAAAGTACATGTAATATAGATTCATGTCATTATTTTATTCTATAAGTGTTACGTGATCATGTATTCATGGCAAGAGTACTTTCAAGGTTTGCACCACATATAGGATGTCACACAGTCAATGATATTGAAGAACATATTAAGACGATGTTATTAAAGGAGCAGTATACGATTTTCTGTCATAAGAATATTTGTGGTGTCTACATGAACAAGAAAAAATGTGTAGTTCAAATGCAATTAGACAAATATGTTATGTCACAAATGCATTATAAATTTTTGGGGGCATGTGCATTATTTGTATTTTGTATATATAAATGCACATCTATATGTATTTTTGTGCAGTGTTGGATTTGTCTTTGAACTACTCTATGCAATTCTAGATGGTAACATATGTATTTATTTGTATTTTTTATGGTTTAAGATACGTATCATGTATTGTTTGATTACCTATATGTATATATATAGATGTCCTTTTTGTTATAGAGATTTTGTGTTTTATATTTTATATATACATATGAGTGAGATATGTATTTATGTAAATATATATGCAGTTACATATGTATGTTTTGTACTGTAAATACATATCCAGATCTGTATGACTATATATTTTGTATATTTTTAAATATGTGTATCTGATATACATATTTATCTTTTAAAAATAAAAGTTAGAGATAGAAGAGTAGAAAAAAAAAGAAAAAAGTAGAGAAAGTAAAAACGAAAAAAAGACAAAAGTAGAAAAAGGAAAAAAAATGCAAAAAAAGAAGTGAAAAAGAACAAAAAGAAGAAGAAAGAGAAATAGAAGATAGAAATAAAAGTATAAAAATAAAAAAAAAAAGAAACAAAAAAAGAAAACGAAAACAGGAAAAGAAAAAAAGACATGAAAAAGGAAATAAAAAGAAAAAGGAAAAAAAGAGAAAGAGAGAAAATAAAGTGGAAAGAAAAAAATAAAAAAGAAATAAAAAAAAGATAAAAAAATAAGATGAAAAAAATTAAAAAGAAAAAAAGTTAGAGATATAAGAGAGTCAAAGAAAGAAAAATAGTAATGAAGTGTTATTTTGAAATTTTGAAAATCATAAACATAATTATCTTCAAATATGAGAAAGAAAGAAAAAATCTAAAAAGAAAAAAAAATAATAAAAAGAAAGTAAGAAAAAAGAACAGAAATAGAAGAGAAAAAATAAAGTAATTTTTTTTTTTTAAAAAAAGATAAAAAATAAGATGAACAAAAAAGGGTAGATGACTATATGGGGGGAGGGGGAGTGAAATAATAGAGTGAAAATGGGAAAATGTAAAGTAGTGGGAATAAAACAGGCGCATGTCTAGTCAATGCCACTCTTGCTATAAACTGTAATTTTGCAAAAGTGTTACTATTTATTATAATTATAATCTTAAGTAATCTATTTTCGATAATTTTTCTTCTAAATTTCATTCCCGTCACTAAGGGGCAGTTTGGTTGGAAACAAGTTATCCCGAGATAATTAATTTTGAGATTAGCTATTTCAAAGTCAGTTATCAAATTATGTATATGGATAACTTATTCCATCACTAAGGTATAAGTGATGGATAAACAATCTCGTGACTAACTATACCTCCAATCATAATGGGATAAAATAATCCTGTATTTTATCTCGTATTATACCGTATTCTTCACACCAAACGACCCTTAGGAGTAATGCAAATATATTTTTATGGAATAGTGTCGACAAGCAATGACGTTGTGAGCGATAGTAACTAGTGATGACATTGATAACCAATGACGTCGTGAATAGTAACTATTTTCTGATTTATGATGGTAACGATTAATAATTACGGTGAATGGTAACAGGAAATGCTATATATAACTACAGGAATAACAATGATAATGATTGTGAATAGTGATTGCATTATTGTTATTGTTATGGTGGTTGATAGTGATGATAGATTATGAAAGCTGGTGGTGGTGACAACTTGTGGCTCAGGTTTGTGGGTGGTGAGGTGACAACGATGGGCTACCACGGAAGTTATGGGTAATTGATATCTTTATACAATCCTTTCAATGTACTAATAACACTAATTCTTTGCAATAGATCCAAACGTACTTAATAATAAATATTCAAGCCTAATAAATAAATAAAATTTAATAACCAAAATCTGAATAATTAGCATCAATTAATACTTTCAGTGCAAGCAAATGAGTACATTAATCAGAAATGATTTAAGTTAAAATTCAAGTAAAGAAGCAAACTAGAATTAAGTAATGTAGTTACTATATGACAACAACAACAAAAAAAAGAATAAATAAAAAATGTTACTTATTTATTTAGTAAAATGTCAAATAGTAGGAGTAGTACTTAAGAAAGGGGGATAAAATAGCATAAAATTCTCAATTGACGAAACAGATAAAAAAAAAATTGTTCATTCGTCGGCAGACGCAACAAGGTTCATTAAGAGCCACAGATCCGATCGTATTTTCTCTTCCGCCCTCTCTTCAATAATCTCTTCACTGCGAATAGGTACTTTTCATTATTATTATTATTATTATTATTATTATTTAACCCTAAATCGTTAACTGTACCTCTTTTTTTTTTTTTTCTGATTTTGTATAACTTTATGTATTACAAATTTCAGATCTGAGCGTTTTTCTGATTTTGGGATTGATTTTTGTAAGTCGATCTAGTTTTGGGTATCTTTAAGATTAGGAGGATTAAAATATGTTTTAAGAGTTATCTTGCTTGCGTTGTATGGAATAGTGATTTAAAGACGGATTCCATTGGTCCAAATGAGCTTGATTTAAGAGTATTGATGGAGGAATATAGGGTTGGAGGTCACGAGTTCAAGATGTGGGTATAGTCTCTTGCCTAAATGCAGGGTAAGACGGCATAAAGTGAATCTTTGTGGTTCGTATCCCGAGCATAGCAGGAGATTTAGTGCACCGGGCTGTCCCTGGGTCGGTTCAGTCCGAACTTCTGAAACTTTGCATTTGGTCAATAGGGGTCAGCAGGGGCGGACCTAGGGGTAAATATTTGGTGCTCTGGCACCCGTTAAACCCAACACAGATTAGGTATAACTATACAAGAAATGTATAAAAGATTTTATATGATGGGAAAAAAGTACCCTTGAAACCAAAAAGATAGCTGAGTGGTTTGATTTCCGAGCGGAACCTTAAAACAATAGGTGTCAATATGTGTGTTCGAACCTACCCAAGCACCCACGGCCCTGGGTTCGCCATTGTATGGGTGTCATAGTCTGGGCATGTTTTATGATTAGGAGTTAATTATGTTCCTTGTGTCTTTTTGGAGTGTTTACCTCCAATGAGCTTGGTTTTAGGGCACTGATGGAGGATTATACGGTGTTTAATTGATGGATTATTATGGGGTTAGTCAGGAACTCCTCAAAGTTTGCTTTGGTCAAAATGGGTCGAGTTGGATGGGTTAAGGAGTGGGTCACAGTTTAAAGCATCGAAATCAAAAATCACTTTTCCATTTATTTTGACTTCTTCTAGTTCTACCTACATAAATGACTTGCTAAAAGAATAGTTTATTGTAATGCAGTCAAATTGTATTCTACATTGGGAAGGACGTGTGTTATTTCTTTTTTCCCCTCAAAGCTCTCTAATGGGTTGTAACCACTAGCTGTATTGTACCAACTTCTTCGATGTGGTTTTTTAATATCTTAAATAAGTTCATCACTTAACCCTGCCTAATTTGGAAGGATTTCGAATCGAAATTTTTGATGATATGGTATTTGAGATTGCAAACTTCTTTTCTTTCTAGCCTTATTTTCAGGTATCATTGAAATTATGATTTCTGTGGGTTCTGTTTTAGCCTGTCACTTTGCCAGCAATTTAGGCTGCTCTAGTTGATTTTTTGAAGGTCTGATAGTTGTGTGCTTGGTAATGAATTCTTGGAGGGAGTTGTAACTTTCTAGTAACAAGAAGGTGGTATTTTCATTCATCTGTCAGTGATTAATATTATGGTGGGTGGTCTGAACAATCAGTTTTCACTAGTGTTAATTTCCTACTGATCTGAGAATTAGTATAATTTAGAGTCCTAATTCTTCTATTTCTTAACTTGAGCAAATAGTGCACTCAGTTGGCAATGTCTTTCTTGTGTTGATTTTATTGCACTGATATGTGGTACTTGTAGGATTGTGAAGTTGAGTTTCTATGGAGGGTGTTGGAGGTGACGGTGCCTCAGCGGCTGCAGCATTGAACCAGCAGAGGCTTGAACTTTCAAAACTTTTCCAATACTATTTAGATAAAACTACTCCTCATGCTACATACAGGTGGATTGGAACTTTTGTCTTCGCATTGCTTTATGCTCTACGGGTTTATTCTGTTCAAGGATTCTATGTTGTTACCTATGGTTTGGGCATCTATGTTCTCAATTTGCTGATCGGCTTCCTGTCACCTCTTGTTGACCCTGAGCTGGAACCTTCAGATGGACCTATGTTGCCAACTAAAGGATCAGATGAATTCAAACCTTTCATACGTCGCCTCCCGGAGTTCAAGTTCTGGTAATAGTTCTTGCTTTATGGTTTTTGTATTGCTAATTTCTCGGGGGAAAGGTTTGCCATTCTGTACATTATATATTATTTTGTGTCAGAATTACTTCGGTTTGCCTTGTCTCATGGTTAAACGTTTGCATTGGTCTTAGCTCTCTTGGTAAACTTTGAAAGTACTTATTGATGTAGTAGAACCTCCCTGCCGCATATATTTGAAATCTGGATGAATTTTCTAATCTAATTTATCTTTTGTCAACTATAACAGTCACCCCTATACTTGTGTCACTCATTGAAATCGTTAATATTTGACCTGGCTGCGCTAACATTAACTTTATACCTCGAACCACCTGCATGACCATAGATTCGGCTGTTTCTAAATGCTGCCCGGAATTTTCAGTATTAAGTTTTACCTAGCTAACATATAGACTTTTTAAAGAGTAAGTTGAACCTCGTGTGTTTTTCTTTTTTGCCAAGTAGTGTGTTTTAATTTGGGCCACTTGGCCTTCGTGTGTATTATTTTTTATTAATAATAAAGCCCAAAATTTGTTTTAAAAAAAAAATTTGCACCTCACTAGTATCTATTACGGTTCTGTTTATAGAACCCTTTTTCCTTTCTTAACTTGTTACACAATATCTGTGCTTCAAAGATTTCATAAATCATAGCTACTAAGATGCATTTGTCCTGCACAGATGGACTTGGATATTATGTCGATTTTTCACTTATTCAATTGGATTGGCCTATGTGGTCCTTGATGGATCTGTTCCATGGGAGTTGGGCCCTTTCAAAGAAATGTTTATATAAGGCTCTGTCACGGTTGTTGTAGAGAGTAGTGAGCCTAGTGCCTGACTGATGTTTTTCCTTTTGTTCTTGCTTGTTGCGTAATCTTTTCCATTTACTTTGATTTTCTTATGTCTCTTGGTCCTTTACAAGGTCTTCCACCACTTCAAAATCAGCACATTATGTCGTTTGTGTCCAGGTGTGCATGAATTTATTGTTGTGAAACGCTGCTGTATTTTTGCATAATTTGCATCTAGACCTTATGCTGGCTAATGTTTTGCTTGTGAGAAACATGAATTGAAGAAAGGTGAAGATTTCTATTTCTTTCAGTAGAGCATTTCCAGACAGACCTGAATAGAGCGGAATGGATATGAAATATTCATATAGTCAACCCGTCAGCCTTACTTAAAAAAATAGCCAACCTAACCAGTTTGGATTGAGGTAGTAGATTGATAGTGTTAACGTTAGAAAGCTAATTCAAAACAGTACTATGTTTATGTGACTTAGGGAGGTTTTATGCATGTCTTTCGCCATTATGTACTTTCTTGAACCTGGTTAAAAGAAGGTACTATCTTCAACCTTTTGGTTGTAGCAACAATATTTATTATTTCTCTCCTTTTTCCCTTTTCAGGTATGCCATAACAAAGGCTTTCTGTGTGGCATTTGTCATGACTTTCTTCTCCCTATTTGATGTTCCTGTTTTCTGGCCTATATTGTTGTGCTACTGGATTGTTCTTTTTGTTCTTACCATGAGACGACAAATTACGCACATGATTAAATACAAATACGTTCCTTTCAACCTTGGAAAGCAGGTAAACTCATTAGTTATTTATGTAGTAGTCTATATGTCAACTAGTATTTGATCTGCTGATGCCGGGAACTTCAGGTTACTAGTCTCATTTTGAGAAGTTTAACATGGTTTCTTTTGTTATTGCGACAGAAATATTCCGGGAAAAGGCCATCAACAAGCAGCCCAAGGGCCGACTGAACTTCGCCCAGATTTGGACCAAACAGAGGGGAAGCAGGAGAAAGTGGATAAGGAAGAAAAAGAAAACAGGATGGATTGCTGCATATTTTAGTTAATGTGATTTGTACTTACATTAAACTCTGACACGAAAACGGAGAAACAAATGTAGTAGTTGGTTAGCGTTCTTTAATTGTTTTCTTTTCCAGTTTTTTGATCATCTCTGGTAGCAATATAAACCTATTTTTGGTACGTAGAGAACCAGAGTAATTGCTCTGTGCGCGATAGAAGCTTCATATTCGGAGAAGGATCCTTTGTAGTGACTGGTTGTGGATTTAGGCATGTGAAATTTACATCCCTTAGTAACTTCCATGCTTCACATATTGTGGATTGTCCAAGATCCCATTGTCAGTGTTACGACGTGAGTTTGCTCGAGAAGTATTACTAGTATTTTGTGAAGTGCCTTTATTGCTTACGGTTTGTCTTGTTGAGGCAGTTGCATTGAAAAGGTCATGTTAACAGCGACAACATCTTTCCAAGTAAATTTGAATTTGAGTTCGACTATATGAATCCTAAATATCCATCCATAAGCTCATCCAAATCCAGTGTACATTGTAACTTCGTTTTCATCCCTGGCTCAGCCTGAAGTTCTTTCTGTTGCAAGAATTAGGGCCTTTACAAGTTACAAGGGCAAAAAGGTCGATATGGGAATTGTCGTTATTAGCCCAACATCGGTATTGCATCAGAATCCTTCTTAGTTTCTCGTAATCCTCTCTTTATCTGGTTTGATATAAAATCTAACAGAATCTCTGAATATTATTTTGTTACTAAGAACATAAAATGACCAGCAGAAAGTCTTGGAAAAAAGATGAAAAGAAGCTGAACGTTAAAATATAGAACACGAAAAAGACTCGTGAAATTGTTAAAAATATGAAGTTAAACACAACTCAAGCGATGGAGATGGAAGTGAGGATCAATGCACAAGTCATACTCGGGAGTCGAAGGTTCAAGTACCTTTAGTATGCAATCCAACAACTCATGCGATAGAGATGGATCAACGCACAAGTCATACTCGAGAGAGCAGTGGTGGAGCCGGGATTTTCGCTAAGGGGTTTCATAAGTGAATATAAAAACTAATCGAAGGGGGGGTTTAACATCTAATATATATATATAATAATAATAATAATAATAATAATAATAATAATTTAACCATGTATATATAACATAATTTTCTGCCGAAGGTGGTTCGGATGAACCCCTGACTATAGTGTAGATCCGCCACTGCGAGAGAGGAAGGTTCAAGTACCTTTTGTCTACAACCCAAGGGGATGGGGAGATTGATGATGCTGCTGCACACCATATTGGTATGGGGTGGTTGAAATGAAGGCATTGTGACAAGAATGTGTCGCCATGACTTAAAAGGTAAGTTCTATATAGTGGTGGTTAGATCGACATTGTTGTCGAAGGCAGAGTGTTGGTCAGTCAAAAACACCCAAGTTTGGAAGATGAAGGCAGTGGACATATGTTGTGTGAGCATACTAGAAGAGAGAGAATTAGAAATGAAGTTATTCGGGCAAAGGTGGGACTTGGGAGTGTCCTCCATGGCAGACAATATGAGGGAAGTGAAACTAAGGTGGTTGGGGCATGTGAAGAGAAAGTGAGAGAGGTTGGTTGTAGCCGGACTTAGGAGAGGTGGAAGTAGGCTAAAATATAAAGTGATTAGACAGGACTCAACACAACTCTAGTTTGTCAAGGACATGACCTAGATAGGAAGGTACGGCGGTTGAAGACAAGGTTACAAGGTTACAAGGCTATTAGGTAGGAGTGTTGTCACACTTTATGTGCGAGTGGTAGGGAGCTAGCTTCCTCCTTTCCTCTTCACACATTTGTTGCACTTTGTATCTTGTCATTTGATTGTTATATTACTCCATTCCACGAAAAGGGTAACATCTGCATATATCCTATCCTCTCCTGACCCCACTTGTGAGATTACACCGTGGATGTTGTTTGTTGAAACATGGAGATGTTGCAAAAGAGAACAAAATAAGTTAAATAGCAAAAGGTTTCTTTTCTATAAAATCCACCCAGAAGTAATCCAATAAAAGAATCTTATATCCTCTAATCTCCAATGGGAAATATCATAAGCCAAGAATTCTATGTATTTGTCAACATGTCACTAAATTTTTCCTGATATATGTATAATGTGTTAACAATATGACATGGGTTCATATTTAATATATCCTATAATCGATCAGTAGGACTCGAACTATTAGCTATAAACCATAGCATGTTACAAAAATGAAACTATTTTGGCCAAGCTTATTCTGAGTCTCCAGAAGTTAAGCTTGCTCCCTGAACTTCTTGTAAATGTCACCTTTATAGAACTTTCTTGTTCTAAGCACCAAAATGTATGATACAATGCACCCTACAAAACTTGCAGCAGCAATTATCAGGAAAGAAGACCTGTAACACTCGATGCCGATGCATGTCAAATGATCCCCTGGCTTCCTGAAAAGTCCCAAGGCTGCCATTTGCTTCAAAGCTTCTTTGTCATAAAAATAACCAACCAATCTAACATTGAATACATAAGCTCCAATTGGGCTGGCTGCTCCGCCAAAATTGAGCAGCGTAGCGTAGTGTTTTAGCCCAAAAAGTTCCGATATAATGGCAAATATCAAAGGTGCCATAGCTCCAAAGCAAAACCCAAGTATAGCCAATGCAACATCAAGAACACTTGGGACTCCCATTGCTATAAGAATATGGCCGAAGCATGATAAAAGGAGCACAAAAGTAAGCATCAATGGACGAGGGACTTTATACTTTGTCAAGAAAATCTCCGAGACAAAGCCAGATACTACTCTTCCAAGATAACCCCATATACTCACTAGTGAAGTAAACGTTGCAATACTTGTGTTAGGATATCCTAACGCCTTACCAATCTGTCCTATGTTATCAATAGCAGTCAACGTTCCACCAGCTCCAAAGATAGTCGTAATAAACAAAATCAACATGTCAATGCTCAAAAGTGCTTGCAAAATTGTATAGTCTTCACCTCTCTCCGGTGGCTTAAACACGTTCTTGAACCATAAAACTTCTTTCCCCTGACTTCTCGAAGCTAACTTCCCTTGTTCTATTCCTTTCAGTGGCACAAACTCATCAAAAACTTGTTTCCTATTCTTCCCAAGTTTCAATTCTTCCCTGATTACAACAACAACAGGCGCAAACAACAACAGCAACACGATAAAAGAACTCAACCTATATTCAACCAAACTAAAACCCACCCTATTTTGCAATATAGTGATCATTAACAAAAATCCAGCAAGTCCAAGTGATATATAAAGAAGCTGATAAAATATCCCCACCTCATTTTCTTGACGATTAACGCCTTTCATAACCCTAACATATTTAAGCAAGCTACAGCAAACAAATGGTGGAAGCCAAGCAATTAACAACACTAAAGATTTCCCATCATTCCCATAAATTGCATGAAACAATTGTGTTATAATAGCACCACTCAAACCAACAAACCCCTTCAACAATCCAATAACAATTCCCCTACTTTCTGGGAAATTCTTAACACAGGTAACTAAAGCACCCGTATTAGTAAAAGTCTGAGAATTAGCACCAATCATTAAACATAAACACATTTGCCAAACCCGAGGTTTGACTAATTCATCACCATTGACTGCTAACCATAAGTAAATGTAACCAGAAAAATTCATAACTGATCCAATTAAAAGAACAACCCATGGCGGACAAACTTCATTAATTAAACCAGCTATAATCCCAACATTGGCACCAACATCCTTAAAAAAGGACAACAAATTTAAGGTTGTTTGGTCATAACCCAATGAAGATTTGACATGTTGTGAATAAAGACCAAATAAGTAAGTGCCACCAGAAACTGACAAGATCAAGATTGAACAGAAGACAGTGAACCATCTGCCATTGAAGGGACCTGAGTTTTTTCTGAAACTGAAATCTGCCGTCATTACTCAGATCGGACAAATATTTTTTTTTCTCTGTGTTTCGACTTTCGATGGATAGCAGGCAGTTTGGTCAATGGCTTTGAGGTTTCCATTTTCATGGGAGGTTTAATATATTTATAAATTGTTATTTCCTTCCTATTTACTTATTCAATATACTAAAATAGTTGTAAAATCTAGAAAAAATTTATCATTATATTTCTATTTTAGCCTTGTGATTAATATATTAGTTTCACTTTCCAATATTTAGATATTTATAATTAATAGGAGTGATATTGTAAAATTATTATTTTGTTTATTAGTTTTTAATAATGTGTCAAATTAAAATGAATAAAACATTTTTTGGGGATTAAATTAAGAATTTTTTCGTTTTAATTTGTTTGTTTGATTTCGACTTGATATAAAATTATGAAAACTACTAAATATAAAGAATTTTTGAATCTTGTGGTGTTAAATGTAAAGACTTTTTTGAATCTTGTGGTGTTAAATGTATAGAATAAAAAGATATACGAAATAATCTTTAATTTTATGATCTTAAATATGTCACGTAGGATGTTAAATTAAAGAATTATGAAAAAATAAAGAAACATTCTTTTTTAATGAGATTAAAAAAATAGTAAAACAAAATGAATCGAAACGAAGAGAGTAATTTATTATTGTTATGGTATTCACATCGGTATGAAGGCTTTATTATTGTCTTTTCATATGGTGTTGAGTAATATGTTCACAAAGAAAAGGGACATAATATTCACACATAAGGTGTGTTTGGGTATAGAAAATAAGTAGATTTCTTGTTTGGGGTGGGCTGGAAGGCTTGTCAAGGAGTGGGGGGTTTGGGAGTGTTGAATGATTGAGAAGGAGACACTGAACTTGAAACATTACTAATAAAACTTAATATTACTTTACTTTTATTAGAGAAGTTATTTTTTCTCTTTTAAACGCACTTATATGTTTTTGACTAATCAAGCATGAAAAAATGACATATTTTCTTCTCTACCAAACACACCCACGATCAATATCAGTTTGGCCACATATAGTTAATAGTCTCTACTAACCCTATTGATGGTCCAATTTCAAAATTTTAGGGTGGGCAACTTTCACAAAAAATTACAGTAGAGCACTGCAAGAACTAGAGAGCCTAGTAAGTTGATAAGTAAAAGGCCAAGCCCATTACCCACAAAAATAATTGTTAAAAGTAATTTAAGTACTAGTGAGTGGAAATTAAGACATATCTAATTAAGTTGATGAATAGTACTTACAATACAATCTGTGTTCTTTTTTATTCTTATCCTCACTGTAATAGATGGTTTTTACGTAAATAGATTGATAATTTTGCTTAAGATGAAGAGATCTCGAAACGTGGATAAACTTTAATGTCTAAGTTTTAATTAAAAATAATAATCCTATTATAACATGTAATATGTCTTATTTATTTTTATAAAGGATGTTTTCAAAATTTGAATTATTTAATTAATTGGTCACAGTATGTTACTCACAATCCATATAGGGTATCGAATCAACTATGCCCTATACAAATACAAGTAACTACTAATAACTATTTTCGATGAGATTTGATAAAGAAAATAAATTACTACTTACTATATACTCTTATGGTAATTACTAAATGAAAGAATTTATGAATAACTTTCCAAATGTGGAGAGACTTTGATAGGATAAGGTGAAAATGAAAAGGTGAGGCTAATTACGTTACGAAATACAACGGCTATATTTCCTTCGAATTTTAAAACTCCCAAATTCTTCACTCCACTATTCTCATTTTTCTCTGCAAATTCCAAAACAGAATTTAGAGAAACGAATCGAATTAACAAATTTTCAAGGTGGGTGTGCCCTTCTTTTATCATTTTTTCCTTTGTTGTTTCAATTTTCTGAATTTCGAAAAATGTCAGTACGTTTTTGCTCTGTTGATTAGTGTTGCTTTGATTCTATTATGGGTTCAAGTAGATTCTAATGCTAAGTCTTGTTAATTGTTGAAAATTGGAATATAGAAAACCACAAGTTGTACTTTTGTTGTTTCTGATTTTTTTTTTTTTTTTTGGCTTAGTGATCGTATTCCTTTGTTGCTTTCAGTACCTAAATTTTGGAATTACATGTAATTTGAAACCGAAAATTGTACTATATGAATTTTGCACATATCGGCAATTTTGAATTGATTTTAAGATTTGGGATTGGATTTGATGTCTTTTTTGGGTTTTCTGTATATGAGTTTTTGTAGAATACCATTTAGATATAGAGAAATGTAATGTGAAGAGTTATACAGCCAATCGCAACAGTTTGCTTAAAATAGCTAGCTTTACAGAGAGATCATGGATTCACGTGTCCTATTTTTAACATGTAGATTCACCTGTGATATGGCAAATCCCAACTGTTTGCTTAAAATATCTAGTTTTACTGAGAGACCATGGGTTCATGTGTCCTTTTTTTTATAACATGTAGATTGGCCAATGATATTATAGCTGATCCCAACTGTTGCTTAGTGGAGGAGTACTCGTTGTAGTCTTTGTTTTCTAAGGAAATTTTGTAACTGAAAACTGGAAATAAAGAAATCACAACACTAGGAAATATTTGAATAATTTCAAGAATAGGATAGAATTTGATGTTTCTTTCTGTTTTTCTCTATCGCGGTGTTTGCAGAATTGTCGTAAAGATGAATGACCTGATGTCGAAATCATTCTTAAGTTATGTGGACCTGAAGAAGCAAGCCATGATGGACCTTGAAGCAGGACCTGATATTGAGATGGGACAACTCGACCCGACTGATGAAAGAAACCTCTCAAAGTTCTTTGAAGAAGTTGCTGCTGTTAAGTCTGATATGGAAGAGATTAATAATCTTCTTGTTAACCTTCAAGATCTTAATCAAGAAACCAAGTCTGCCCCGAGTCCGAAAATTCTTCAAGGCCTTAGAGATCAGATTAACTCTGACAGTGTCACCGTTCTTAGGAAGGCGAAAATTATCAAAACAAGACTTGAATTGCTTGATAAATCTAATCTTGATAACCGTGGCTTATCAGCAGTGTATAAAGAGGGAAGCCCGGTTGAAAGAACGCGGATTTCAGTGACTAGTGGTTTGAGAATTAAACTGAAGGACATGATGAATGATTTTCAATGCTTAAGGGAAAGCATTGTAGCTGAACACAAAGAAGGCCTAAGGAAACAGTACACTAATGCTAACGGGGAGGAACCGAGTGAGGAAGTGATTGAAAAGATTATGCAAGAAAGAGTTTTCGATGGAAAAGTCGGAAAGGAAGTGGTGGAGAATCGCGAAAGGCATGAAGCTGTAAATGAGATACAGAAAAGCTTGGTTGAGCTGCACCAAGTGTTTCTTGATATGGCTGTTATGGTTGAGACACAAGGTGATCAGATGAACAATATTGAGCAAAATGTGGTTAATGCTGGTGGATATATGAAGGATGGGACGAAGGAGTTAGACCGTGCTAAACGAATGAGGAGGAGGAGGACTTGGGCTTGTTGGATTGGCGTTGTGGTGCTGGTTTTCTTGTTTCTATGCATTATTGCCATTCTATTTTGAATTCAGGTTGAGAAAGATTTTGGGGCTCTATAACTTTACATGTTTTTTTGGTCTGTTTTTTGCTTTTCAGTTCATCATGTTTTTATTTGGAGTTTCATGGAGATATCTTCTTCCTTATAGACAGACATAACGTGGCCAATCTATGTGATGAATTTATGTTCATCAACTGCTTGTATGTAAGATAGATTGTAAATGATGCATCACATTTGGAAATTGGGATATATTGAATTTGATAATAGTGTTTTTGCAGTACCTTATGTCTCTGCTAGATTTTTGTATTTTGTTATGTCAAGCCTTGGAAACAACTCAGATTTTTGTATTCTGTTATGTCAAGGCGTTTCTGATAGAAATGCAAGGTAAAGCTGCGTACAATACACCATTGTGGTGGGACCCTTCCTCAGACCCTGCGCATAGCGGGAGTTATAGTGCATCAGGCTGCCCTTTTGTTATGTCATTTACAAGGCCAGTGTTGTAATTCATTGGTCTTATTTTCTCATGATATTTTGTTGATATTGGTCTCCATGGTTTTTGTGCAGCAAAATCCTAGACTTTTGAATGCCGTTCTAATTCATTGTTAAGAAATTTTGTTACATTGATTGTTTGAATAGGCCCTGTAAGAATTGCTTCAATTGTGAAAGGTTCCAAATCCATTGATGTAAAACTAGCTCCACGTGTGACCTTTGAATCTAGTACCACAGTGAAGAATCTTAAAATATATTTTTTTGATTTGGTTTTCCACCGTGTCAGAGTATCTATATTGGGTGCCCGATTAACTCGGAATTTGCATATGGGGTAAAGTGCTTCCCAATAAAGATAATTTTGTATAGGCCAGCAGGCACGTACTCGAAATCTCTGTAGTATTTACCACTTAATCACAACCTTTACTGGTCAATCTCTTATCTCCGATTAGTTGTTTTTGCTCATGTTACTTACATATGCAGTGCTATTGAAAACTACGTAATTTAATATAGATGTTGAAGAAAAATCCAGCCAAGTCATATTGTTTTGCTCTGGAGAGGATCTAGATGAAAATGGCCTTGAAGGTGTATGGTCTTTGAACTTTTGGCCC
Source organism: Capsicum annuum (assembly GCF_002878395.1). Taxonomy (NCBI): domain Eukaryota; kingdom Viridiplantae; phylum Streptophyta; class Magnoliopsida; order Solanales; family Solanaceae; genus Capsicum; species Capsicum annuum. Next base: position 170,397,443 of record NC_061118.1, read on the forward strand.
CAGGCAAAACTTCATGTTCAATAAGTTTTGGCATGGTTAAAAGTTCAAGACCACTCACTTTCAAGCTCGGTGGATGTTAATTTCTTCAAATAATTACAACCTCTAGACAAATAAACAAAGTTGCTGGCTATTATTTTGGCTGACAGCTAAGGTTAATTTCTCTTTTGTGTTTCAATGGGACAAACAGACAGAATGTTTGGCAAAGAGGTTGAAAAGTTTAACTTGGTTGGATTTTTCTATGGATCAATGGTTGGGTTTAAGTTGGCCCAATTGTATCCTAACATGGTCAATTCCATGGTCATTTCAAGCTCTAGTATAGAATTAACTGAGTTTATTAGCAATGCTATATTTAAAAATATTGGCTTCACAAATTGGCCTGATTTTCTTTTGCCCATGGTTTCCTGATTTCTTGTACAGGGATTTTTTTGAGGTATGTACCTCTTTAATTAACTCATATCAAATCATGACCTTACATAGCATGTCCAAATAAATATTTAAATCAAGTCAAATTCAAATATTTCTTTAAAAATCATATTTAGAATCAAATGATTGTTTGCAAGTGGAAGGGAGTGGAAAGCTGGGTAACAAAATAAATCCGTGAAAATATGATTCCGAGCTGCTTAAGTTTGGACCCATTCATTTATTAACTCAACTCATTTGATTTGTTCAATTCAGCTAATCTAAAAGTTGAGTTGATGTGTAGTTCAAATTGATTCACAAAAAACTTCTTCAAAATACTTTTAAAAAAGGCTTGAGAAAGAAAGAAAAAATTATAAGAAATTAAAACTTGATAAGAATTGACGAGGTTGGATTATGACTCATTATTTAGTTTATTTTGATCCAAATAATTTCAACTCACATAATTTTTTTGTGGTTGATGATCCGTCCATTTATTAACTCCTCTATTTGACACTGAACAACCCACAGTTACTATTATATGGATCTGACTCCTCTCCATTTATAGTAACATGATTTTATGGTAAAATATTGCAAAGCAGGTTATGTTTGGAAATCCAAAGGAGAAAGAGGAACTTCTTGAAGCTTCAGTCGTAAGTGAGACATTGTTAACTCTTAACTACTCACAGGTTTGTCTAACATATTAAATCACTCCTTTTGCTTTTTGTATTGTTAAGCACACGCTAAATTGCAATTTCTGTTTAATAACAGTAGTATTCGAGTTAGTTTATCGTATATTGATATACCCAACTTTGTTTATTCTTCCACACAGAGGATTTATATTTTATGTGGAGAGGATGACAAGATTTTTAATTAGCCGGTTATTGATGCCATGAAAGAGTGAGTCATTTTATTCGGGAAATCAATTCATAATACATAAATTTTGAATCTGAAGATTTGAAAATTATTTGTTTTTTTTTTTTTTTTTTTTTGAAATTTGAGATGTCTCTGTTAATCAAATCTGATATGGAACTTTGGGTACAATGCTTGCAGGAAATTGGGAGAGACTGCGATACTTGAATTCGTAAGAGGCGGAGGACATCTAGTTCAAATTGAGCGACCTTGTTTTTATAATCACCGTCTGAAAAAATTTCTTTCAGACTCAAGTGATCCTGCAAATGTGTAATGAATACATATTTGTATAACGAAAAAGATAAAATACATTTTTTTTAACGATGAAGATAGAGACATTTTAAACCCTTTTCCGATGAAACTAATAATGACAATTCCTCTAAGTTTTAGTTATATAAGAACCTGAAAGTATTGAAATTAGACAATCATTTATACCATAATACAATAAATAATCATATATAAATTGTGAATATACTCTAAATATGACATCAAGAAATTGATATTAACTAATGAATGACTGTAATTAGAATAGTTTCGATTTTAATTTTCTCCAGTAGGAGTGACAATATTTGTTGAGCCTGAGCCTGAGCCTGATCTCTTGTAATGGGTAGGTGCAGGTCTTAACCAACTTCGCCCGCCGATCATATTCTTGGTTAGAAATGGTGCGGCATCCTCGTTCGATAGGCTACGTGACCAACCCACCCTATTTGATCTGTTAGCCCCTGGTCCATAACACTTGTATTCACCGTAGTATGCAGTGCTGCGACATAAATAAAAATAAATTACAAGTGTCAAATATAGAGACAGATTTAGAACTTCAAGATGATGAGTACATCAAAAACTCAATCTGTTTTTGCTTATTGGATCGAGATAACTTATTTACACATGTAAAATTTAGGTCAACTACTCAAATATTATGTAATTATATTTACGAATATATATATATATATATTTAACATTAGCCGAGGGACATTTTGTGGTTATCATTTTTAACGATGGGATTATCAGATAGTTAAATGAAAATTAGCGTAGGAAAATTTGACAAGTAGTGAATGGCAAATTGGTCGCTAAGAAGGAAATAAAACGACCAAAGACAAAGATGTAGAAAAAAGATCACACCTAATTAACCGGTCAAGTGAAAGGAGTTTGCATTTTTGTTATCTGTAAAGGATCTTTAAAGACGATGCTTTTAGTGACCGGTCATGAGTGATTTTTTTCCTGGGCGTAATCGGACTTCTAACAGACCATTTTTCTTGTAGTGATTTGGTGCATTTTCTTGATACAGATACTTGCAATATTAATTTCTCTCAAGGTAACTAAAGGTTATTTATTGAGTAAATGTTTGTTTACCTTTGCTTGGTAGAATCTCCCCAATCATTCCATCCCTCTGGCTGTATGATACTGGCCATATATGTATAGGCAAAAACCACTCTAGAATACGAACCCCATGGCCTTCCTAATGAAGTGTTCCCTCCTGTCCCTGTTATCTTGCAACCCAAAAATGTAAATCCTGTATTTTCTAAAGGGGAGTTTCTGCCTTGAGCTGTGATTGCCCCTGCCGCTACTGAATGAATGTGACACCTCTGCCGAATTTTGCAAAAAAATTTAATGCTACATTGCTACTCAAAATATTATTTACTCTGAACTCATTGATACACTAATGAGTTTAAGCAGTGCCGGCTTAATAGAACTAGCATCATTATTATTTTAAGAAAATAGATTTCTGCTTGTCTTTTGGGAATTTCATTAAGTTATTTAGAAATAAATAGATGTTAGACTTAGATAAATACTCGGGTCACTTTTCGATATTTGAGACTTATTAGGTGTTCAAAAACTATACAATTAAGTCTTATACACTGCATTTATTCTCATGTCATGAATATGAAGAAAGAATAGATTCAAAATGTATATAATTTGACTCTCGATAAGTAAAAAGCGTCACATAAATTTGGATAGTATGATTATCAGTTAAATTTCATAATAAACATGCATACAAAAAAAAAATAAAAATTGATTGTGATATATCTATTGTAGGAAGACAAATTAAAGAAAATCTCTTCTAGTACTCTATGAAAACTATATAACAAAAACATGAATAAAATGATAACTAATATGTTACATTAACATGTTGATAATGCAATAATAATGGTAATTGTTGAATTATGAGAACTTACTTCATACAGAGAAGCTCCGTTTCCATAAATAAAATCAACAGCCCCTTCAATGTAACAGTTACTATAATAATGCCTGCCAGCATCGTCTAACAAAGTGTCTTGGTACGATTGAATTCTACAACCATAAAACGCAGCCCTATCTCCTTTTACCTTTAGTGCCACTGCTTTGCCACTCCTTCCGAATAAATTCTACATAATCCATGTTCATTCATTTAAAATCATCTTAAAGATATATTGTATGTTTGAATTCACAGTCAAAATAAATTAAACAAGTCTGACTTTCAAAATTCAAACTATGTCACATAAATTGAAATGGAGAGAGTAATATATATTGACCACTAATTACTTAGTTTACCTGAATTATTAAATATCTTGCAACAAAATCGGAGGCTAATATAGTTAGGGTAGGAGATTCAGTAGTATCTCCACCTTCACTGGATGTAATTATGGTGTTTGAAGCCTTTGTTCCGCTCAACGTGATGAATGGCTTATCAGCTGGCACCACAACCTTCTCCCTGCGCAGCACAAGATTCGTAACCATAAAGATCGTTTATACGAATTGAAATTCATTTTATAAATAAGTAGTTACTCTAAACGTATGTATTTAACTTCACATGAAAAATTACAAATAACAAAAATGTAATAGATCGATAATGTTATTATGGGAATGATCCTAGGAGGGATAAAATTGTGAAAAAAATCTGATCAAATGAAAAGTATGTATAGCTTTAATGGCTTTTGACCACTCATTATATAAGTTTACCCAAATATAAAATCATATAGTACTCCCTCAATTTACTTTTACTTGTCACAATCCACTTCTTGAGAGTCGAATTGGATGGATTTTGACTAACATATTAATATGAGAAGAATGAAATGAAACTTGATAAGTAAAATGGAACGGAAAGTATGTGTTCTAAAAGTTCTTCAATGTAATTAAGAGATCATCATAACAAGCACAAACCTGTAAGTCCCTGGCTTAATCCAAATAAAGTAGAGTTCAGAATTATTCGATGGAACAACATCAATAGCATCTTGAATTTTCTTGAAATCTCCTTGACCTGATTGGTCGACTCTAATTAAAATGGCCGTTGAGAAATTTGTAGGTCCTCCTAAAGTATTAGAGTCATTGGCAGCCATGGTTAAATTATTATATGAAATATTACAACAAATGAGGAGAACTAATATAACATGAAAATGGATTATCAATGAAGCAGTATCCATGTGCAATTAATTCTTCAAACTAATTAAACACCGGTCTCGATGGGGGTGCAAGAGAGAATAAAGTTAATAGTAGTAAATTAATTAAGAAATATGTTATATGAGCTAATGAAGTAAAGGTACAATTAAAAAGCAGAAACATGGTTAAGCTTTATAAAGAAGGTTACTTCCTTAATGAATGCCGGCAGACGAGAATTAATGTCAAAGAATTTGGTGGCTGACTTTTAATTTGGTGATTGATTAAGGTCTAAGTTGTTCACCATTCACGTAAACCATGCCATGCATTCAGTTCAACATTTGTGGAGTATAATATAGCGTTAATATAAACAACTTGGCTGGGGAGGTTTGGTCTTGTAGTATATTACATATTAAAAAAAGTAAATAAGATTTTTATCATTGGTTTTTAAGTTGATGTATGTTAAAATAACTTTTGAATCTTATGATTTAAACATGTCAAGTTTAGTGGGTGCATCTCAATTGGCGAGCTCCCCACACCTTCACCCTAGTTAGTACAAAAATAATTAAAAACATGTAATTAAGACACTTAGAATAAAATAGACGGATTATAATTTGTAGTCAGTTTATTCATTTTAGCACATTCTCTATAATTAAGTAGTACTCTATATAATTTACATGTATAAATAGGTTTGAGTAAATATATATTCCTTACCAATTTGTACATGTAGTCAGTTTTAATTGCCTTTATTAGAAGGGATAGAAATAGGTGTAATCAATTCACCAACTTGCAGCAACTGAAGAATAAAGACGTGATATTTGGAGAATTTTTAATTTGCCTTTTACAAGCAAGGAATTAATTAGTTTTGGGATCAAACAGGACGAAATTGCAGCGTAGATTTTTTTAATTTATATGTGGTCATATCAAATTTTATTTGAGATTGAGGTATAGTTGATAAAACGATCAAGAATAAAGATGATATTCGAGATATTGTTAATTCGCACAGTCCATTTTACTCAATTTGATTGTTGAAATACTCCTAGCTATATTTTGAGTTGTGATATTCAAGAAAGCTGGTTAACCAATGTCCTGTAATGGCGGAGCCATGCATGCAACTGTTAATTGATGAATTCTAGTCTTCAATAATATTTTACAATAATATTCAAGAAAGTTGTTGAAAGAAGAATTGAAAAGAGTTGGAACAGAGATATTACTATTGTTGTGCGACTCAGCAGACACGTTAATGTTTCACTTGTTATTGAATCAACAGAATGATGATATGCATGATGCAGGTACCCCTTTTTACATAAATTATACTACTACTAAATTGCTTATTAGGCTGATAACCACTAAGTTTGAAATATGAAAATTCTACCTTAAAATTTGAATAATTTTGTGGTGTATTATTTCGTTTGGTAAATAGAAAAATATATGAGTATTATCACATAGTGGTTTTACAATTGGATTAACTATCTCACCTTCTTCATGAAGTAGCTAATTCTATCATTTTAATACAAAATATATCATGAAACTAATTAGCACCTACACCCAAACAGAGATATAATAATGCCATAGTTTATTTCAAAATTATTATTCCTTATCCCACCAACCAAAAAACGAAACGCATGTGTTATATATGCACAGCCTAAAGGGTCATTTGTGTAAAGAAGCATCTCCAGTGCTTGAGATTATTCCGGTCCAAATAGACAATGGGCTTAAAAGCCCATATAATCAATCGTTTTGTCTTCTATAAATTTTAGAAGAAAACCCTAACTTGACAAAAATTGGGATTCTGTTTCGGAGCTATCATCACTTTTTAACATTCAATTTAGTGTTTGATTTTCCTTTTCTCCGTTCTTCTCTTTTTTTTTTTTTTGGGCATAGTTTGATTATGAAGAGGTGCAATGATGAGGTTATTGAATAATCTCGTTAATCTGATTATTATTGCTGTGGAAAATCTCTCTATCCATTCTTAATCTACTGAGCACTTCTCTTTTTTGTATTGATGTAAAACGTAAATTGTTTTTGCTGGATCTCTCAATTTTTAATTTATGGTTTTACTTTATCTTCTGTTTACGAATTTGATATAATCAAAGGAGGTGCAATGATGAGGTTATTGAGTAATCTCGTTAATCTGATTGATTTATGAGGAAAATTACTCTATCCATTCTTGATCCACTGAGCACCTGCTCTTTTTAATTTAATTTTAAATTTCAGGCAGATTCCAATGTAGGTGTGTGTAGCATAAATGACTGTCTTAATGAAATTGATATTAAATTTATGCTTTGTTTCATCAAATAATTAGTTTTAGGGACCATCTTATCAGTTCAATGAGACAAGATGGAGTTGTAACAAAACTGCGTCTTTAAAAACTAGTACAAGAACATCAACACCGTGACCTTTAAAAAGTAGCTGATTAAAAAGTCAAAAGCAATAAGCAGGAGAGGTTTACTTTTGGCTTATTTCTGTACTACTTTTTTAGCTCAAAGGTGAGTGTTTAAAAACTTTGTTTTAATTTTGTCAAACACTACTAACATTTAAAAAGTTGTTGAAAGCTAAAAGCACTTAAAAATAAGTCAATCCAAACACTCCTACATATTGGATCCATCAAATTTTTGAATTTTGATTCATGTCAAATCCATTGGTGATGTGTATTGGTTATTAAAGACTAGTTGTTAGCACACAGCATGTAGGTAAGCCAAGATACTACACATGGATTACAAGATCAATCAATAAATTTCTGCAAGATTATGATAGATAAAGATCAGTTTGTACATGCAATATTATGATAGATAAAGATCAGTTATGATAGACGAAAGTCAATCTGTACATACAAAGATAATAATAGTGTCACACCCCTTTTTTTCGTACTACAAAAGATTAAGTTTTAAGGGTCGAAAGAATTTTAATTATTAAAGTGATAAAAGATGAAAATTTGTTTCGAAAAAAGATTATTTTTAATCAATCAAAACTCAGAGTCGCCACTAAGTCACCCATGGATATCCTTTTTCAAAATGGTTTTGACTCTTTAATACTGGTTTGCGAACAGAGATTCCGGCTAAGGAATTCTGTTGACCAAGGGGAAGGTGTTAGGCACCCCTCGATTTCGTGGTTTGACCACGGTAGCTTGGCAGAGCGTATCGGCTAAATTGACACTACGATGTACAAACCACACAAAAACATGTAAAACAATCAATCAAACAAACAAAAACCAAAGGGATCCGAAATATAGTGTCCAGTCCGAGTTATACAGTCCCTAAATAAAAATACTGAAATAACCTACACTAGTCCTAAACTATGCTTTACCTGATGCCTCGGGCCTTGATCACGAGCATCCTTCGCGTACAAAATTCTTCCGGGCATTCCCCGGTGAGTAAATACAAATGACCTCGGGGCATTCTCCGGTTAAATAAATACACTTTTCAAATACGATAAACAAAACATTCAACAAATATTCTAAGCATTCCAACAATTCAGCAATTCTAAATTTGCCTACCCGAGCCTACTGTTTGCCTACCCGCTCGATGACATATCACGTTCAACATCAACAATGAATAAAAAAAAACAACAATATTTATTTTTTATCAACTTTTAATTCCCGTCTTCCCCAATTCCATTGTCAAACTAATTAGCCAATTCTTCGACTATTAAATCCAACATCAACCACGTATACACAACAAAGATTCAAATATGCTAAACAAACAAGTTATTCACACCCATAAAAAACAACTAAAATTCCAAAAAAATAGAATAGAGAATGAGATGAGAAATGGACCTCAATGCCTTATTGATTAACTGATCTTTCTGAATAGAACCGCGTCCAACGGAACCTCAACGTCGAACCTCAATGTTACTTTTATTCAATCAACTTGAACCGATTTCAACCACGATGGGAGCCTCGTGAACCCATGAACCACGAATAGACCTCGAACTCGATTCCCGAAATCCCAAAGACAAACCCACTTTTGTTTTTCGATGTTTGGGACGGTTTTGATCGGTTTTGGCGCGTCTCTGGTGAAATTACGAGCAGCCCATGGACTGCTGCGGCTGATTTGGATGTTGGCTACTGTTTTTCGGCACGTTTGGGTCATTTTCTAATGAAAAGCTTGGTCGCCGGTGAGAGTGTATTCCGGCGAACCGATCGAATTTAGAGCTCTCTCTCTCTAGACCACAGCAGTGGCGTTTTCTCGCTTTATCCTTCTCAGTCTATCTCTCAAACTCTATCTTTCGCTCAATTTCAATTTCCCTCTCTGATTTCCGTTCAATTCCCGCTCTCAGTGCGTGTGCGTGTATGAATTCTCCCTTATTTCTGTGGAGACGATGAGTATCTTCTCTTCTCCTATGCTATACGTATTATGTGAATGGATGTGTATGTGTAAATTCTGTACTAGTGAGTGTGTGCTAATTCTGTGTATTCAAGAGGCAGCTGGTGAGTGTGTGTATTTGATGTGAGGGTATTTGGTGTAAGGTTTGTGTGTTTTCTGTGTGCTAATGGACCAAGAAAAAAAAATGGAGGATCCCCCCTTTGTTGTGGAGAAGATGATTGTGTATATATTGGAAAAATGGAAAAAAGCCCCTCTGCGTGAGAAAATGGGATATGTATATATGGTAGGTGATAGTGTGAGGGGTCACGTGGGTGGGTATTGGGGTAGTGAGGTGGAAGCTTTTGATTGGGTAGGTTGTTAGGATAAAATAAATTAGTTAGAGGTATTATTTTTTTGTTTATTTTTGTATTTTTATGGGGAATAATTAAATGGGTAAGGGTACACGGTAGGATAAAGTAAAAATGGGTAAAAACGATATCGGAGAGGGACAAAATTAGGTGTCTATATCATGCCCCCTTTGAATGTAAACATGAAGTGTTTTCAGACAAAGAAGTAGACAGCGAGACCAAATTTTGATCGGACCATTATTCAAAGAAAGAAACAGAAGGAAGAATGACAACCGGGTCCTGACTTAAGACATCCTACCTACCCAAGTTATGAGAAAATCAAGTCACGGGTATTTCAAAGGATTGGAAAGAGAAGGACTATACCGGGTGGGAGAGTCGAGTGAGTCTCCATCGAGGTTCCGGTCCACGGCTCTGTCATTACATTAAAATGAAAATTACAAGTTAAAGCATAAATGAAATTAAAAAAATCCTATCTATACAGCTTCTTTTGGACTCTTGACTTGAGTTTCATCACCCTATTCTTCAGGCGGGCTCTTGACTTGCTATTTCTTTAACTTGTTGCTTGCCTTTCAATTTCTTCACCCTGTTCTCCAGGCGGGCTCCTGACTTGCTATTTTTTAATCTGTTTAACTTTCAATTTATTCACCTTGTTGCTTGGTTTTCCATTTATTCTCCCTGTGCTTCGGGCATGCTCCTGAAATCACATCAAAACTGAAAAGAAAATTATCCCAAATAAAGAAATGCAATTTCTATGAGTTAATTGGAATGACTCGACTAAAAGGTACGTCTTCTAGGAATCAAGGGAAATGACTCAACTAAAAGGTACGTCTTATAGGAATCAAAGGGAATGACTCGACTAAAA